>NW_019154098.1:168389-433710 GCF_002288905.1 Enhydra lutris kenyoni
CTCTCTCTCTGACAAATAAATAAATAAAATCTTTAAAAAAAATAAAAAAAATAAAAAAAAATAAAAAAAATTAACCTTTTGCGATGAGACATTTAAGGAAGAAAAAGAAAATCATCACTACCAGGAGATGTCCTGCCTAATTTGAAACAAAGTGGCGCTGTCCCCCCCACCGAGAGTCGCAACAGCACATCGCCCTTCACAGTCCTCCTTGTGGGAAGCCCTGAGCCCCCTGGACAGCCCAGTCCGCTCTCCGGAGCTACCTCCCAGCGAGGCTCCCCTCAAGCCATCAGCCTCTTCCCGGATGGCCGTCCCAAGCGGCACTCCCAGCCTCAGGCTCCACCGGCACAGTCCGACAGAAGTGGAACGCCAGCCACCACAGTCATTTTAAACTTACTAGTCTCACACACACACACAACAATGAAAAGAAATGGGACTAAATTTAACAATGTATTTAAGCTAACACATCTAAAACACCATTTGAACATGTAACAAACGTAACAGTTCTTGGGAGACATCATCTATGCTTGTTCGAATCGGGCCTATGAAGTCCAGAGCTCGTTTCACTCTCACAGCACGTCTCAATCTGGACCAGGCCCAGTTCATGCGCTTGACAGCGGCCCAGGGTTCGCGGCCAAGGCGCTGGGCAGTGTGGATCAGAGTACAGGCCTCCCCGGCCCTCCCCTGGCACAAGCCTTCCCCGCAGCCCTCTTCCCTGAGGGCTGCTGCTTCCTCCACTCTCGGCTCCAGACTGATGGGGGCAGGGGGGCCAGCATACCTTTGTCCCTCAGGAGTTAAATCAAGGGGCAAGCCAGCAGGCTTCCGGCCATCAGGTCTCCTGCTGGAGACTTCAGCGCGACTGGTGCCAGTTAACCTGGATTCCCGCACAACAGGCAAAGTGTCGGTTCCCGCTGGGGGCAGCAGCTGCCTCTGACTTGGACCAGACACCGTTCTGGTGGCCCTCGGTGTTGAGGGTGGTGAAGCCCCTCAGGCTGGGCCCACAGCAGCCTCCTGAGGCCACCAGGGGGATGAGGTTTCCAGTCAGGACTCAGACCTGAAGCCAGACCACATCCTGGAGAGCTCTAGGAAGGGATTCACCTCATTGTCTGAAGTCTGAATTCTTTTCGAGGTTTTTAAGACTTTAAGTGGTCTCGGGGCGCCTGAGTGGCTCAGTGGGTTAAGCTGCTGCCTTCGGCTCAGGTCATGATCTCAGGGTCCTGGGATCAAGTCCTGCATCGGGCTCTCTGCTCAGCGGGGAGCCTGCTTCCCTCCCTCTCTCTCTGCCTGCCTCTCTGTCTACTTGTGATCTCTCTCTGTCAAAAAAAAAAAAAAAAAAAAAAAGACTTTAAGTGGTCTCTACACCCAGTGTGCGGCTTGAGCCTACAACCCTGACACCGAGAGAGGCACGCTCCACCAGCTGAGCCAGCCAGGCGCCCCTTTTGAAAGTTTTCTAAGGTGCCTGGTCTGGTTCAAGAAAAAACTTGCCATGAGCTGAGGAGTCTGGTTAACCTCTCACCTGAGGCCCAAAGTGGGTGCCATGGGAGATCACGTGGCATTACTCCCTCACTCTGAACTTTATTTATTTATTTGAGAGAAAGAGAGAGAGACCCCTCCCTGAGTGCAGAGCCTGACACGGGGCTCGATCTTGCAACCCTGAGATCATGACCTGATTCAAAACCAAGAGTCCAACACTCCACAGACGGAGCCTCCCAGGCATCTCTCATCCCTCCCTCTGAACCTTAAAAACAAGGAATCTGTCAGCTTGCCAGACACTGGCCGCCTCCCCATCCTCCCCTCCCGCCCAATGTCACACCTGGGCCTGTGCTCAGCCAGAACTGATACACTCCCCCCAGCACACCCCCATCCCAGCCCCCACCCCCTGCCGCCGTGATGGGAGGCAGAAGGGCTGTGGGTGAGAGGCGAAGGCCAGGCTGCCCCAGCCCAGAAAGTCCGCAAGGGCTGGCCTCCCGGGTGGTGGCCGGTGTGAGCTGAGGGAGTGGGTGAAGCATAGAAACAGCCCCTGCACAGGGACGCGCTGCGACGGGCCCGAAGCTGTTCCAGACCCTGGAGGAGCCACAGTGAACTGGACACACGGTCCCTGCAGAAGCCCAGGGCTCCGGGGTGCCGCGCTGCCCGGCCCGCAGGGGGACGCCCTGCGCCCTGGGTGATCGCCTACACCGCGGCCGCTGCGGGAGCGAGCTTCCCCGCCGGTGGGGCCCTCGGCGCACACGGAGCAGCGCTCGGGCCTCTCCCCGGCCCGTCCGCGGGGCTGGGGCAGCAGGGACTCCGGCCGAAGGCCTTCCCAGGGCCGCGCCACGCGAAGGACCGCTTCCCCGGAGCGTGCGGCGGTGCTGGGCCCGCCGGGAGCCGGCCCGAAGGCCGGGCCGCACTCCTGCACGGGAAACCCTTGGCACGGCTGGGGGCTGGGGGGGCTCGGGGGCTCGCGGGCGGCGGTGGTCCGCACGCGCTCTAGTGCCCGTGGGGGCCGCCCTGGTGCGCGCGGAGGTTCGGTGGCCCCGCGGCGTCTCCCCGTTGCAGCCCGCAGCCCCTTCCTCGCAGATCAGACCTCCCAGGGCCGCGCGGCTCTCTCCGGCACCGGAACCAGCCCTTGGCAGACGTGCTGTCCTGCGCGGGGCCCTCAGGACCTCCCGGCATCTGGCTTCTTCAGGCGCACACGCCCGCCGGTTCTCCGTACCTACAACGGACATCCAAGAGCGGATGAAAGTGCACCTGGCTGCCTGCTGGGGAGAGGGGCTCGGCCCTCACAGGTCGGAGCCGATACAGGAGCAACCTGGAGAAACGCAGAGAAGGAAGGAACGAAGCCAGGGCAGAACTGGGT
Source organism: Enhydra lutris kenyoni (assembly GCF_002288905.1). Lineage (NCBI taxonomy): Eukaryota > Metazoa > Chordata > Mammalia > Carnivora > Mustelidae > Enhydra > Enhydra lutris. The sequence continues at coordinate 171,226 of NW_019154098.1, forward strand.
CTCTCAAGTTCAGGAGGATCAGCCTGGTGGGGGCCAGAGCGTGTGGAGCCAGCAGTTGTCGGGAAAGATGGGGAGGCTTTGGTGGGCTCCTCCTGCTTCCCTGCACCACCGGCATCCCTCTCCCTGCCCAAGGGAAAAGGGTCTTTGGGGAGAAAGAATGGGGTCATGGAGGACAGCCAGGGAGAAGTGCACTCTGGACCCTGCCACCGGCTGCTGTGTCTGTGACCAGCTTCCCAACTGGGGGCGGGGGGGGGGGGGGGGCAAGCCTGCTTTGAGGGAAGACTGTAGGGAGGCAGAAGCTGGGGAGAAGTTTGCTGAGGACAGACACACTTGCTTTCCAGAGATACTGCGGATATGGGCCTTGGCCCCCTGACCTCACCCACCGAGAACCCAGCACCGCACCCCACCTGCAGGAAGCACACACCTCACTTTTCCCTCTACCTGCACCCCTGAGGTCAGGGCCAAACTCAAAGCTTTGGAGCCAAGTTTGCTTCAAAATAGTCACCCCAACAGATGTTGGGGAATATCATCAAAATGATGTGACCACCAACTGACCCTGAGTGGGACCTGGGCATTCAGAAGGCTCTGCCCTGCTCCCCTGTCCTTGGGATGTGGGCTCTGTGGGAGGACACAGTAAGCCTTGAGACGAGAACCAAACCAGGCCCTGACTTGTGCCTCCTTTAAAGGCTGAATAGCCCACCAAAAGGCTTAGGTCGATAAAGTCGAGTGGCACTGAGAAAGGGTCTGTGCTATGTGTTGTGCGCTCGCCTACGTGACTTCCCACACATTTGCTAGTCAGATAGAAATGATTTGGTCGGGGTCAGAAATTCTTGGCTGGTCCTTGCTGTCCTTGCACGGGCTATAGACTACACCACTGTAAGACTGTGCTGTGCTTACATAAACTATGTCTTGAGTGGCCTTGAAGTCAGTACATCTGGCGCTAGAGGGTCTGCTATTGGTGCTTGGGAAATAGATAATGGGAAAGCTTGAAGGATTTTCTGTGCATGTTACAAACTCTTTAGTAATCAGCTAAAAAGAGATACTTTCTTATGATTGTTTCTGTTAGCTATATAATGCCTTGCTGCCTTGAATAAAATTGGCACTATTGGACATCCTCCTTGGTGCTCCTCCTGCCCCCATCTCTTTGTCTCTTAATTTCTTTTCAGCATCCTCTTACCCTCTCGACCCTGGTCGATTTGTCGCACGGGCCGCAACAGGGCTCCCCTTGCCTTTTGTGTTTCCAGAGGCTGCCGCCAGACCAGACCTTTGAGAGGGTAATGTGATGTTGAAAACACCTGCACACTGTGTGACTGGACCCAGTCAGGGCCTCTGTTTACAGATTATTTTTATTTATCGATTTCTTTTTCATTTTGGGCAGGGGGCTAGCAGGAGAGGGACAGAGAGAATCCCAAGCAGGCTCCTGGCCCAGCACAGAGCCGATGTGGAGCTGAGATCAAGACCTGAGCCAGAGCCAAGAGTTGTATGCGTAACTGAGCCACTCAGGCGCCCCCTGGTCAGGGCCTCTTTATAAACTTTTAGGACCGGGTGGGCGGGTGCAGGGACCCATTCATCTTGCTGCCTCCTAAGACAAGTTTCGTATGTTCCCTTTTCTTATTAAAACTGCCCTCCCCACCTGGAGTGGGCTTCCCTATTTCTTTGGTCTCTCCCTGTCCTCTGCACACAGGGCTGGTTTCAGATTATGCTCGAGAAGTTCCTGAGAGGGTTGGGAATCAACAACAGCCAGAGGGCCCCTAAGCCCCGGGCCCCACCGTCTGCCTGGCCGGCTGCATCCCAGGGACACGGCTCATGCAGCAGCCCCCGGGACGCTGCAGTGAGGGTGACACGGGGCTCTCGAATGCAAGGCTGGTGTGTACTCACAACCTCGTGAACAGGACAAGCTGCTGAGGAGGCTACTGTGAAGGCCAATGAACCTGGAAGATAGGTGGGAAACCTTGGACTTGCATCTGGTTCCGGCGGCCAGCTCCTGCGCTCTCCGCTGTTCTCACCCGCTCCCACTCCTCCAGGACCTGCGACTTCTTGCTCTGACCTCCACTGACAATACTGGACCCTCCTCAGGCTTCTCCTCCCCGGTCGAAGCGACGCGAGCCATGATGTCTCTTGAGGTCTGAGCTACTGGCTGAGGGTCTCTGCCCGGATGCTGGCAAGTGAGCCCCTGATTCCATTTTCCAAGACACCTTGGAAAACGAACCGTTCCTGGGCACGCTCGGATCCAGAGTCTCCTCCCAAATCCCAAGAGTGTCAGGAAACAGCAGGCGAATCTCAGCCGTCCTCACCCACAAGCTCCATGGGCAACCTGCGCCCCCACCCCTCTGTCCTCCTGTGCCAAGCCCTTCTGGCCCTTCCTGGCTGGCTCAGCAGCCTCCCACCACGCCATCCTGCGTCCCAGGTCAGGCGTCACCAGAGCCCCGACAGTGAACAGACAGCTCCCTCCGTCCTCGCATCCCAGCGCCCCGCCAGCAAGGCCGCCGTGTTTGGTCAGTCGGTGTTCACAGAGCAGCTGCTCCCAGGAGCAGGACAGACAGGGTCTCTGCTCTCACCAGTTACAGGCTGTTGATGGACCTAAGCCCTTCCCCGCTGGACACCTAGGAAGGACCTACCGCTCATGAAATCCAGTTCCCATGCCATGGATAGCTATCAAGACCCAGCGTCCCCTTCCCTGTCCCTGCCGGCACCGCCCCACCCGCTGCAGCTGCCCTGCCTGGGTGACATGGTTTTGCTGTCAGCCACGCCGCCCTCTTCTCAGGCTCCCCGACACCCACTTGAGAAGAGCCTCCAAGGCCACATGAGTAGATCCCTCACTAAGCCAACCATGGCTCCGTGGGCCCAACACCACACCGTTGTTGGGAAACCAGAGGCCGAGCTGCTCTCGGGTGAGGTGGCACCGCTGTGTGGCCCACACTTTGTGCTCAGAGCCTGAGCGCTGGGCTCCCTGCACGGCATGGTGGTCGGCATGCCTCGCCTGGCCCAGGATGCATGCCCAGTGGACATCACGGTGGTCGTGCAATCCCGGATCCCCACGACCACTGTCACTCCTGTGGGTCACAGCTCGCAGTCTGTGAGGCGGGGGCACGGCTGCTCCCAGCCCTCTGTCTGCCCCACATCGCCCCGTCCTCACAGCTGTGGCCTGGAAGGGACTCTGGTCAGCATGCTTGTTCTCGTCCCCTCAGCAAGTGTCTCTCAGAAGCACTGTCTCCCCTGTTTCTGGCCAAGTGAGGCTCTGTGGCACCCCCCGGCTTCAGCAGGGGGATCGGCTGGGGTTTGGCGGCCAGGAGTCCTGCTTGAGACACACGAGGGCTGATCTGGGCACACCCAGGGTGGCCGGCCTCCTGGGCAGGGCCAGGACTGGCGCAGACCTGGGAAGTCCACACTCTTGTACCCAGCTGGGGCTGCCTGTAGGACACTCATGGGATAGGAAGGGGCTTCCCAGATCTCAGCCTCAGGAACTTGGGAACTCATCCAACCCTCCCTACCTTTAGTCTTAGGACTTCTGGAAGCCTGGGTTGCCTGCTGTCCACCCCCCAGTGAGACCACATACCCATAGTCCTCCAGCCTCACGTCCCAGGAGATCTGCCTCTGATGGGGGCCCAAACACCGCCACACCTGGCTGGTGACATACACAGCCACCTCCTTGAAGGTCATGGGGTCCTGAAACATTGGGACTCTGTGGGCCACACAAAGCTGGGACAAAGCTTCTGACTGGTGTGGGGCGGGGGAGGCAGAAGGACCCAAAGAGCCAATGCACCCACAGGGCTGCGGCCCTGACCTCAGAAGAGGTGTCTCCTGCAGGCCCAGAGAATGAGTTCCTCATGTCTGGGGTGGGGCCGGCTTGACGCCCCCTCCACGGGGAGAGGCCCACAGGCCCCTGGAGGTGGCTGGGGGTTGACCAAGGCTGGTTCACAGGGAGCCCTCTTACCCTGCCCTGCAGCCCAGCACAGCTGCTCGCGATGCCCTGCATTCACTCGCTGGTGCCTACGGAGGTGATCTCACCACAGGCAAGCCATCTCGCCCTGGCTCAGCCTCACCCCTGTCATCCCCCGACACTCCTCCCACTCTCCCACCAGCCCTGCCCCTCCACAGCCATAGCCAGCCCTTGGGTTTGAGCTGCCTCTGCTCTGCCTGGACACCAGCTCTTGGTGGGTCTCAAGTGCAGGCCCTGGAAGCTCTTGAGGCCCCACTGGGGGCTTCTGGTGGGTCCGGCAGGGTCGGCTGAGTCTGCACACACCCCCGACCCCTCCGCTCTTTGGCTTGTCCTGCTGCTCCACCTGACCCCCATCTGATGTTCCTGGTCCGGCCAGGGCATACCCCGACCACACCACAGCCCCCAAGGCAGACAGTGAGAGCGAGGTGCTGTGCCTGCCCACCCCCCCCAAAATACCCAGCTTCATCCCAAGACAAGTTTGCTCAGGAGGGACAGCCCCACTTTCCGAGAAGAAATAGGGGTGCCTGGTGGTTCAGTCACTTGAGAGTCCAATTCTCGGCTTGGGCTCAGGTCATGATCTCGGGGTCGGGAGATCGAGCCCTGAGTCAGGCTCCCCCACTCAGCGAGGTGTCTGGATGAGATTCTCTCTCCCTTCTCCTCCCTTCCTCTCTGCCCCTCCCCCGGCTTACATGAGCATCACCCCATGCTCCCATAAATAAATAGATAAGTAATAGATAGATAGATGAAATCTTGAAAAGGAAAGAAAAGAAACAGGGCCATGAGCCCAGCTCTGTAAGGCCTGTGGGCTGTGTTTCCATCCCAGGCCATGTGTCTCCTCATCCAGCAGGCAGGATACAAGGCACAGGTGCTGTAACGCCCAGGTCGCAGCCTTTCTCCCCTCCCGCAGACCACCTGTGGACCCTGAACCCAGGTTTGCTCCTGTGGCCCCTGCTAGGGGTGGGAAACATACCCTCGCAGCTGCTGCCCTGTAGTCCTTACTTTCGGCTGTCGAGGGAACAGCCAGCAGGTGCTCACCCTCGTCCCACACCTGCCTCTGGCCCACCACAGCTAGGCCGGCACATCAGGGGCTAGGTGCCTGCCTCTGGGGGCATCTGCATTTGGGCCTTTCATACTCCACCTCCCCAGTACTCGTGTCCAACCTCCTGCAGAAGACAATGAGGGACTAGGAGCCTGTGTCACCTGCTGGGGCCTAGGGACTAGGGACTAGGAGCCTGTGTCACCTGCTGGGGCCTCCCTTTGGGAGTTGCTGCTCTGCCTCAGCCCTGGACACTGTCTACGGGCCGTCCTGGGAAGAAGCACTTGCTGTTGGAATACAACTGAACCCAGCTCAGTCATTCCACCTGCTGAAGTCTCTCGAGCTCTGTCACCTCTAGAATCTGAAGTCGCCTCCCTGGGTGACACCTTGCCCTTCCTGCCAGCCCTGTGTGTGCAGGTTGCCTTCCCCAGCTCTGCAACCCACCACAACTCTAGACCAACCTATAATCACAGGACCTAGGTCTGCATGTCAGACGTTCCCGAGGAGCCATGTGGGGCCGACTCCCCCTTCAGATGCTGGCCTGGACGGTCCCTGGAGGACCTAGCGTCTGCCTGTTATAGGGACTTGGCACGTATCGAATGGAGGGACCTGAAGTCCCCTCGGCAAGGCCACCTAAGCCCTGGCTGGATGGCGCGGAAGGCTGAGACAGACTTTGTGTGTGACGTCCCTCCCTCTGCTCTGCGCTCTCTGGGGACCCCAGCTCTGGGCACGGGGAGGGGGTTTGTCTTTCTGTTTCGTAATCTTGTCCCAGGCAGTGCTGGTGAGCCTCCACGCTCTTCTCCACAGTCGGCGCATGTTTTCTAAATGTTTGTAGCTTCTGCTTACAAAGCACGAAACTGGGAGAAACCAAAAGAGAGGAGGCCTTCACCCTCAGAGCGAGGCCGTGGTGTGTGGACGTGCTAGCCGACCCAGCAGGCTGTCCGAGGCAGCGCCGGGCCTTGGGAGCAGCAGGGACAAATGCTCTCATCTCAGCCAAAGAACCAGCAGGAGAAAAATGTCTAAGAGACTCTGACTCCTCAGAAAACGCCCTCTTTCTACTCAGTACCCAGGTTCTTTGTCACAGAAAGATATTTTCTAAGTACAGGTGCTCCAAGGCGTGACCGTGGGCTCACAGAGCATGTCTCTCACTTTTACAGACTTCGGGGAATCGAAGTTTGGCCACTCGGAGACTGGTGTCTTTTCTCCTCCCTCTTCTAAAACCAGAGAACGCATCCCCTTACGATGGTGTGACATGGGAGTGTGTAGGTAGCCCTCCCAGGGAGCAAACCGCAAATTAGACGGCGCATTTAATGACACACCGGCCAAAACTGATGAGCTGTCTGGAACCAGGTGGGAAGTGCGTGGTTGACAGTTTCTACACATAATTTGTCTCTTCTTGAATTTTCTTTTAAAGTAAGCTCCATGCCCGGCGCAGAGCCCAATCTGGGGCTCGATCTGACCACCCAGGCTGAGATCAAGACCTGAGCTGAAATCAGGCGTCAGACACTCAACCAACCGAGTCACGGAGGTGCCCTTTGAACGGTTTCCACATCTGTAATCAAAGTCAAGCCACCAGCCCAGCCCTTCCCGGTACCTTTGTCTGCCCCTGCTCCTTGGCCGGTGCGAGTGATCAGCTCCCTCTGGGCTGTGGGGAGCTGCCCTTCCAGCAGGCAAAGACCTCATCCCAGGACGGCCCCCTCTCAGGCCAAGTACTAGAATCTGTCCGGGCCACAGGTGGCTGCGGGTCTCACGGTTCATATTTGATGGGGCTCCTGCCCCCGCAGACGGCACTGTCTTACAGTGACTTCCCATGGGTTTGGGGAATCGAAATCTCTGGTAGCAGGAGAGCACTGTCCCCCAGGGTCCAAAACAGTCCCCCATCCCTTTACATTGTGCTGCAGGGTTCTACAGGGTGAGGGCTGTGGGCAGAGCTGCCCTCTCCCCCATGCCCATACCCCAACCTTGACCTCAGCACAGCCCATCCTCCAGAGGGCCCCGAGCCCACTGGACGCTGAGGACTGCACCCTAAAGCCCAGCCAGGACTAGCCTGGCCCCAGGAAGGATCTTCAGGGTCTTCATTTCTGTATAAAACCCTCCACACTGGATCCCCAAATCCTCTGGTTCCCATTGGATCCACCTGTGGACACAGCCCAAGCAGGAAGTCTGCGAGCTGCCTTGTGCCAGGCAACCAGGCCCCTGCCCTGGAGGGTTCACAGCTGTCCCTACCCTAACTCCTGTCCGACAGCCGAGAGACTTCGAGCTGTAGACCATAAGGACAGAGTGCTGGGAGGGAGGAAGCCAGGCTGATGGCCCTTCGTGGCCCCAGCACCCTCAGCCAGGACGTGGGGCGTCTCACCCCGCAGCTGAGGAAGCATCAGAAGCGGCCGGGTGATTTTATGTTTCCTTTGACCAGCAGTTCTCAAACTTCACTGCATGTTAGGGTCACCCAGGAACCCTATAAAAGTCTCGATGCGATGTCCAGGCTGCACCCCATATGCGAATGCAGCCTCTGCGGGTAGGGCCCAGGCAGGGACCCAACACACAGTCAGCCTGCAGAGCTCACGGCCCACTGATGATGCACCACAGCCTCCCTGAGCCCTCCCACCCTGGTCAGCTTGGGGCTGGCCGCTTGGGAGCTGCCCCTCTGCCCTGAGGCCCGGAGATAGCCGCTTATCAGTGACCCAGAGCTCGCAGCTCTCTGTGGGCCAGGAGGGGGCAGCCTGGGGATGGGCACAGGGAGATCCTGAAGGCTGTGCAGGAATCTAGGGTGGGTGGGACCTGGGAAGCAGCCCAAGCTGGAGGCAGGCAAAGTAGCATGAATGAGCTGCCCTGGGCACAAGGCCCCCTGCCTCCTGGTCACCACACTGAGGCTGCACAGCCCCCTCCCTCATGCCATCACCTGCTCCATGGGTCCCAAGGGGCATGGCAGACTCAAAGACCCCTTGAACTGACACGAGGAACTTCCCACAGTGTCTCCTCCTGGGGAACCCCCACCCTCCTGATGGCTCCCTGTGCAGGATTTGGTCCTGACCATCACCATGTGTCCCCAGGCATTTCTAGCCCTGCCCTAGGCGAGGTGTTGGTTCCCGCATGGGCTGTCCTGGCCTAGGACCTGGGTTACGTGCTTGCCTGTGTGCACCTTTGTCACCGGCAGGCCCTGCTCAGCCCTCAGGGCCCAGATTAGGCATCATGTGTCCCCTGAAGCTTTCCAGAGGTAGATTTGATTGACAGAAACATGCCACCTCTGTGTCCCTGTTGCACTTTGTAAACGTCAGTGGAAGCACAACTGTTAGTCGTTTGTTTGTAAAACCACGATATTTGGGACCAAACCCCTGCTTCACCACTTCTTAGGCATTTGACCTTGAGCAAGTTGCTTACCTGCCTCAGTTTCCTAACCTATAAAACGGGGATCCTTGTCAATACTTGCTTCCTGTAATACCTGCCTCACAAGGTGTGGAGAGGGTTAAATGACAGCCTGTGAACATGCTAGCCCACGCCAGAGTCTCTGGACGAGGTCACCAGACGCTACCCGGTTCCCACTTACCTCTCAAGTCCAGCCCTCCATTGTCCTGTTCTAGCGGTGCCAAGACCTCTGACCAATGGCAGAGCTCAGCTCGCCTCCCCAAAGGTGGGCGGAGATGCTGGCTGGAGTTCTACGGACCTCGTCCTGACCTGCTTGATGAAGTTGCCCTCCAGGGCCATCCTGTTTTCAGGGGACGGGCAAACTCAAGTCCCGGAGTGCATTGGCATCTGGATACCAGCCCAGCGAACGGGCACAGAAGTGTCTCCGGCACCAGCACCCTGCTTCCTTCCCAGCTGCGTCTTCGTTGGCATCTCACACTCTGTGGTCACACTGAAAGAATCTGCCCATCAGCCCCCTGGTTCACAAGCAACCATAACTGCTCAGTCTGTGCCAACCCAGAGCCACACCTAGGGGACGTGTCCTCCTGGCTGAGCCTGGCTCGCCCCCAGGACATCCCAGATATAGGGAAAGGGGACACTGCTAAGTGCAAGGGTTAATTCCGGCTGCAGAGGAGGCTGGCTCATATCTCTGTGTGGATTGTATGTCCAGGTAAGACTTCAGGCGAAGGAGGGACAGCTACAGGGCAGGAGTCCCCACAGCCAGGGAAAGTGGGCAGCACATGACCAGAAGGGCCCAACTGAGTGAGGAGTAGGGGAAAGGTTGTGTGGAGCCGAGGGCATCACTAAGGACTGCCTCCAGATGATGTGAGGGGACAGTGAGGGGAGCAGAATGGACACAGAGAGACCTGGCTTCCAGGAGTGGCCGTGCCAGGCAGAAGGGTCGCTGGAAGTGGGGTGTTTTTGCACAGGTGCTCAGTGGATGGTGCCGATGGCCTGGAGGCCAGCTTTCAAGGAGCGGCCAGGCAGAGGCGCCAGGAGAAATGAGGAGTGTGGGTGATGTGGCAAGGCTGGGAGTCAGTGCTCAGAGTCTCTCTCCGAGCAGAGAGCCTGATGCGGGGCTGGATCCCAGGACCCTGAGATCATGACCTGAGCTGAAGGCTTAACCCACTGAGCCAACCAGGCACCCGTCTCCAATTTCCTTTTTTTTTTTTACCATGGTAAAATATGCATAACGTAATAATTTACCATCTTAACCATTCCTACATGTACAGTTCGGTGGCATCAGGTCATTTATATTGTGCAGTCATCACAACCAGCCAGCCTGAGAGTTCTGTTCATCTTGCAAAACCAAAACTCTGTCCCCACTGAACAATAACTCCCTGTCTCCCCTTCTCCCAGATCCTGGCAACTCCCATTCTACTTTCTGTCTCTTCAAGTTTGACTACTCCAGGTGCCTCATCCGAGTGACCTCAACAGTGTCTGTCCCTTTGTGACTGGCTTATTTCAGAGTTTAATGTCCTCCAGGTTCATCGATACTGCCGCACGCGACAGATTCCTTGTTAGAAGATTGAGGGATCTAGGGACGCCTGGGTGGCTCAGTTGGTTAAGCAGCTGCCTTTTCGGCTCAGGTCATGATCCCAGCGTCCTGGGATCGAGTCCCGCATCGGGCTCCTTGCTCGGCAGGGAGCCTGCTTCTTCCTCTGCCTCTGCCTGCCACTCTGCCTGCCTGTGCTCGCTCTCTCTCTCTCTCTGACAAATAAATAAACAAAATCTTTAAAAAAAAAAAAAAAGAAGAAGAAGATTGAGGGATCTCGTACGGAAGGAACGCATCGTGCCGACCCACTCACCCGTCATGGACACTTGTGTTGCTCCCACCTTTCAGCTGTTACAAGTAATACACTATGAACATGGGCGTACAGACATGTCTTCGAGATCCTGCTTCCGGTCCCGTTGTGTATATGCCCAGTGGTGGAATTGCTGGGCCACAGAGTAGTTGTGTTTAATTTCTGCCGAACCTCCACACTGGTTTCCACACGGGCTGCACCAGCGGCACACTCGCCAGCGGGGCACGAGGGCTGCCTTTCTTCGCATCCTTGTCAATGCTTGCTTCCTGTCGCTTTGACAGTCACCATCCTCATGGGTAGGAGGCCTGACTTTTTTTTGAGCTTGCAGTGTTCAAATCGACACTAACAGGAAGCAGCTTTCCTCTTGGAAAAGAATCTAAAAGTATCAGTAACATCTGGTAAAGTGAATGTTGTAAAAGGCGTATCTCTGAGTCCTACTTCAGCCATATTTTCCATATTTGAGGTCCATCCCAATTAAGCTTGAACTCCCGTTAAAGAAATCCATTTCCTTTCTAGAAATCCTGTTTTTCAACTTTCATGTTCCTTTAGGGAAAAGTAAGATTGCTGAGTCAGAGTTTAGTCAGTTTTTAATTTTTTTTTAAGATTTTATTTATTTATTTGACAGACAGATCCCAAGTAGGTGGGGGGGCAGACTCTCCCCGCTGAGCAGAGAGCTGGATGATGGGGGCTCCATCCCAGGACCCTATGACCATGACCTGAGCTGAAAGCTCAGTTTTTTAAACAAGTTTCTATTGAACATGGGATTCTAGTTGAGCACTGGAGAAAGAGATGGAAACATCACAGGCTATGCCTTTGAGGAACTTGGGTCTGAGTAGGAGAAAAGGAGTCAGAAGGGAGCGGGAGGAGGTGGAGCCTCACTCAGGAAGGTCCCGGTGCAGAGGGAGAGCCCAGGGGGTGCTGAGCACAGGCCCTGTCACCTCGAGGCCCTGCCACCCACCTCTTCAGGCCCTCTTGGCACTGACTTCCAGCTCCTGACCTCCTCAGGCAGCATTTCCATGGTCAGGGGATCAGGAAAATTCTGCTTCTCTGCATGGCCCTTGGGTCTATTGGTTCTTCCCACCAGCTTTCCAGCCCAGCAGGCCTAGATCCAAAGAGTCATTCCCAGACATAGCAAACACCCTTCAGAGTTTTGACACAAGCCGACCGCGCGCGCGGGAAAGGCTCTCCGGAGCACCCGGCCAGGCCCTTTTCCCCTAGGACCACCCCTCGGAGCTGGGGAGGGGGAGTTGACTCCGCCCATCTCCTTCTCCGGGTGTGCGCCACATTTCACCGCGGCTGTCGGGGACCCCAGGATCTGGGTCAGCGACCAGTCCGGCGTTAGGTGCCCCCCTCCCCGGGAAAGTTCTGCGCATTCTCTGGCCCGTCCTTCCCGCCTCCGGGGCGCCTCAGCTCGGCTGTAGGTGCCCTGCGCGCCCCCCGCCCAGTCCCAACGGTGCCCTCTGCCTAGACCAAGACCCCCACCCACCCAGAACACAGCGGCCGTCTCTCCTCGGCTTCTCCGCCCTCCTCCTCCGCTGGCCGCTCCCCCGTGCCCTCTGCGCCCCGGGCCGGGGAGTCTCCGCTGCCCGGAACGTGCCCAGCCGGAGCTTCCGTAGAAAAGCCCGGGCACAGACGCGGTGCGGGGACCCGACGTAGGCGGGGCCCGGCCGGGGCGACCAATTGGCTTTCCACCTGCTTCGCCCTGGTCGGCTCCGCCCTCTGGACCGCGGGTCCTTCGCCTCCCGGGGCTGCGAGACCCTGGCCCTGCCCCTCTCTCCACTTTGGCCCCGCCCCTCCCTTGGCCCCGCCCACGGTCCGGTCCTTTCGCCGGCGCTCTGGCCCCGCCCCTTCTCTCGCACAGGGCCGCGAGGCTGGGAACCACGGAGACGACCGAGCCTCCGAGCCGCCCAGAGAGGCCGGAAGTCTGTGAGACAGAGCGGGAGCGTGCGTCGAAGGCCCGTTTCCGGTTTTGTCGCGCGTTCGGAGCCTCCGGCGGTCCACTGGGAAGGTGAGTGGGCGCGTCGGGCGCGGACTCGGGGCCAGGCGGCTTATGCGCTCCTCGGGCTCGGGCGGAGTGGCAGCTGGCCGACCCCCGCGTCCGGCCGCCTCCGGCACTGCGGGGGAGCGCGGGTGGCGCGAGCGGCTTGGGGACGCCGTGGGCGCCTGGCGCGGGGGGTGGTCGAGCTGCGGCCGTCGTGGCCCGCGGCGGCGGGAGGCATGAGGCCGAGTCCCGCAGGCCCGGCCGCGTAGCGCGGTGCTGGCGGCGGGTTCCTCCCGCGGCTTTCCCCCCAGGTCTCGGCGTGCTCCGCGCGGGGTACCCCTTCCCGCGGAGCCACCGCCTCTCGGGTCCTCTTTCCCCCGTTTGCGGCCCGTGAAAGACCCGACGCTAGCGCGGCGGCCGGAGGGGCTGTGCCGTGGGCCCGGTGGGCTTTCTGCGTCCCCGAGTTCTGGCTGCCGCTCGGTCTGCTCTCCTCTGCTGGGGACCGGCGTCCCTGCTGGGCGAGGGGGAGTCACTGCTGCCCGGGTCATCTTCCCTGGACCCGCAGCGTGGGCAGCCGCCCACGAGCCACTTTCTGAGCCAGAAGCTCCCCCAGGAAGCCGCTTCTCAGACCTGGGGGAATAGCAGGTTCATGCGGACGGCGGGGTTCCGTCCCGCCCCGCTTCTTCCTGCGGTCTGTTCCGGCCGCGTCCTCCGGCCGCACCACCGCCTCCCCCGCTGCCTTTGGCGCCCTCCGCACCGCCCTCCCCGCGGTCTGGTTGGCGCCTCTGGGACCGGATCCATCAAAGGAAACCCGAGTTTCCCAGTTGAGAGGCTTCGGAGTTTCTCCCACCGAGGCGCGGACACGGAAGTTTCACTCCTCAGACCGCTTCCTGAAGGCAGGTTCTCATGCCTTGTGCATGGCCGCGTCCCCTGCGTGCCTAGTTGGGACCTGGCGGAGGCGGCAGCCCCCCGCCCGCCCTGTGTCTGTGGAGTGACTCACGCCCCTCACACACGCGGAAAGAGGAAGGGAGCTTCCGGGGGCAGATGCTCACGAGCTGTGGCCACTTGGGCTCCACCATATGTCCCTGCTGAAGAACACTGGGGTTAGAGGTAAAAGGGAACACAGTACCCTTATTCAGGGATAGGGGTCCTCCGGCACCCTGACCTCTGACCCTTTCATAACTGCCAGCAGGTTGCGCGGCCTGGACACATGGACGCCCACTCACCGAGCCTCATGGTAGGAGTCTGCCTGCCTCCATTCCCTCACTTGTCTTGTGAGGGCCCCTACCTTTCCCGTGGGAACCTACCCTGCCCCTGGGCCTGGTCCTAGACCCTCAACTGGGCCCTCTGGCCCTTGCCAGGCTCAGGCATGCCCACCCTCAAGGGAGTGAGCAGACCCCTGCCCAGACTGGGGCCTGCCAGAGGCCCTTATGGGGGGAGGTTTGTAGATCACCAGGATCTGGCTGCCTCCTCCTCCATACTGCCCCTCCCTCAGTTTTTAGAGCCAAAGGGGCCTGGTGACGGTCTTGTCCAGCCCTGTGGTGCCTGTGCCTGAGACGCACCATGAGGTGGAGCCAGAGTGGGGCTGGCACTCAGGGTTCGCTGGGGTGCTGGTGTATGTCTTTTCAGGAGGCTGTGACGTTCGGTGATGTGGCCGTACACTTCTCCAGGGAGGAGTGGCAGTGTCTGGACCCTGGCCAGAGGGCCCTCTACAAGGAGGTAATGCTGGAGAACCACAGCAGTGTGGCTGGACTAGGTGAGGCTGCATCTTGGGACTCCCTCCCCCACATCACTGGTCAGCACCCATTTAGCCAGGCTGAAGGGTAATGTGGGCCATGGGTCTTTCTAGGTCAGGAGCTTACCCTGGGAGGTGTGACAGTGAGTTCTGTGCATTATAAATAACTTTTTCCATCCTGTTTGTTAACTTCGTGGGGTCAGAGCTTAATGAAATTAAGTCCGTTTGTTTTTGCCTTATGGGTTGTACCTTTGAAATTTTATTTAAAAGTTCTTTCCTACTCCAAGGTCATAGAGACAATCTGTATGTTCTCCTGTGGATTTTATAGTTTGTCTTTCTTGTTTAGGTCTGGGGTCCACGTGTGTGTCTGGAGTTACGTAGGACTCCAACCTTTTCCATTGATTGTAGAGGGCCCTGCCCGTCTCCTGCGCGTGACACTGTTTCTGAGTTGGCCTTGTAGTGTGTCTTAATGCCTGGTGGGACAGCTTCCCCTTCTGTTCTTTTTAAAACTTCACACCTATTCGTGGGTAGTGGGGTAATTCTTTCATATAAACTTAGAGTAAGTTTGAGTTTTTCAGTTCTTGGAACTGGCATTTTTTGGGGGCGTGATTCACAAGAGAAGAGCTAACCTCTTTCTCATATTAAATATTCCCACCCAAGACCATGGAATGTGTCTCCATTTATCCCATTTACCTTCTGTGTGCTTTGTTAGAGTTCTGGGATTTTCTCCAGAGTGGTCTAGTACCTACTCATGCTTTGTTTTTGGTTGTTTTGTCAATGTATCTCTTCATGTTGCTCTCTCTACATATATTTTCAAAGATTTTATTTATTTATTTGACAGAGAACACAAGTAGGCAGAGAGGCAGGCAGAGAGAGGAGGAAGCAGGCTCTTTCTGAGCAGAGAGCCCGATGCGGGTCTCAGGGATCATGACCTGAGCGGAAGGCGGAGGCTTTAACCCACTGAACCACCCAGGGGCCCCAGTGTTGCTATGTTTTTAACTGGTTATTGTTGCTGTATGAAATGCTGTTGGTTTTGGAGGGTTGATCTTGTACTTGGCAACTTTGTTGAACTTGCTGCTAGTCTGGTGCTGGATTCTAGGAGGAGGAGCCTGCGACTGGGAGGGTGATGTTTTCCCTCTTGGTCCCACAGGATCCCAGCTTTTAGCTGGGACCAGAGCCCTAATGCTGTAGACAGGACTGCTGTGGGCAGGCCTGTTGGTTCCTCATTTTAAAGGGAATACTTCTAGGGGCGCCTGGCTGGCTCACTTGGTGGAGTGAACTCTTGATCTCAGGGATGTAAGTTTGAGTCCCAAGTTGGGTGTGAAGATCACTTTAAAAAAATTTTAAGAAATGACAAAATAAAAACCTCTTCTTTAGAAAAAAAAAATAATAAGAACACATCTAATTAAAATCAGAAGAGGGTGTCTGGGTGGCTCAGTGGGTTAAGCCCCTGCATTCAGCTCAGGTCGTGATTTCAGGGTCCTGGGATCGAGTCCCGCATCGGGCTCTCTGCTCAGCAGGGAGCCTGCTTCCTCCTCTCTCTCTCTGCCTCTCTGCCTACTTGTGATCTCTCTCTGTGTGTCAAATAAATAAATAAAATCTTTAAAAAAATAAAATAAAATCAGAAGAAAGTAGCTGAGGAATTTTCTTTTTAATCATAAACAAGTACATTGGGCAGGGTGCCTGGCAGAGCCAGTCGGTGGCGCATGCAACTCCCTGATCTTGGGGTTGTGAGTTCAAGCCACATGTTGGGTGTAGAGATTACTTTAAAAATAAAGCTTAAAAAAGAAAAAGCAAGTACATTGAATTTCAAATTCTTTTTTGCATCAGTTGAGAATTTGTATATTCTTTTTAAGTTTATTAGTCTAGTAAATTATATAGACATTTTGTTTTATTTCTGGAATAAACTCTACTTAAATTATACTTTACATATAAACTTTGATACCATTTTGGACTCAGGTGGTATTGTATTTCAGATTTTTCATCCGTGTTCATAGTGAATTGGACCTAATTTGTTTATTTTTGTGAATTGTTCTTACATATTTTTGGCAAATGGCAGTTGGCATATCAGTTTCATAAGATGAACAGGGCATCTTTTTAATTTCTGGAAGAATTTATGTATGTGGAATTGCAGTTATTGGTAGAACTCTCGTGTACAACCCTCTGGGCCTTGGGCCCTTGGGCAAGGAAGGTTTTGTGCTAGCGTTTGTTTTTTTAGTGACTAAGAGTCTGTTAAGTTTATGAATTTCCTTTTGTGCTAATTTTCTCATTTATGTGTCGCATTACAAGTTGATGTGTTCGTTTAGATGTTGAATTGCTTTACCGTCTGTTTGCTCTTTATTTTTAGTCTCCATTACATGTGTAGTTATTTCCCTGGTGTATTTTTTTAACTGTGTTGACCTTGATTGGTTTTGCCATGAAACTGTCATTTTCGTCTTTCCAAAGAACCAGTGTCTGGTTTTGCTGATCTTCCTTTGCAGTGGGGGATGTGGGTGCCTTTGTTCTCTAATCATTGAATCCTGCCCCACGGATATTTTCTTCCTCCTTATATGGGTTTGCTGTATTGATTTGCCCCCAACTTCTTGAATTTGATATTTACCTCATTTGTGTTTTACCATTTTCATTTCTAGTAAATGTATTTAAAAATGAAAAAATTTATGTGTAAGTAGTACTTAAACTTCATCCCGCAAGTTTGATAGTAAATATAGCTGCCATGTCGTAATTTGTTACTCAGTTTTCAGGTAGCTAATAGTTTCGAGGTACCTGTGCCTACCTTCATATCCAGTTGCATTTTGGTTGGGGCACAGTGTGGTAGTGTCCTTGAATGGGGCCATGACCCCCTTCATAGCTGAAGCACCCCAAGGGTGTTTCTCTGTGGACATCCCCACGTGTACTTGGAGAGAACAGTGTTTCCCGCTGAGCATGGGGTCCCGTGTACACATGAGGCCTTCACCCATGGGCTCCCTGCCTGCCCTCCTCCATCCCCACAGCCGGTTACCTGAGGGAAGCCCTGACCACAGGGTTTACTCAGCCCTTGAATGGGCTGGGAGGATACCACAGCGCTGTCCCCCCCGCCCCAGTGTGGCCCTGGAAGGTGGGTGCCACTGTAGTCTGCTGAGGCCCCTGCAGATTGGCACGAGGACATGAAGCAGGGGCAGCCCAGTGAGGGTCAGACTTCAGCACCTTCTGAATTAAAATCTGTTCATCTGTTGGTTTATTTATTTATTTTTTCTTGTTTCTTGGCCACTCGTACCCCCGGAATGTTTGAGCTCTGAACTGGGGGATAGTCCATCTCCGCTGAGGGAAGTGCTGGCCGTGTCTGACTGCTTTCTCCCTAGGCTAGAGCTGGCCTGCTCTTTGCAGACTCTCTGGTGTCAGATCCCCTGAGGATCCTGGCCCTGCTGTGGACGGGGATGGGCTGAGAATCCAGGCGTCTCACTGTCAAACCTCAGGAGCTGGACCGATCTGGCCAGAGGGGGCCACTGTGTTCAGAACCTTACCCCGATGCTCCCTTCGGAGGCTCTCCCTGTGCTGCAGTAGCCCCCTGCCTCTTTACTCCTGAAACCAAGGGTGCTGGGCCCTGTGCTGTACCCTCAGCCATACTGACACATTCCCTTTCTCTTGTCATCCCCACAGCAGGATTCCTGGTCTTCAAGCCTGAGCTGATCTCCCGGCTGGAGCAGGGGCAGGAGCCATGGGTCCTTGACCTGAAGGGAGTCGAGGGGAGAGAGGGGGCAAGAACCTTCCTTACAGGTGAGGCTCAGGCTTAAGCTTCTGGGGGCAGGTGAGGAGGTGTTCAGAGAACCCATGCCCAGCAAGGGCTGAGAGGGTGGGAAGCTGGAGATGGACCCCAGGGACTGGCCACGCAGGCATGCTGGGATGCCTGTGAACACCATGGGGCCACAAGTGGGCCCACTGACAGAAGCATCACCATCATGGAGTTGCATTGGGAGAGACAACTACAGAAAAGCAGGGACGTGAAATTCTTGCGTGTCACAGCAAAAACGGTTGTTCAGTTTCTAATTTTACTAATGTTCTTATTAAGCAAAGGTATGGATCCATGGGAACCACCAAGTTTGATTCTTAGCAGCTTTTCAGGCGAATGTCAGTTCCCTCCCTCTCACCAACAGCTCCCTCCAGAACTTCTTGGGGCCTCTCAGATCAGGCTTCAGGGCAGTGATAGTGCCCTGGGGCTCCTGGAACAAAGCGCCACAGACTGAGGCCTGAAACCACAGAGATTTCATCGTTTCGCGGTTCTGGAAGCCAGACATCCAAAATCCAGGCATCAGCAGCTTCCTGTCCCCTGTGAAACCCAGAGGGGATGACCCTTCCTAGCTCCTCCAGCCTCTGGTGGCCCCAGGTGTTCTTTGGCTTGTGTCCATGTCACTCCAGGGTCTGCCTCCATCATCACCTGGCCTCCCCGTGTCTTCTTGGAAGGTACCGTCGTACCGGGTTAGGCCTGTACTTTCTTCAGTGCAACCTCATCTTAACTAACACTGTCTCAACAGTCCTGTTTACAATTCAGGTTATATTCTGAGGTCCTGGTTTCGGCGGGGGCACAGTCAGCCCATAACAGGGGCATCTGTCAGCTCACAGTGTTGGCTTCGCTGAGGAGACGACAGTGCCCCCAGCCTTATCTGGCCCTCCCTGGCAGACATGTTGCCTTCGGTTCGGGCACTGTGGCGGCGTGTATCTTCACCACAGAAAGGAGTCCTTGCTCACTGCCGTGTCCCACGGTCACTGCCACAGTGGAGCAGGGCCTGGCACCACGTGCTCTGATCCCTGGCTGGCCGGAAGCAGGTTGGAGCATCAGACTGTGCGCTTCCTGCCTGGGAGGGCCTGGAGTTGTCCTTACAGCAGGTTACCAAGTCTCTGTAAAGCATCGTCACACACTTAGTTGCGTGGAAGGCAGCAGCGGTTGGGCAGCTGTGTTGGGAACCCTGATCCCAGCCCCCAGCATCCTTGGCTCTATA
This sequence comes from Enhydra lutris kenyoni, assembly GCF_002288905.1. Lineage (NCBI taxonomy): Eukaryota > Metazoa > Chordata > Mammalia > Carnivora > Mustelidae > Enhydra > Enhydra lutris. Next base: position 190,098 of record NW_019154098.1, read on the forward strand.
ACTGAAGGCCCGGCTTTCCGCTTGAGGCCCCTTTCCTGGGAAGAGGGTAGAGCTGTAGACTAGCCCAGTTAAAACCCAGCCACCATTGAGTATCTCCAAGGTGGAGGGGAGATTTCAAAGGGGTACCATGGCAGAAAAGCTAGCTGGAGCTGGCAGAATGGGGTAGTTCAGGGCTTTATGTGCAGCAAATGGTTTTTAATGGTGACGAGGCAGCAGCAAAGAAAACACCCCCCAAGGAGATAGAAACCTGCTCTTGGGCCTAAGAGCACAGGGCAGGAGCGCGGCCTCGCCGATGGAAGCGTGTGGAGCGCGCTAGACAATGTACGTGCCCAGAGGTGTTACTTGTGCCTGCCTCGTCCAGCAGACAACCGAGGAGTGGCCCAGAGTGGTAGCAGGGTGCAGAGCTGCACACCTGTCCCCAGCCTGCAGGGACACACACACACCTGTTCTCTGAGGGAAAACCACTTCTGAAGAGAGGGAGCATATGCAAGGAAGTCCCTGAGGCTGGTGCTGGGGCCTGCTGTGTGGGGGAGGCTTCTCAGACTCGGTTCTAGGGAACCAGATGGGGGCCGACACCCGCGAGGTCCATGGCTTTGAGGCTGCTTAGCCACATGGGGTTATCCTTTTTCCTCTTGTGAGCAGGAGGTCCCAGTCCCACTACTAGAGACATCACCATGTTCTTCCCTGGTGTCCGTAGAGGCCTCTGCTTTCCAGCAGGAGGCAGCGGAGAGCGGTACTTGTCTATCTGCTCATCTCCCCGTCAGGGAGGCCTGGGCAGAGGGTGGAATGGGCCAGCACCCCAGGGCCAGTCCTGCCTTGTGGAAGGGTGTGTGGTTGTGCATCGAGGACCAGGCAGGGGATGCCCCGTTTCATAAGGACACAGAGAGGTCAAAAGGGCAGGTGTTGGGGGAACAGCTGGGTCCATTCCCAATGGTCTCATGAGCTGTGTGACTGAGGAACCCCAGAGTCCTTACTGTGGGGTGGTGATTCCCTGCTGCTGACCTCACTGGGTCGTCATGAAGACTCATCAAGAAACGGCAGAACTAAGTGTTCCTTAGCCACCGAAGATGGTCTGTGTGGGATGGCCTTTGGCTCACCTGGGCCCGCCCACGAACTGCGGATCCCTGGAGCTGGAGAGGGTGCTGTTGTTAGGAACCACCAAGAGCCCTAGAACTGGGCCCTGGAGGATTTTGCTGTGGGGTAGTAATGAGCTGCTCGTAACTGGTTGTCACACTGGTTACGAAGTTGGTTGTGATGCGAGTTATGACCCTGGGCGTGATCACGGACACCACGGAGGTGTCTGACATGGCCAAGGTGCTCTCTAGGACTACAGAGTAGGAGACAGCCTGACATGTACTTGGAGAGTCCAAAAGGAAGGTGGATGGATGTTGGGAAGCCTCATGGGGGGCAGGCCGGGGTAGCTGGAGCCTCCAGAACCCCAAGGGAACAAGAAAGCAGTAGGACCCCTGGGTGTGGCCTCCTGTAAGCCGAGGGCCACAAGCAGTGGTTGTGCACGGCAGGGCTGCATCAGGGTGGCTTGGCAGCGGCTGGAGAAAACAGAAGTCAGGCCTGGGGTCCCACTCAGAGCCCCAGCCGCTCCTCAGGCTCACCCCTGCTCTGCCCTCAGCAGCCGTCCGGCCTTCTTTTCCTCCAAGCCTGCCTGGCCCCCAACTCAAAGTCTTCAAACCCTCTTGCCCTTACTCCGCCTCCTCTGGGTCCGGGAGCCTCTGGCCACACTTGCCGGGCCGTCCGGCTCACTGTGTCTTTATGGATTTTCACTCATCCCAGTTCCCCACAGGACGGCCCTCTCCTCACATCCTCACACGCAGGAGTGCACAGTTGTTGAATGAATGCATAAAGCAAAAGTATTAATGAAACCAAATTTTGAAAACCGTCAAAGGCATGACTTCTGGTAGTGTTTCTCCACGTGGGTGTGTCCTTGCTTGATGGGGCCCATCCTGGCAGGGAGTGCGTGTGGTTCCCAGGGATGGTGTGCAGCCCCTGTCCCCACCCCTGGTGTTTGTCCCGTCTCGAAGCACGGGGTAAGGGGCATTCTTTCCTGTTCCTTTCAGATTCTGCGGTTGGGATTGTGACTGAGCAGGCCTGTGAGGACGTGGATGTTCTAAGATCAGAACCCTGTGTGGCGCTGGTCAGAAGCCCCTCACAGGGTTTTCCTCAGACTTCTAGCTTTAGAGACACCTGTGATTCTGAGGTCTGGTCAGAGACTAAGCCAGGCTCCCTCCTCCAGAAAAAGCGCTTGAACTCAGGGACCGTGGCTACCAGGAAGACCTTCACCAAGGAGGGTGCCCAGGGTTGTGGCGAGCTGGAGAGCAGTGGTGGCCTGGGTGGTCAGCCTGGCAGAAGTCCATGGGGTGCTGCTGAGGGGACATCCCGAAGATGTGACACGTGTGGCACAAGTTTTAGATCTACTTCAGACATTGTTCTGCATCAAGGAATGAATACACAGAAGAAAACTAGTAGATGTCCAGAGTGCAAAAAAAATTTACCCGATTGTTTACAGGGGAGAAATGGAAGTAACTGCCACAGAGAGAAGCCCTATGAGTGTGAGGAATGCGGGAAAGTCTTCAGGTTGTGCTCACAGCTTAATCAGCATCAGAGAATCCACACTGGAGAAAAGCCATTCAAATGCATCGAGTGTGGAAAAGCCTTTCGTCTGAGCTCAAAACTTATTCAGCATCAAAGAATTCATACTGGAGAGAAGCCCTACAGGTGTGAGGAGTGTGGAAAGGCCTTCGGTCAGAGCTCCAGCCTCATCCACCACCAGAGGGTCCACACAGGGGAGAGGCCCTATGGCTGTCGGGAGTGTGGGAAGGCCTTTAGCCAGCAGTCCCAGCTGGTCAGACACCAGAGGACCCATACCGGGGAGAGGCCCTACCAGTGCCAGGAGTGTGGGAAGGCCTTCAGCCAGAGCTCAACACTGGCCCAGCACCAGCGGATGCACGCTGGGGACAAACCCCAACTTCCACGGAGCCCAGATGGTCCCGGCCTCATTGCACATCAGAGAACCCACCCTGCGGAGAAGCCGTTTAAGTGTGACGAGTGTGGGAAGGCCTTCAGGTGGGTGTCTCGCCTTAGTCAGCATCAGCTGACCCACACCGGAGAGAAACCTTACAAATGCAACAAGTGTGCAAAAGCCTTTGGTTGTAGCTCACGACTTATTCGCCATCAGAGAACTCACACTGGAGAAAAACCATTTAAGTGTGAGGAGTGTGGGAAAGGCTTTGTCCAGGGCTCACACCTAATTCAGCACCAGAGAATTCACACTGGAGAGAAGCCCTATGAGTGTAGTGACTGTGGAAAAGCCTTCAGCCAGAGCTCAAGCCTCATTTACCATCAGAGAATCCATAAGGGAGAGAAGCCCTACGAGTGCCTCGAATGTGGAAAAGCTTTCAGTATGAGCACACAGCTCACAATACATCAGAGGGTCCATACTGGGGAGAGACCCTACAAGTGTACTGAATGCGGGAAAGCCTTCAGTCAAAACTCAACCCTTTTCCAGCACCAGATAATCCATGCAGGAGTGAAGCCCTACGGATGCAGTGAGTGTGGGAAAGCCTTCAGCCGGAGCTCCTATCTTATCGAGCACCAGAGGATCCACACCCGGGCCCAGTGGTATCATGAGTATGGGAATACCCTGGAAGCTTCTACCCACGTGAGCCGTAAAAAAGTCAATACTGTAAAGAAACTGCATAAATGTAATGAATGTGAGAAAATATTCAGGTGGCGCTCACATCTCATTATACATCAGAGAATTCACACCGGAGAGAAACCTTACAAATGTAACGTTTGTGGCAAAGCTTTTAATCGGAGCTCAAGGCTTACTCAGCATCAGAAAATTCACATGGGGTAGACCTCTTACCTTTATAAATGTGTATAAGTGTGAATAAACCTACAGCCTTAACTTTACGTATTTTATATGGGATCATTTATACTAAGAATTTAGAATGTGGGGAGAGAGTCCAGATTCCTCACTTAGGAAAGAAAATGTCCAAATTCCTATAAAGTGGATGTTCCTTTGCTGGAATGTGTGACCTTAGCCCGCTCAGCAAAGCCTGTGTCCCTCGAGTCAGGGTGCACATGTGTAGGGTTTTGAATTCACAGAGGGAAGACCCTCGGTCCTGTGGATGAGAAAGATCATGGGAAAAGGCCTGTGAGCATCGCCACACAGCTTAGAAGTTACCCAAAGTGTCTCCCCTGAGCACTGGCCCCTCAGACTGCCTTCAGCAATCAGGATGTGTTCGTTTGTGCTCATGGAAGCCCAGAGCGAGGGGCCTAGAACTCCCTTCTCTTGCCTTCTTCACCTGACTCCTTCCAAGTCAGCCCCACCAGAGCAAGCTGGGGATACGCCAGAGGGCCCCGGGGACCAGGCTCTGCAGAGAGGAGCTCGGATCAGCACAGGACTCCAGGAACCAAGCCCAGGTTGTGATTGTGGGACCTATTCTGCAACTCTGGGATGTCATCGTCCTTGAAATCCAGAGTCTCTCTGCTTGCCAGCATCACTACAGGGTGATCGGAAGAACTGAACTGTGAGAGCTCTCCCCCCCCTCAACCCAACTCTGAGACCCCCGAGCCAGCGTCTCTAGCCAAACCCAGTGCAGACCTGGCCTCAGCAGGAAGAGCTCATGGGAGCCCAGTGGATGCCCTCCAGAGGCCAGGATGTGACCCTTCCTGCTGCTTCCCAGACTTCCTCAGACTTGGTCCTGCTGTACAAACTGCCAGAACTGGGAGGGTCTGTAAGCAGACAGGTGGGCCTGTTGCCTTTTCCCAGAGGCTGGTGGAGATGGAGACAGACTGCTGCCAGCAGCATGAGACTGAGGACGGTATGGATCGTGGCCCTGCCCTAGGGTCCTGGAGTCACCAACTGTGACAGCGTTTGAGGGGACCAGAGGTTTTACTCAGACCGACTACTACCTGCTGCCGCTCACGCAGGACCTGTCGGTATTGCTGTCACTGCCAGTTACCACTTAGACAAGACATGGGCCAAAGAGCCCTCCTCCCTGTCCTGGTGGAGAGGCCCATGTGTCCCACATACAGTTTGGGATGGTCAGGTCCATGTGGGTTTCTGTTCTAGCACACGGACCGGGATCTCAGCCCAATCACCAGCCACCGCTGGTTAGCCAAGCACAAAGTCCGGTGTGCCGTCCGGCTGCAGTACTAGTTCTCGGGGTGAAGATTGTGCCCCCAGACTGTACCTGCACCTTTGGAGGTGTCCCCTCTCCAGGTGCCAGGGCACGATGAAACCACTGTGCCCATTTCAGTAGCTGTAACCGCCTCTGCAGCTGTCCCTGCTCCACCCAGAACTTGGGTCCAGAAAGGTCAGTGCGAGAGGACCAGGGACTGTGGCCCCACATGGCTTAGGAAGGCAGGTTGGCCACTGACTGTGCTGTCCCCCGACAGGAATCCTCTCTAGGCCACTTCCTGGGAAGTGATAGGACAAGAGGGGTGGGAGGTTACATGAAGGCTTCCAAATTCCAACCTGGGCACGATGCTGTCCTCTACCAGCAGCTCCAGGCCAGCCAAAAAGGGCCAGAAGCTTCCACGTAAGTCACCCAGGCCCCTGGATTTTCTCTTTGGATTGACCTGGTCCTAGATCAGGGCCTGGAACATGGAGGCTATTAGACTGGGTCGCTCTCATTCCTTGGGAGCTCCACAGGCTGACCAAAACGTAGGCCAGAGTCGATTCCTGTAAGTGCACTCATCTGGGAGGACGGAGTTTAAGAACGGCCCGTCACAGCCAGGAGCAGTCTCCTTTGTGAGACTCTCCCCGTCTCCTGCTGGCACGACACTCACTGTTAGGTGGGCACTGCCTGGTTCCAGCCCACGTTTGTGCAAATAAACTCTTTAACACTTTGATGTACCTCACTTTACCTCTTTAAAGGCTTAAAAGCTAAGAAGGGTTTTTACATTTTTAAGTGGGGGAAAAAAAAGACTATTTTGTGACATTTCAAAGTTCTGTTGAAATGAGATTTCAGTGTGACCAAATAAAGTTTATTGGAACAGAGCTGGCCACTCTTGTGCGACGCGAGCAAAGTTCTCACTTGCTGGCCTTGTCCCCTTGGGTAGGAACTCCATGCCCTCCGTCCTTAGAGGAGTCATTTTTTCTCTCAATTCTGAGTGTGATTTGTTCACCGAAATGTCCCAATACAACCGAGAATTCCGTAGAAATAACCCCTGGAGGCTCAGACTCCAGTCCAGAGCCTCCATCGCAGAGGTCAGGGGGAGGAGCCCTTTCTTAGCCGCACCAGGCAAACGAGAAGCGTGACGCTGGCCTGCTCAGCAGCTCTGAACTCCGGCTGTGTCTGTGCACATCCCGCACGCCAGCGGCTCTGCAGAGGGAGGGCAGGAGGACCACCTGTCGGGAGTGCGAGCTTTGGGATCGTGCGTCCTACTTTCAAGGTGTATTTCCCACTTTGGGCGTCAGTGACTATAATGAGTATTTTTTAAGACTATCCAGAACTCTGTTTCAGAGCAGGTGTTACCTTGGATTTCTCTGTTGGAGACCATAAACCCATAATTTTGACCTGAAACTGCTTTTTACTCAGTTACCAGATTAAGCTTTGATGTGGGACATTGGATTGGAACCACGGAGCTTCCTAGAAGCTTCACAAAGGGGTGGGGAGTGCAGAGCCCAGGTGAGTTCACGCAGTGTGTGGGGCTCGCACTCAGAGCCCAGGAAATGTTTGTCTCAACGTCCTGACCTCGAGCATGGGGATGCTCCCCAGGGCAGTATTCACTTGTTCAGCACTCGGGGAAGAGCGGAGGCCCGCTGGCATCAGGAATTCCCACAGAGGGGAGGGGCATCTGGCGAGCTCCTGACAGTGGAGCGTGTGACTTGATCTCGGGGTTGTCACTTTGAGCCCCACATTGAGTGTAGAGATTTTTTTTTTTTAAAGTTTCCACAGAGATCTGAAAAAGATCCAGAAAATGGACAAGGTGGAAAAGGGTAATCTTGCAAGTGTGAACGTCCATTCTCTGTACAAGGCCTTGTGCGGGCCTGGGAACAAAGATGGACCTCGGGTCCGGTCAGTGGTAGGGCTGACCACTGATGAGGGTGCACAGCTGCTCGGGGCACACGGGGTCCACACACCCCAGCCTGGCAAGAGCTGGGCTGAGGCAAGTGGAGCAGAGCCACCACCCACCACCTGGTTTTTGTAGGCCCCAGAGGGGAAGATGGTCTTTAAATGGCTGAAAACAAGATGATTTTGTGACACGTGAAATTAAAGTTTCGACACTACTACAAAATTTTTATCGAACACGATTGTGCCCATTGATGTATGTCGCGTCTGCCTGCTCTCAAGCAGAAGTGGCCGAGCGGGCAGAATCCTCGTGACCTGGGAAGCTGGCACCGTCGCTCCCGGCCATCTCCTGCCACGGCAGCAGGGGGGTGGAGGGTAGCGCTGCCCTGCAGCTGCGGTGGGAGGGACGGTGAGCCCATGGCCACCATGTACAGTCTATCGACGGAGGACGATACTCCGCCCCCAGCACTCCTGACTGAAAGCGGCACAGACCAAGCCTTCTGGTGGGGGCTGGAAGGCGGCAGAGCCCTAAACCCATCCTTCCGCGTGTCTGGAACCCGGCGGGAGCAGAGGGCCATCCCAGACCCTCCGGGGCCTGCGGAGTGGACACAGCCAACAGTGTGGAGACAGACTGCTGGCCACCCCAGCCAGGTGCACAGGGACAAGGGGGAGCGCGCCTCAGTGCCCTTTGGGCAGGGAAAGGGAGTGCTGACTCGGTGCTTGTCCACTGGGCAACTCCTGGAACCCCAAGCCTCCATCAGCCCGTTTCAGCGTGGAAACATGCCTTCTCCCCGGAAGCGCTGCCAGGGGGCTTTAGGTGGGCTCCAGGGGAGAGCTCTGTCCTCTGAGGGCCTCTTGGGAAGGGGCTGTGTGTTCTCCCCAATGCCAGCAGTGGGGTGGCCTGGAAAGCGCCTCTCCTCTCTACTCATACAATTTAAAACCACTGAGGCCCAGCTACGTGGCCCTTTGGTGGCAGCAGAGCTCGGGGCGCCCTGCGCCTCGGGGCGTGTAAGCCTGGCTCAGACCCTTGGTCCCCATCCCCGCTTGAACCAGCCAAATCCCAGCTGCCCTGCACAGCAGAAGCCCTCAGTGGCTCTCAACCCAAACCGTGTGTCCATGAGCAAGCCCCCAGGTGAGGCTCGCTGCCCCTCCAGCCGGCCGGCACGGTCACTCTCCCCGCCCGCAGTCAAAGCACAGGACACTGCCGGGGGAAGCCCCATCCAGGTCGGGAGGGAAGGCTGACCACGCCAGCTCCCCCATCAGCTGCTGGACGCTGGACAGGCCTCTGACCGCTCTGTCGCCTGTGCAGTGGGGAAACGTCCACCTGCAGGGAGCGACCACGGGTGCAGTGCTTGGACTGGAGCTCAGCACCCGTCCGTTCCGCCCGGAAACGCCGTGTGCTCGCAGCTGCCTCCCCAGGGACTGGCCTGTGGAGACACGTGTACAGACGGTGTACTTCGGGTCAGCTTGACAGTATCAAGAGCTTTAAAATGTTCACATTCTGCGTCCTCTGTTCCCACTTCTAAACAGTTTCAGTACATGAAATGGTTTTACCACTAACGTCACTGTGATTTTTAATAGAAAAAAAAAAAAACAGAAAGCTGCTACACTCCGTGTCCCTCCCTCACCTCCAAAATCTCAACGTCGAAACCTTGACACCCAGTGTAATGTATGAGGAGCTGGGGCCTTGGGGAGGAAACTCGGCGTGGGTTCAGAGTCCCCAGAGAACTCCCGACCCCTGGAACCTTGTGAGGGCACGGGGAGAGGCCTGCAGCTGGCCAGGCCAGCCTGCGGTGCTCGGTTTGCTGTGTCTGAGGCGACACCGCGCGCCTGCCCAGGGGACGGCATGTTCCGCAGCCACGAGCCAGAGCTGCCACACTCAGGACTTCAGTGAACAGAGCTACCACACGCAGACGCAGCGTCCATCGGTCTCCGTGGCTGTCTGTGGGCAAAAGGACTTTAAGATTCTTTTTTAAGTTTGTTTTTACTTTTTTTCCCAAATGTATCCTGAGCATGTACTCCCTGAACACATGTAACAGTCACGACAGACACACCTTGCACGGAAGGCCTCCATCACTGGGCGGGGGGACACGGCACTCAGCATGTGCGAGGGCCAAGCGGCAGCTGGACAGCCCCGTCCACTCCCGGCCTCGGGGCAGCAGGGCCCCGCTGGCCGCTGATGCTGCAGGTGACGGTCTGCACCCCTCAGTGGAGCCTGGCCCAGGCCCCACCTGGGGGCTCTACCGGGGATCGGCCTCTGCAACCCTACCTCCCCGTGGGCAGCACCACCCGCCACGTCCTCCATGCCCACCCTGCCGTGACCTGCACTCGGAGGGAGAAGAATTGCCGGAGAGGCTGGGGGAGCCGTGCCCTGCATGGGGCCGGCAGGGAGCAGGGCAGGGCTCGTGAGTTGTTTCTCAGGGAAGCTCCCGCACGCTGCTCAGGCCGGTTTACCGGAGACCTGTGGGCAGGCCGCCTGACAGAGCACCGACGGCGGAGGCGGGAGCACTGCCAGGGGCACAGACCGAAGCAAATGTCTGCAAACACCGGGGCCCCAAGTCCCCTACGTGGGGCCGGCTGTGCTGGGAGCTACAGAGTGGCCGCAGACCCTGAACTCCCACCCTGGGGGCAGCCAGCGGAGACCCCGCTCCCCTCCACCCTGCACACTCTCACTGCCAAGGACTGAACGGTGTCCCCCACCAAGTTCATGTTGAAGCCCTAACCCCCGGTGTGACTGTTTATGGGGCCTTCGGGACGATTAAGCTTAAGTGAAGTCGTCGGTGGGGGGCTCCGACCCGACGACAGGACTGGTGTCTGGAATGAGAGGAAGAGAGAGCTCTCCTCTCCCACACATGCTCGTGGCCGGAGGAAAGGCTGTCTGCAGGCCGCTCACCAGGACCCGATTCTGCTGGGACCTGGCCTCACACTTCCAGCCTCCAGAACTGTGAGGACACAGAGTTCCACTGTTTAAGCCACTTACTCTAGGATGTCATAGCAGCCCGAGCTGCCTGAGACACCCACTTAGAGGGTCCCAGGAGCAGCCCCTGCACCCCTTTCCCCAACTCCACCACAACCTGGCAACAGCCTCTCCATCAGGCTCCCAGCCCGAGCCCCTGTGCTCTGCTCCGCTCTCAACTCATCATCCAGTAAGGCCCTTTCAGAGCAACTGTGACTTCACCCCCCCTCCGCTAGAGTTGAGCCCAAGTCCTGAGAGAGGCCTTCGGGGCCTGCCCTCCCCATGCTCTGCTCACCCCCTCACCAGCCACAGCTGCCCAGGTCGTGCACTATGAGATGCTCTCCCTGCCCAGAACCCCCCCTCCTCAGACCACTCTGCTCCCTTCAAATCTTTGCTCATAAACCATCTCCTCCCGGAGGCCCCACCCATGACCCAACTTAGGATGGCAGCCCAGCTCTTCTGGTCCTGGGTCCCTGCTCTATTTCTTTTCTTTCTTTCTTTTTTAAAAAAGATTTTAGGGCATCTGGGAGGCTCAGTGGGTCAAAGCTCTGCCTTCAGCTCAGGTCATGATCTCAGGGTCCTGGGATCGAGCCCCACATTGAGCTCCCTGCTCGGCGGGGAGCCTGCTTCCCCCTCTCTGCCCACTTGTGATCTCTGTCAAATAAATAAATAAAATATTTTTTAAAAAGATTTTATTTATTTGAGAGAAAGAGAAACACAAGAGGGGGGTAGAGGCTCTGAGCAGGGTGCCAGACACAGGGCTCTATCCCAGGACCTGGGAATATGACCTAAGTCCAAGGCAGACCCTTAACTGACCAAGCCACCCAGGTGCCACTCCTTTTCCTTTGTAAGTATTTATTTTAGAGAGAGAAAGAGAGCATGAGTGGGAGGAGGGGTAGAGGGAGAGAATCTCCAGCAGATTCCCTGCTGAGCAAGGAGTCTTGATCCCAGGACCCTGAGATCATGACACGAGCGGAAAATCAAGAGTCAGAGGCTTAATCGACCAAGCCACCCAGGGGCCACCCCTGCTCTCTTTCTGCACCACTGACCCTCCTCTGACAAGCTTTGCCAGTCATTTTGTATTATGCATTTTGTAATGTCTCCCCCTCACCACTACAATGTTAGCTCCATGAGGTCAAGGATGTGAGGCAGGAAAATGAAATGTCCAACTAGAACACAGGGTTGACAAAAGCAAATAAGCAGAGAGCTCAGATGCTACATGAGGCCAGGCCGAGTGACCACCGTGTCCACACAAAGGCCTTGGCCTGGACTCCCGAAGGCAACCACACATGGCCACACTGGAGCAGCAGGCGCCCTCACCCAGCAACAAGACCAACAGCCGGGGTAGGGGAAGGTGCCGCCTGATGCCCACCCAGGAGGACACTAGTTTATAATTGCTTTATTTCCAGGAAAAAAAAGGAAGATCCAGGTTTCTCAACGGAACAGACACTGACATGATTACATTCAAACAGTCACTGAGAAACGGCTCCTGGAAGGGCAGGCTTTGTCTGGGGACACCCGTCAGAGCCAGTTCTCCCCAATGACTGCAATGGGGTCGCAAGCTCGGTCAGGCCTGCAGTTTGAGCTCACACCTCTTCTCCAGGTCAGCCATCTCCTTGAGGACCAGCGCCACGCTGTACCGCAGCTCTTGGAACTTGGCCGTGGGGACCTCAAAGCGGTGTGCCGAGCCGTCTGAAAGCTTCAGCTGCATCAGGACACTCGGCTGTAGGGAGCGTGCCAGGGCACTGGTGGAGATCGCCACGTCCACCCTCCAGCACAAGCGGGAAACATGGGGCAGCCAGGCCCCCTGCTGCCTGGCCACAGAGTTGAGGAGAGGCCGTTGGCTCCCAAACACCACACTGGCCAAGTCTGTAACCAGGTCTTGGGGGATGCAGAGCTCCTGGAGCTGGTCCTGGAAAGCGTCGGGCTTCAGGCTGGCTGGGGGCAGCCGGATGGCCTGCTGGAGCAGTGTGTTTGTGCCGGCGAGGAGGACGCCCAGCCGTTCTTCTGACAGGTCTGCACTAGCCCTGAGGCGCTGCACAGCCTCCCGGCAGTCCTCTCCCTGCAGACTGCTGACCACCAGCTTCAGCAACTTTCTGAATGTGCCCCTGTCCAGGTCTCCCAGGAGCCGGGGCATTGCGGCCACTTCTGGGGGGAGCTGGGTCCCCAGGAAACTCACCCGGCCACTGTGACTATCGGCAGGATAATGCAGGTATGGGGCTGCAGTCCCCACGGCAGACATGGCTGCTTCCTCCTCTTTGATCAGGCAGCCCAGAGGAAAGGTCCCAGCGGCAACTGCCAGGGCGGGGGAGAAGAGAAGTCCTGTAACTCCCATGTGCTCTAGGCCAGAAAATGAGGGCTAACATGGCCTCTGCCTTCAAGGTGCTGACAGCATGAATCTCCTACAACACCTAATGTCATGGGAGGTGCTCTGAGAGCAGGTGGCAAACGGGCCCACTTTAATCCCAGAGAAGAGAGGAGCCAGGAGGTGGCAGCGAAGGGAGACAGGGTGGGGAGGGAAAGAGAACCAGAAACCAGAAGAGGAGAAATAAGTTCTCCAAACACCTAATGGAGAAAAGAGTGAAGGAGAAGAAAAGTCCAGGGAACCCAGGGACGTAACAGCCACTGCTGCTGTCACCAACCACACTAAGATCACTCCACTTGGAATCATGACAATGGCTTTGCAGGAGCCAATAAGGAAACTGAGGCTCAAACCCAACCGCCCAAGGACCAGAACCCAGGCCTGTCTATCAGAAGTCCCGCTGTCTGCACAGCGCAGGAGAAACCAGACACAGACGGGCAGCAGGAGGGCACGCGACAACAGAGGCACCTGCGGTGTCTGGAGGGAAGGTCTGTGTCAGTACCTGAAATGACAGTATGATGTCTTGGCGCGTGTCGGGTGACCGAGCCACGCACCTGCTTACACAGAAGAGGCGGGCTCGTCCGCTCCGAGCGCTGGACAGAGCTCGGCAGACACAGATCCTGTCCCCACGGCGCCCACCAGGCCCAGGGTCCTCACCATACAGCGAAGCGCGGGTGACCGGGGGACACAGGGAGGCCTCGACTGGCTTCACCGTACCGTATCCTCCCGGGAAGGCCGGGGCCCCCTCGCCCTGCGTCAACGACCACGCAATGCCCAAACTTGGGTTCTCCGCAGCTGCCCGGCCCCTACAAGGAACGGCCTTCCACTGCCTGCTCCCGGGAGGCTGCATGCTACCCCGCGCAGACGCTCTCCTGGCCACCGGCCCGAGGAAGGAGCTGACAGAGACCGGCCGGGCTGGAGCTGCGCCCCGTGCTCGCCGGAGGGACCCCGGCCACCTGCCGCACGGCCGAGCGGCCGCCCACCACCCGCGGACCGCGCCCCAAGCTGCCCCGGATCGGCTTCCAGAACTTCCCGGATAGAGCGGCCGAGGAGCTAAGGAGCGGTCTGCGGCCTCCGCCCCGAAAGAGCGACCCCAACCCCGCACCCCAAAGCCCGAGACGCCCCCGCACCTGCAGAGCTCAGACTGCAGCTGAGCCGCCAAGCGAAGCCCACCAGCGCGGCCAGACCGGAGCCGGGCAGATTCCCGGAAGCGACCCCGAGACACTTCCGGCCGCTCTAGGACGCCGGGAGGACCGGGCCCTCTGTGATCCGGCCACGTGAGTCAGGCCCACGGCGCCTGTTGTGAGGGGGTGAAGCGGCCTGGTCGGCGGGTGCGCCAGCCGCAGTCGCCCGCGGGGACTTCAAAGGCCGCTCAGGGAGCGACGGGCGCTGGGCTCCGCTGGTGTCCGGGGCGGGGGAGGGGGGCGGACCCTGACCCACCGGGGCGGACCGGGAGGGCCCAGGAGCGGAGGGCCCGCACCCCGCGCGGCTGCGCACCTGCGGGCGCCAGAGCTCCCGGTGGCACATCCGAAGGCCGGGCCGTGCGGCGTCCGGGCTCCGCGGTCGCGAGTTGGCGCGGGGAGGGCGGAACCCCGTCGGCACGGGACCACGCCTCGGGGAGCACGTGGCCGGCGGGCGGACGCGGGCCGGGGCCGCTGCCCAGCGTCGGAAGCGAGACAAGCAAGAGGACGCGGCGTGGACCGACCGCGGTCGTGCGCGGAGACCCTGGTCCCAGCGAGACGGCCTCAGCGGTGGGGCCTTCGGGCGGGCGCTGAGCCGTGAGGCTGGGGCCCCGACAGCGGGGTTCGCGCCTTCAGGAAGCGGACGGGGGACCGGGAGAAGCGGGCGGTCGACAGCCCGGGCCGGGGCTTCGGCCGAGCCGCCGAGCGGGCGCTGTCGGCTCGGGCTTCCCGCCTCCAGGACCCGGAGAAGAGCAAGGGATGGCGCCACGAGGCCAGCAGGGGACGCGCTTGACCCCCTCGGAGTCCGGCCCGCGTACCCGGAATTCCCGCCCGCCGAAAGTAGAGGCCTCTCCCCCTCTTCCCACGCCCCCGCAGCCCAGCCAATGAGAAGCCGCTATACTTCCAGCCCCCAGTTTAGTCCAATGGGCTCTCCGTTTACAACAGCCCCGCCTAGCTGGGCAGCCCAGCCCGTCTGCGCGGTGCGGTTGGCGTCCAGAGCTGCTGCTCTCTGTGCTCGCGGGGAAAACGGGTTTTGCCGGAAAAATGAGGGGCGGCCTCGTTTACTGCGGCCGCTAGCGAGAGTGCGGGCCGGGTCACCGCGCGGCGGGCTGAGTGGTCCGCGGTCGGCTTCCCGGCTGCCGCGGGGCCGGACGGCCGAGACCCCTGGGTCGGCAGTGCTGGCGGGTCCTCGGTCTGCGGCTGCCGTGCCGGAGCCGAGGGTTTCGTGCTGCGGAAAGTGCGCGATCTTAGTCTCCTGCGCGGCTGTCGTGGTCTCGTCAAGTCCCCGAGAAGATTTCGGAGTCCCGGGCCGGTGCTTGCGGCCTCCGCGCCGGTGGGGGTCGGGACGCCCCGCTGAGCGGGTTCTCTTCCCCGACGGCGCGCGACAGCTTCGGGGTCTCTGTGGAGGCGTCACAGTCGTTCCCTGGTTTTACGGGGCCGGTGAGTCGGTTTCGCCGCCACAGCCACGTGCTGACGTGCGACCGACACTGAAGCGGCGCCTGTGTCGGATGCGTTTGGGGCACAGACCGTCCCACCCCCCTCCTCTGTGTCTGCGGGCGCGCGTGCGGGCCGTGCGGGCTCGGCAGGCTCCGCGCTCGGGGCGGGTTTCGGTGGACGAGTTGGCGTCGCCGGCCCGCGCTCCTGCCGCCCGCGTCCCCCTCCCCCGCCCCGGCGACCGTAGTGCTCGCCTCCGTCAGTGCAGGTCTGGCCGTTGTAGACCCACAGGGAAGGGAGACGACACGGAACTTGTCTTTCATCTCACTCCGGTTCATCTCACTCCGCTTCGTGTCCTCCAGGTTCGGCCGTGGTCGCAAACGGCGGATTTCCTGGTCTGTAGCGGAGTCACGTTCCCTCCCGTCCGCGCACGCGCAAGAGCAGGTACGCGTACCACGTGCGGTCTGTGTACAGAACGTGGGTGCGCACGTTCCACTTTCTCCGCTTGCTTGACTGTTTTCGTATCTTGGCTATTGTGAACAGCGCTACGTGGACATGGCACTGCTGAAATTTCTTGGAGATCCTGTTTTCAGTTCTGTTGGGTAGATACCCAAAAGTGGGCCTTTTACTTTTTTGAGGAGTCTTTATGTGTTTTCCATAATGGCTGTAGCAGTTGACATTCCCACCAGCAGCACTCCAGGGTTTTCTTTTCTCCACACCCTTGCCAACACTTGTTAGGCTTTTTTTTTTTTTTTTAGGATTTTATTTATTTATTTGATAGACGAGATTACAAGTAGGCAGAGAGGCAGGCAGAGAGAGGAGGAAGCAGGCTCCCCGCGGAGCAGAGAGCCCCACGTGGGGCTCGATCCCAGGACCCTGGGATCATGACCCGAGCCAAAGGCAGAGGCTTTAACCCACTGAGCCCCCAGGCGCCCCTGTTTTTAGTTAGCTTTTAGTTTGTTGTAGTCCCACTGGTTTATTTTTGCTTCCCTTGCTTATGCTTTTGGTGTCCCATACAAACACTCATTAATGTCAAGGAGTTTTACTCCTGTTTACTTTTAGGAGTTTTATGGTTTTAGGGCATATGTTTAAATATTTAATCCATTTGAGTTGATTATTACATATGGTGTAAGATAAGGGTCCAATTTCATTCTTTGGCATGTGGACAACCAGTTTCCCAATGTGAAATAATAAGAAACACATATGTATGTCTCTGTCCCAAGTTCCCACTAATATTTAGTCTTTGACTTCACTTCAGCACCAAGCTTCTAAATGCCTTATAATTTCCAAAGTGATAGGAGTGTCTGAGTGATGGTGTCCAAAGTGATAGGCGTTTAAGGAGTGACCTTTAAAATGCTTGCAATTCCCTTGGTGACAGGAGTGTCTTTTTTTAAAGATTTATTTATTTATTTATTTATGTGTATGAGAGAGAGAGAGAGAGTGTGAGCTTGCATGTGAGTTGGGGGAGGTACAGAGGGAGAGAGTCCTCAAGCAGACTCCTTGCTGAGTGTGGATCCCAGCCCGGGGCTCCATCTCATGACCCTGAGATCATGACCTGAGCCCAAACCAAGAGCGGGACATTCAACTAACTGAGCCACCAGGCACTGTGTGGATGTCTTTTGTTCTAATGTGGTGACTCTCCATGTGCTCTTGAGTGGTCTGAATAGACGCTTGGAATGTTCAGTCCTACTCCCTTGTCCTCCAGAGAGGGGAGAGAAAATGGGAAATAAGTTAAGCATTGATCATGCCCATGCGATGAAGCCTCCATAAAAATCCCCAAAATATGGGGTTCAGTGAACTCCAGGGTTGGTGAGCACTTGGAGATGCGGGGAGAGTCACACCTTCAAGGGCATAGAGGACCCCATCATCCTGTGCGTCCCTTCCGTCTGGCTGTTCCCCATGAGACTTTTCTTAATAAACCGGTAACCTAGTAAGCCAAGTGTTCTCCTCAGCTCTGTCGGCCACTCTAGCAAATGGTCAAACCTGAGGACAGCCATGGAGCCTTTGACTTACGACCAGTTACTCAGAAGCACAGGTGACAGCCTGATCTTGGCAATTGGACTCTGAAGTGGAACTGAGTCCTTCCCTTGGGGAGCTGCCTCGACTTTCCCAGTCTGCCCGCTGTGTTTACATGGGGCTGGCATGGCCATCATTATCCACAAGGCAGGTAATCATTACCCGCAAGGCTGCCCTCCTTGCCCTTCTCCGACACACCATCCTTATGTGACTTCCCAATTACTGCCCCTGACTTAGGGCTTTCAGACTGAAGACAAAAGGGAAGCAAGAATTTCATGAGTCAGCATTTTCACTAGCAACTTCCTGAACCCATGAGCTCTTCCTTTTTCCCCAAATAGGCAACGGATACCTTGCTTGGCAACTGTGGTGGCCAAGACAATGTTCCTAACACACTTGCAATTACAGGGACCTCATTAATTAAGGGCTCCGTGGTTGAGCTCTGAATCTTATTAACATGTTTGTGCTGAGGCCACACCTCCCAGGGCTGGTCCCTACCAGCTACCAAGCATGGGAGGGACACTAAGGCAGACCCATTCCTGGAATACACAGGATCCCAAGGTGGCAGACCTGGTCTCAGTAAGTTTGCGTAGATGGCACAAGCCTGGGATGATTCCACCCAAAGTTCTCCTCTGTTTGGGTCAGACTTGAATTGTGGCCAGATAGCTCTCCCCATCTTCCCTGACTCCCTTTCTCTTATGCCAGTTCTTTCCCTAATAAAACTTTTGCATATATAATCCTGTCTTGGTGTCTGCTTCTCGAAGTACCCAGACTAACACAAATGACCTGTGCGTGGGTGATCGAGAGCACGTCTGGGGCTGTTTTGCCCACTGTCTGGCTGGTGAGGATGACTGTCCTGGTTAATAGGTGGTCTCTGGCACGAAGTGGTGACTCGGTTGCTAAGATGTCACCTGACCCAGTGGGAGGAAATGCCACCAGAAGTGCAATGACACAGGCATTTGGAAAACATGGGGGAGAATGAGAGAATGACAGAGTCCTGAGATTTTGGAGCATGGCTGTGCCCTCTGCAGAAGAGAATTATTTGCCATTTGAGAAACAGGTCTTGGCATATTCCTGGACCCTGGTAGGGGAAAAAACGCTGATTATGGGAGATCAAGTGGCTATGTGTCCTTATACTCCTCCCACTACAAGGCGAGGTCTATATGGCCTGCAAAGGCATAGTGTTAGGGAGGCCCAGCAGCGATCCATTATAAAGTGGAAATGGTACGTCCAGGGTGATGCCCCAATACGGCCAGGGGACACAAGTAGCTTGAGTGAGCAGTTAGCCCAGCCTCCCATGTGCGCACCCCCCACCCCAGCTCACATCCATGACCATACGGTGGTTTCTGCATGACCATGACCAGCCAAAGGAGGAAGGAGGGCGCTGACTTGCTTTCTAAGTGGATCAGCTCATTACCTGGGTACCTGTCAAAAACGGGAGGCAGCAGCTGCATTATAGCCACACACAAGCGTGGCCTTGAAAGCCAAGGGGAGGGAAGATCCCCAAGGGCCGGAGCTGCCAGCTGGGCACCTGCTCATCCACCCCGTGCTGAGACACAAGTGGCTTGTGGTGAGAATATACAGATTCCTGGGCAGTGCCAGGGTCTTGGCTGCCCGATTGGGGCCCAGAAGTAAGAGAGAGCTTGGGAACAAAGAGGTCTGGAGTAGAGGACATGGGAGTGGGCATGGAATGTGCAGGTTTTTGTATTAGAGCTGAACCAGAAAGCGTCCACCACAGAAGAGGCACCAAACAACCTAGATGTCAAAAGAACTTGGGACATTAGTCAGCCTTCATACTCAGCCACTTGGAGCCAACAAAGTGGGTTCCTGAAAGTGCCTGTGGTAACAGAAATGGCTCTCCACGGGCTGCAGCATGACCCTGCCCCTGGGGGCGGGGCCTGTCTAGCAGCTGCCCCTTCTGACTGTCCAGTGTGTGGGAACAAAGCTGACTACACCAGGAATGCTGCTTCTACCCTGGAAAGGCCAGCAGTTTGTTCTCACAGAGACGGAGACCAGCTCTAGGCATGACTTCGCCTGACCTGCCCACCCTCAGCCAGTACACCTGGGGCCCGCAGACTGCTTCACACACAGGCTTGGAATCTCGCCTGGTGTGAGGTCCACATAGGGGACCCACTTTACAGTGACAGAGTGTGAGACCCAGCGGTTGTGTCCTGTAGCATATTACCCAGAGGCAACTGGCCTCACAGAATACTGGACTGGCCTTCCGAGAGGTCAGCTGAGGCACAAGTTTGGAGAAAACACCATCCTTTGGGACACGTGCATTAAATCATACTTTGTGCTTATAACATAAAGATCACATGGGTCTGGGGATCTAAGGGCTGAAGCAGTAGTGGACCTACTCAGTATAACTCCCCACTATCCGCTGTGGGTTTGTACTTCAGAGGCCCACGGTTCTGGACTTTGCAGAATTGGATGTCCTGGTCTCCAAGAGGATGCAGCAAGGGTCCCCCTGAACAAGCTCTTGCCGCTGCCAGGATTGATTGGCAGGAGTCACTGGATCATGACTCAGTCACCAGGAGGCTGGCCTACAGTTATATGAGGGAGGCAGGGAGGAGTGCGTCCAGACCCAGATTGTCTATCTTGGCCTCTCCTGGTTCTCCCGTGTGCCACAGTATCCGTAAACAAACACAATGGCAGCTCAGTTAAGAAGGGTAGAAGTGTAGGGAGCTCAGACCCTTCTGAATGAAGGTTTGCATCACAACACAGGGTGAGACAAGACCTACCATGTTGAGAACAGAGGGTGGGGGTACTTGACAGTGGATAATGGAGAGGAGAGTGAGAACTTTTTGCCCTGAGATCAACTTCAGTGCTGGGAGTCTGTTCATCCCACTGACCTTCTGAGTTTCATCTCAGGAAGAAAGACCACAGGAGAGCATGGATATCTGAACTATAGTTACACTACAGAGTGCAAGGGGTGGACTGTGGTGGTCATGAGAATGCACCTTACAGACCTCCCACTATAGGAGATGGAGCTCAGGTCAAAAAACTCATTGCTTAGTTTGCCAAGTCAGTGCTAAGGCTAACCCTCCCACAGGCTACTCCCTGCCGACAACTGAGTACAGCAGGAAAAACAGGCACTGTCTGGGGGTGCCTGGGACTCCTTTGACAGCTGGCTTTAGTTCAAGGACTCCCCGACAGCTTTGCTGAACCTGCCTTAGACTGCTTGGCAGTCTGGAATGCTTCCACCCAACCTTCTCTTCTTCACTCTGGGTCAAATCTGCATTGTCCTGATTCCCTCAGTGTTTTCTCTTACACAGACATTTCTCCTAGGACTATCCTTGCATGTTTATTCTCATCTCGGCATCTGCTTCCTGGAGCCCCTTGACTAACACAGAAATCTGTTTTCCTATCATCCTTTACCCCCAACCACTTGGATGGAAGCCGTTTCATTCTTCTCAACTGACTTTCTCAGTTAGTGCCCTACATGCACCTGATGCTGACAGGACTCTTTTGACAACACTCAGGGCCCCTTTTCTCTTGGGCTTCCCTGAAATCCTAAGCCCACTTTTCCCTGGGCTAACATTTATCATATTGCCTAGAGTGTCTTTCTGATGGCCTGCCAGTTACTTCTGTGGGGCATAGGGCTGCCACTTCCATCCTTCCTGGCTTGCTATTGGGAGCCGCCAACCTGTGTTTGGATCCTATGTTAGAATGTTCACATTGTGGGGTGCCTGGGTGGCTCAGTCGCTTAAGTGTCTGACTTTTGGTGTTGGCTCAGGCCCTGATCTCAGGGTCCTGGGATGAAGCCCGGCATCAGGCTCCCTGCTCAGTGCAGAGTCTGCTTGAGATTCTCTCTCCCTCCCCCTCTGCCCTTCCTGCTGTGCTCTCTCTCTCTCTCACTTGCTCTAAAATAAATAAATAAAAAATTTTTAAAAATTTTAAAGAATGTTCATGTTGTATTAATTTCCATGTTATGTCTCCAGGAGGATGTTCCAGACCAGCTTAACTTAAATCTCCACTAATTATCAATAAGATAAAGTTTATACAAACAGGTTAACACTACTATGAATGCTTTAAGTGTAAATACAAGCTTTTCCTGAGATCTTTCCAATACTCTGAGGATTTTGCAGCAAGACAAAGACTGATGTGGAATGACTGAGGGCTTCAACTGAAGTCTTATCTGCATTTCCAAAATTAATCCTAAACCCATAAGCATGCAATATCTGATGGTGACATTGGCTTGATTTCTCTCTACTATGAATTTAACTATAAGAAAACATGTGGTTCCCTTGGGGCACCTTGACTCGGGTGGTGATTCTAGGGTCCTGGGATGGAGCCCCACATCATGCTCCTTGCTCAACAGGGAGCCTGCTTCTCCCCTGCCTGTGCCCCCACCCCGGCTTGTGCATGCTGTCTGTCTCTCTGTCTCTATCATTCACTTTCTCTGTGTCAAATAAATAAGTAAAATCTTTATTTTAAAAAAAGGAAAGAAAGAAAAGAAAAGAAAACATGTGGCTCCCAACTATAGGCTTTCCCATGTCTGTTGTGTATATGCAGCTCCCTTCCAGAATAAATTTGACATTTAATAAAGTTTGAAAAGAGTGGTATTCATATGTAATACATCAACAGAGCTTTTTCCATCAGGGTGGATTTTCTGATGTAGAGTAAGATATGAACTCTGGATAAAGGTTTTCCACATTATTTCTCCAGGATGAACCCTCTGATGGTGAGTAAGCAAAGAACTCTGACAGAAACGTTCTCTACATTCATTACATTTGCATATTTCTCTCTAGGGTGAACTCTCTGGTGTGGTGTAAGTTGGGAGCTCTGGCTGAAGATTTCCCACACACCACCACACATAAGGTCTGCCCTGTCTTTGCTGCTGAATCTGCTATGAGCTTTGAATGAAAGCTTTCCCACACACACTGCATTTACTGGGCTTCTCTCCAGTGTTAAGTAACATGTTGAATAAGATGTGAGCCCCAACTAAAAGATTTCCCACATTCATTACTGTGCAGGGTTTCACTCCAGGGAGAAGTCTATAACGTAGAGCAAGACATAAATTTAGAATGAAGGCTTCCCCACACTGTACATGAATAAGGAAGGCCTCTCTCCTGCATGAGTTCTCTGATGTCTACTAAAGAGCAGTCTCTGATTGAAAGCATTTCCATATTCATTGCATTCACGGGGTTTCTTTCCAGTATGAATTCTTTAATATAGAATAAGTCATTATTTCTGACTGAAGTCTTTTCCACATTTTGTTTTACAACCATTCTCCCATGCTGAAAATGACCACAGGGTTTTCTACATTCTTCACATTTAAATGGCTTCTCTCCAGTGTGAGTTCTCTGGTGTTAAGTTGTGAGTTAAGACTGACTGCTTTTCCATATTTATTACACCCCTAAATTTTCCCTTTGCTATGAATAAGTTGATTCATGATTAGTTGCATAAGCTATAAGCCATAAAGTCTTTCAAATATTTATTATATTTATATGGTTTTTCTCCAGTGTGAATTTTCCTTTTTTCTTTTTTTCTTTTTTTCTCTTTTTCTTTTTTTCTTTCTTCTTTCTTTCTTTCTTTCTTTCTTTCTTTCTTTCTTTCTTTCTTTCTTTCTTTCTTTCTTTTTTGTGGTCCTCTAAGATTTAAAGTTTGACTAAAATCTTTCCCACAGGGGCACCTGTGTGTCTCAGTTGTTAAGCATCTGCCTTCAGCTTAGGTCATGATCTCAGGCTCCTGGGATTGAGCCCCACATGAGTACCTCTGCTCAACAGGAAGCCTGCTTCTCCCTCTCCCACTCACCCTGCTTGTATTCCCTCTCTCGCTGTGTTTCTCTCTGTCAAATGAGTAAATATCTTTTTTTAGAAATCTTTCCGGGGTGCCTGGGTGGCTCAGTGGGTTAAAGCCTCTGCCTTCGGCTCAGGTCATGATCTCAGAGTCCTGGGATCGAGCCCCGCATCAGGTTCTCTGCTCAGCAGGGAGTCTGCTTCCTCCTCTCTCTCTGCCTGCCTCTCTGCCTACTTGTAATCTCTGTCTGTCCAATAAATAAATAAAATCTTAAAAAAAATAAAAAAAAATCTTTCCCACGTTCAGGGCACCTGTGGGACTTTTTTTCTAGTATGAATTTGCTGATGAAGAATAAGATCTGAATTGTATTGAAGTTTTGGCCACACTCATCCCATCTATGGGCTTTGTCCTCTCTGGGATGTTTCTCACTGACATTTTCTCCTAGTTCATAAAATTCCTGGTCACTTCGCCTCATTGAGTGTTTCGTCCTGTGATGTGATCATTTCACTAAAGCTTTTATTCCAAGTTAGGGATTCCCTCAAAGCAGCCCCTTTGGTATTTTTTTGACAGTTGTCTGATACATCTTCGTCTTCCCTAAGTCTTGGCAGGAAATCCTGAGGGAGTATTTCTAATACACCATGGGTGGCTATGTATAAAATATTTGCAAATAATTGTTCATTCTCGACCCCCATTACAGAATATGGAAGGAAGAAGAGGAACAAAGATGCAAACATGACCACCACTGTGCAGGCCCTGAGGAGTCACTTTTAAGCAGCTGCTGATTCCTATCTTCAGAGCACATGCTGGTTGGAAGTGGTGCTGATAAGATTTGCCAGTGATTTCTTGGATATGATAACAAAGGCCACAGGCAACAAATTGAAAAATAGACAAACTGGACTTCATGAAAAAAATTTTTTAATTGTGCATCAAAAACATTATCAATAGTGGTGCTTGGCTGGATCAGCCAGTAAAGCATGTGACTCTATATCTCGAGATCATGAGTTTAAGCCCCATGTTGGGTGGGAGCATACTTAAAATAAATTTTTTTAAAAATTAAAAAAAAAAAACACTATCAACAGAGTAAAAAGGCAACACAGAAAATGGGAGATATATTTGTAAATCATAGATCTGATAAGGGATTGATATCCAGATCATATGGTTAATTCCTAAAACTCAACAAACACAAAACACATGACAACCTGAGTAAAATATGGACAAAAGACTTGAATTACTACATTCCTACAAAGAAATTACTACAAAGGCTTTACTACAAAGAAATTTACAAATGGTCAATAAGCACATGAAAAGATGAGCAATGTCACTAACCACTAGGGGAGTGCAAATCAAAACCACACCCAGATACCAGCCCACACCCATGAGGATGGCTATGGAAGAAGGAGGGGAAGGAAGGAAAGAAGGAAAGACCAGAACAAATGTTGACAAGAATGTGGAGGAATTGGAAAACTTGTGCACTGTTGGTACAAGTGTAAATGAGGCAGTTATTCAAAAATTTTAAAAATTAAAAAAATTTAAAATGTGATCCAGTAATTCTGAGACAGACCAGGGGCTGGACTTGGGTCCCCTCAACCCTGAGCACAAAATCCAGTGTTCCTTGGCTGCCACCATAAGAAGAGGAGGGGAAAAGCTGAAACTATGCCTCTTGAGTAGCAGATCCTGCAGGAATGCAGAGGGAAGACACGCACTGAAAGGAGGGTGCTTATTACAAAGACTAGCAAAGAACACTTTGTAACTCAACCCTCACCTTTGCTAGTGCCTTAGATCTGCAGTTAAGTATATTACCTGTTTATCCTGGTACTCCTCCCGAAGTGTTCGCCATCAGCTTTTGGTTGGTTGGAGTTTTTCTTATAGTAGCTTACTTAGAAAGACTGTTATGAGTAGTATGCCCCAAATTTGTGTGCATTCAAAATTGGTTGTACGAAGCTGTTAGTTTTCAAAGGTAGAAGCTTAGATCACTGATTTAAGATATTTCTTCTTACAGCCATTTAAAGTTATACATTTTCTTTAAGCATAGCTTAGATACATCCAAAAAATTTTTAATATGTTGTATTTTCATCATCTTTTAGTTCAAAATATTATCTAATTTTTCTTGTGATTTCTGCTTTGACCTCCTGATTGTTTGGATATGTATTTAATTTCCAAACAGCTAATGTTTTCCTAGTTATTATTGTTATTAATTTATAATTTAATTCTGTTGTGGTCAGAAACATAATCTGTATGGTTTCATTATTTTTACATGTATTTGCTCATTTTAGGACCCAAAATTTGGTCTATCCTGGTAAATGTACCATGTAAACTTTCAAAGAATGAGTATTCTGCTTTTATGAAGCTATGTAAATATCAATTAAGTGAAGATGTTAATTGCATTGTTCATATCTTCTATGTCTTAGCAAGATTTTGTCTAGTTTTTCTTTCATCTGAGAGAGAGATGTTGAAATACCCAAATATGGTTGTAAGATTATCTCTTTCTCCCCCTTTTTTTTCTATTTGCCTAATATATTTTGAAGCTGTGTTATTTGGCTCATCACATTAATGATTACCATTATCAAGTGTCCCTCTTTATCCTCTGATAATATATTTTGTTCTGAAATATATTCTATCTGATACTAACATAGCAACTCCAGCCTCCTTACACTTACTGTAATTTAACCTTGCTGTGTCTATAATTTAAGTGACTCTCTTGTAGACAGGATGCAGATGGGTCCTTTTTAAATTTTTTTTATTTTTATTTTTTTAGTCCATCTTGACAATCCTTGTCTTTTAATTGAGGTGCTTTGCCTGTTAATGTTTAATGTAATTATTGATACATTTCATAAAGGCATTTGTGAATAATATCTTATTTATTATTTTACAAATATCTCTTTTTTGTGTTCCCCTGTGCCTCTTTCTTGCCTTTATTTGGGTTGTTTGAATATTTTTAGAATTCCATTTTAATTTGTCTATTTGCTGTTTATCTTTTTCATTTTTTATTTTTATTCCTTAAGATTTTATTTCTTTATATGAGAGAGAGAGAGAATTCATGAGATGGGGGAGGGTCAGAGGGAGAAGCAGACGCCCAGCCAAGTGGGGACCCGGATGTGGGGATTGATCCTGGGACTAGAGGATCATGATCTGAGCCAAAGACAGACATTTAACTGACTGAGCCACCCAGCTTTTTGCATTTTTTAAATAGTGATTTTTTCCTAGGGATTACAATTTACATACTTAAGTTTCACAGTGTACTAATGGTTCATCATGTACTATTTCATAAAATCCAGAAATCTTGGGGCGCCTGGGTGGCTTAGTGGGTTAAAGCCTCTGCCTTCGGCTCAGGTCATGATCCCAGAGTCCTGGGATCGAGCCCCACATCAGGCTCCCTGCTCAGCGGGGAGCCTGCTTCCTCCTTGTTCTCTGCCTGCCTCTCTGCCTACTTGTGATTTCTGCCTGTCAAATAAGTAAAATAAAATCTTAAAAAAAAAATCCAGAAATCTTGCAACCATCCCATCCTTGTTATGGGTGTGCTATGTATTACATCTATATACATATTTAAACTCAACAAGAAAATGTTGTGCTTAGTTTAAAGTTATATCATTTACAAAAAAATTAAAAGAAAATGGTCCCCCAAAGCAGTTTTGTTCATTTGCCCCAATATCTTCATGTCCAGTGCTCTTCATTCCTCTCCAACAGTCTGAGTATCTACTGAGTGTTATTTCCCTTCATTCAGAAGAACTTCCTTTGGCATTTCTTGTGGTGCACATTTGCTGCGTCAATTCTTTTTTCTTTTTTATGCAAATACCTTTATTTTTCTTTCATTCCTGGGTGATATTTTCTTTGGACATAGAAATCTGGATTTACAGTGTTTATCATGCAGTTTCTCTTTTCTTTTCTTTTCTTTTCCTTCTTTCTTTCAGAGGGGGAGTGGGAGGGGCAGAGGGAGAAGGAAAGAATCCTAAGCAGGATCCACCCCCAGTACAGTGAGCCTGACATGGGGGCTTGATCCAACAACCCTGAGATCATGACCTGAGTGGAAACCTAGAGTCAGATGCTTAAGCCGCTGAGCTACCCAGGCATCCCCCATGCAGCGCTTATAAAGATGTTTCCCTCTCTCTTGGCCTCAGTGGTTTTCAATAAGGACTGTTATTAATCACAGCAGTGCTTCTGTGTACGTAGTAAGTTATTCTCTTGCTTTCGAGATTTGCTCTTTAGGCTTGTTTTTCAATAGTTTGACTATGACACACCTCAGTATGGGCCTTTGTGTTTATTTTGCTTGTTGTTGTTTAGCATCTGGATTCTGCAAATTTTTGTCTTTAATCAAATTCAGGAAATGTTGGACATTATTTCTTCTGAATTTTTTTATGTTCTGTACTCTCTTTGGTTTCCTTCTGGGATTCTAGCTATATAAATACATATTATTATATATCCAATTTCATTTAACAGGTACCCAAGGTTCTGTTTATTATTTTTTATTATTTTTTTAAGATTTATTTATTTATTTGACAGACAGAGATCACAAGTAGGCAGAGAGGCAGGCAGAGAGAGAGGAGGAAGCAGGCTCCCTGCTGAGCAGAGAGCCCAATGTGGGGCTCGATCCCAGGACCCTGGGATCATGACCTGAGCTGAAGACAGAGGCTTTAACCCACTGAGCCACCCAGGTGCCCCTGTTTATTATTTAAAAAAAAATTTTTTTTAGGCACTTGGGTGGCTCAGTCGGCTAAGCATCTGCTTTCCAATCAGGTCATGATCCCAGGATCCTGCCCATATCAGGCTCCCTGCTCAGTGGGTAGTCTGCTTCTCCTTCTCGCTCTTCCCTCCCCTGGCTCCGGTGCTCTCTCTCTCTTTCTCATGCTCCCTCTCTCAAATAAATAAATACAATCTTTTAAAAAATATATTTTTAGGGGCACCTGGGTGTCTCAGTGGGTTAAGTCCTTTGCCTTCGGCTTGGGTCATGGTCCCAGGGTCCTGGGATGGAGCCCCATGTCGGGCTCTCTGCTCGGTGGGGGGCCTGCTTCCCCCGCCCCGATCCTGCCTGCCTCTCTGCCTGCTTGTGATCTCTCTATGTGTTTCAAATAAATAAAAAATCTTTTTAAAAAAATCTTTTTTTAGGGCACCTGGGTGGCTCAGTTGGTTAAGCGTTTGTCTTCGGCTCGAGTAATGATCCCAGGAGTTCTGGGATCAAGCCCCACATCAGGCTCCCTGCTCAGTGGGGGGTCTGCTTCTCCCTCTCTGTCTGCTCCTCTCTGTCACCCCCATTCATGTTCTCTCTTGAAATAAATAAAATCTTTAAAAAACTTTTCTTATCTGTTTAAGAATCTTTATTGAGATAATTTCTGTGAATCCGGATCCAAGTTCACTTAACTCTCTTTTGCCATGTCTATTCACCTCTTAAGTTCATCAATTAATTTTTTAATTTAGAAATTGTATTTTTGAGTTCTAAAATGTCCATTAAAATTGCTTATAATTCTCTGCTGAGAATTCCCAGTTCATGCAGATTTTCATAATTTATTTTACTTCACTGAAGTTAATTACAATTGCTCTAAAATTCTTATCTATTAATTCCAACAGCCGGTTCATGTCAGGATCTAACTTGGTTGATTTTCTTTTCTCATGCAAATGTGTTGTATTTTCTTGGCTCTTCGTGTGTCGGCTAATTTTGGAGATTATGGATTGTTATTTTTCTCTGATGAGCATTGATTTCTTTGTGTTAACAGCTAATTTTCATGGCTGAGCTCGAACTGAAAACTTTCTTATGCAGCATCTCTGGTATCTTCCTGTCTTTTGTTGTTAGCTGGGCTCTTTGAGTCTGTTTTCTGCATATGTGGTTCAAGGGTCAGTCAGAGATGTGGGTGTAGAGTTTGGGGTTCCCCTTTCTGATACCTTCCCTTCCAGGAACTGTTCATTATCTTTTAGAGTTTGCAGTGCCTGGCCTCTCACCTCGGCTCCCCGGCCAGAAATACTGTGTGTTTTTCCACATATGCCCCTGCTTCCACACAGTAAAATTGCACTCAGCTTTAGGCTTGAAGGCGTGGGAGTGGAACTTACTCTCTTTTCCCTATTGGCCTTCCTCTGAGTGTCTGCACTCCCCACCACTGCGTTTTAGCTTCTGTTCACTCCAGTACGTTCTGACGGCTGCTTTTGTTTTATGTTCAGGTTTTCTGCGGTGGGTGGGAGAGATTGTCCAGTAGCATTTTAAAAAATATTTTATTTATTTATTTGACATAGAAAGAGAGAAAGTGAGAGAAGGAACACAAGCAGGGGGAGGAGCAGAGGGAGAAGCAGGTCACCCAGTGAGCCGGGAGCCAGACATGGGGCTCGCTCCCCGGACCCTGGGATCATGACCTGAGCCAAAGGCAGACACTTAACAACGGAGCCACCCAGGCGCCCCTGTCCAGTAGCATCTTTATCCATCATACGCAGAAGCAGAGACTGATGGTAGTCTTTATACTTGAAGGACAGGCTGCCTGCACTTAAAACCTCTGACTCACATTGTCTTTCCTGAGTAACTTGCAGGTTTGGTCCCTTCAACTTCTGGCATCAAATATAGCTAACACTAACCTGTTCTCTTTCCCTTATAAACGAATTGACCAGTTCACCCAGATATTCCCCAAAATTCTTTGTCTTGGAAGCCCAATAATTTCAGTAGGAAATGCCCCTGTGTTGGTCATTGTGGGTCAGTTTGTCCTGGTGTGCAGTTTGCCCTTTCATTATGTAGATTCACATATTTTACTTCAGATAAATATTCTTGAATTATAGATTTAATTATTATGAGTTTAATTGCTCATTCCATTCCTTTCATCAAGTGTTCTTGGGAGACTCCAAATATGTAGATATTGGATCCCCTTTGTCTTCTACATCTATCATTTGGTCTTCAATCCTTTAAAAGTACTATCTCTTACAAAAAAAAATAAAATAAAATAAAAGTACTATCTCTGTTCTGGGTGCCTGGGGGCTCAGTGGGTTAAAGCCTCTGCCTTCGGCTCAGGTCATGATCTCAGGGTCCTGGGATCAAGCCCTGCATCGGGCTCACTGCTCAGCGGGGAGCCTGCTTCCCTCTCTGTCTCTGCCTACTTGTGAACTCTCTCTGTCAAATAAATAAATAAAATCTTTTTAAAAAATTGAAATTTCTGGGGTGCCTGGGTGGCTCAGTGGGTTGAGGTCTCTGCCTTCGGCTCAGGTCATGATCCCAGGGACCTGGGATCGAGCCCCACATCCGGCTCTCTGCTCAGCAGGGAGCCTGCTTCCTCCTCCTCCTCTCTCTCTCTCTCTCTCTCTCTGTCTGCCTCTCTGCCTACTTGTTATCTCTATCTGTCAAATAAATAAATAAAATCTTTAAAAAAATTGAAATTTCTGATTTTATATTCCCTTCTCATTTGGGGTGGGGAAAGGAATCTATATATACCTTTCTCCACAATTGCCCATTTAGATGCTTGAATTTATAAATGTTCCATAATGTTTAATCTATTTTCATCTTAATGTTGTCTGTTTTATTTACATGTTATCTATTACTTAGCGAGTATTCTAGCATAATGAGCTTCTTTGGGATTTTTTGACGTGGGCTTACGTAACATTCTGTCAACATTCCTGTTACATGCAGGCTAACTATTATTACTACTAGTATTGTTATTTAGTATAATTTTCTTTTGTGGTCTGATAGGTCCTAACATTCGGTCTGATGCAATTGGCCAACTTTTTCTTTTTTACTCTGACCTGTCAATCACACACAGGTTCTGGGTTCTCTAGAATTTATATGCAGCACTTTCCCCCAACATCTTATGAAACTTTACAAGTGGAAAGAATTTTATAGTAAACACCCACATATCCACCACCTGGATTCTGCCTTTTAACAATCCCTGTGCTGGATTTATGCATCTCTCCACTCTCTGTCAGACCACCAGTCCACATGATTTGCCGTTGCTTTTCTCTTTTTCTTTTTTTTTTTAAGATTATTTATTTATTTATTTGACAGACAGACAGCTCACAAATGGGCAGAGAGGCAGGCAGAGAGAGAGGAGGAAGCAGGCTCCCTGCTGAGCAGAGAGCCCAATGCGGGGCTCGATCCCAGGACCCTGAGATCATGACCTGAGCCGAAGGCAGAGGCTTAACCCACGGAGCCACCCAGGCGCCCCTGTCATTGCTTTTCAAAGTAAATTGCAGACATCAGCTTCCTTTAAATACATGGGTATCATTAATTGGAGATAAGTATTTCTTCAGTTTTTCTTTTGAGGTAAAATGTACCAACATGCATTTTGAGGTGAAATGTACAAATCTAAGTGTAAATTTGTTGACTTTTAACAATTAAACGCATCCATATAAACCAAACCTATAGATATAGAACATTGTCACTCAGAAAGTTCCCTTGGGGTGTGGTTTTATTGGGGGGCCTTCAAAATCCGTTCTCACTTCATCTTCCCACACTCTCCTCCTCTCCTCTTCAAGACTTTTACATCTGGAATTTGATTAATTCTGTCACACATCACTGTAGGCCTTTGTTTCTGCCATTGCTAACTGTGTCATTTCTGGGTTTAAGCTTAAACCTCGCTTCCTCCTAAATGTCTTCTCTGACCATATAGACTAGCTTGAAGCCCATGACTTATTTTCACATATTTCCCTATAGTTTCTGCCACGTGGTTTATCATTCTTGTTAAAAATTTTGGGGGCGCCTGGGTGGCTCAGTGGGTTAAAGCCTCTGCCTTCAGCTCAGGTCATGATCTCAGGGTCCTGGGATCGAGCCCTGCATCTGGCTATCTGCTCAGTGGGGAGCCTGCTTCTTCCCTCTCTCTCTGCCTGCCTCTCTGCCTACTTGTGATCTCTATCAAATAAATAAATAAATAAAATTTGCCTGCTTCATTGTCTACTGAATATAATGTAACCTTCATGAGGTGAAGGACAGTATTTGTTTTCCTAAAGAGGATGTTCTCTATGTAACACATGCCTGGCGTTTTAGATATTTGTTGAATGGATTAATTTGCCATTTTATATAATAAAAAAATAATTATTTGATTACTAAAGGAACTTAAATTTCTTTTTTTTTAAGATTTTATTTATTTGGCAGAGATCACAAGTAGGCAGAGAGGCAGGCAGAGAGAGGGGAGAGGAAGCAGGCTCCCCGCCAAGCAGAGAGCCCGACGCAGGGCTCGATCCCAGGACCCTGAGATAATGACCTGAGCCAAAGGCAG
Organism: Enhydra lutris kenyoni; assembly: GCF_002288905.1. NCBI lineage: Eukaryota > Metazoa > Chordata > Mammalia > Carnivora > Mustelidae > Enhydra > Enhydra lutris. Next base: position 221,996 of record NW_019154098.1, read on the forward strand.
AGACTTAACCCACTGAGCCACCCAGGTGCCCCAGGAACTTAAATTTCTAAAATTTTTGATTGGACATCTCTACTTCTGATTTCTGCCTATAACTTATTTTTCTATTGGAACCTTTATCTTTTGCATAACAATTTACAGGAGCTTTTAACACATTATGGATATTATCCCTGATGGGTGGTTTTCTGTAGTGATTTCCTGATGTTTTGTGTAGCAGATTCTGAGATTGGGCGTTAAAAGGAACTACTCATTCTAAACCAGAAATATTCTGTTATAAAAGCCCCAGAATTGATATCAAGAAGACTTTCAAGGCATAATCTACAGGGATTCAAGTTTCAGGAAGCATGGGACTATGAGAGTAAACTAGAATACCAGGAGAGTTCTGTTAGGCAGAATTTGAAGAAACCCCATCTTCACAAGAGAGTTTAGGAAAGAAATTCTCATGTGTACAGAAGATCTCCAGGAGAAAAAAACTCAGGTGTGTGGTGCATTTGATAGAAATTTGAATCTATACCAAAATGTTTTTAGACTTCAAAGAAATAATACAGGAGAGACAGTCTTTAAATGTAATATGTGGAACAAAACCTTCAAATATAATTCAGACCTAACCAGACATCAGAGAAGTCACAATGGGGAAAAGCCTTAGGAATGTGGTCAGTGTGGGCACACCCAAACCTTATTCTGTACCATGGAGTTCACACTGGAAAGAAACCATTTAAATATAATGAATGTGGGAAAACTTTTGGTCTTAATTCCCACCTACTTCTGCATCAGAGAATTCAAAAGGGAGAAAAATCTTTTGGGTGTAGTGAATGTGGGAAGGCTCTCAGTTGAAGTTCAAAACTTACTCAACATCATATAATTCACACAGGAGGGAAACCTTACAAATGTCATGAAGTGAAAAGCCTTCAGCCAGAGTCCACGATTAACAGAGCATCAGAGAATTCACAGTGGTCATAAATGTAATCAGTGTGGCAAGGCCGTCAGTTGGAACTCAAGCCTATTCCTCCAACACAGGGCTCATGCTAGAGAGAAACTCTACGAATGTAATGAGTGCAGGAGAACCTTTGGTTTTAACTCACCTTACTGCACACATAAGGATTCACAGTGGAGGAAAACCTTATATTTGTAATGAGTGTGGCAAAGCCTTTAGTTGGAGGCCAACACTCGGCATCAAAGAAGTCACACTGGGGAGAAACCCTATCAGTGCACCGAATGTGGGAAAGTTTTGTCAGAGCTCACAACCTGCCCTATACCTGAGTTCACATTGGAGAAAAGCCCTACGGATGTGGTGACTGTGGGAAAGCCTTCAGCCAGAGGTCAACCCTCACTCAGCAACAGAGAATTCATGCTGCAGAGAATGCAGAAAATGTGGCCCAGCCTTTGTTCGTGGCTTCAGCCTTAGGCCACACGGACAGATTCACACTGGAGAGAAATGCTGGGTGGGATGGGCATGACACACTTCAGCTGTGGTTCAAAGCTTGCTCTGCACTGGACAAGTCACTGGTGAGAAATGCTCTGGGTATAACGATATGTAACAAATGTGGAAAACCTTTCAGTCCCACCTTACGTCCCACTGAACACCAGAAAATTTGTGCTGGAGGAAAGACCTGTCACGAATGTGCAAGAAACTTCTGTTGGGTCTGACCCTTACTGAGCCCTGGGCAACTCAAGCTGGTTATTGCCTGGCGTGTGCGAAAACGTTCAGGCAGAGCCCACACCTCCAACTGCATCAGCGACCTCGTGCAGGAGAGAAACCTCTGTAAATGATGAATCTGAGAGACATTTTATTCACATCAAAAAGATTTTTAGGGACGCCTGGGTGGCTCAGTTGGCTGGGCAGCTGCCTTCAGCTCAGGTCATGATCCCAGCGTCCTGGGATCGAGTCCCACATCGGGCTCCTTGCTCATCGGGGAGCCTGCTTCTCCCTCTGCCTCTGCCTGCCATTCTGTCTGCCTGTGCTTGCTCTCTCTCCCTCTCTCTCTCTGACAGATAAATAAAATCTTTAAAAAAAAAGATTTTTAAAGAAAGACACTTTTTTCAATGATTTTCAGTATTTTTTATCATCTTCAATTTGATTTAATTCAACAAACACTTATTTCAAGGCACACTGGAGAGAAAAAAGTAGAATAAAACCTATTCTCTGATCTCAGTGAACTTGCTATCCAGCGGGGAAACCAGGCATATGCGATTATGATGTAAGGGATGTGATAACTATTAGAACAAAATGTTCCGGAAGCATAAAGAAGGCTGCATTTCATCTCAACTTGGGAATGGGATGGGGTGATGCAGGAAAAAGTGTAAGGAAGGGGGGCATGTGAGATCTCTGAAATTTACCAAACAAGGATAAAAGATACGAATTTTTCTAGCCAATTAACATATAATGTATTACTTTCAGAGGTAGAGGTCAGTGATTCATTAGCTGCACACAACACCAGTGCTCATTCCGTCACACGCCCTCCTTAATGTCCATCACCCAGTTACCCCTTCCCCCGTCCCCCTCCCCTCCAGCAACCCTGTTTCCTGCGATTAAGAGTCTCTCTTGGGGCGCCTGGGTGGCTCAGTCCATTAAGCGTCTGCCTTTGGCTCAGATCACGTTCCCAGAGTCCTGGAATTGAGCCCGTCATCAGGCTCCCTGACCCGATGGTGAATCTGCCTCTCCTTCCCCCTCTGCCCCTCCCCCCTGGTCATGCTCTCTCTCAAATAAAATCTTGGGAGAAAAAAATTTCATGGTTTATCTCCCTTTCTGATTTTGTCTTTATTTTTCCCTTCTTCCCTATGATCTTGTTTTTTCTTTAATTCCATGAGTGAAATCATGTAATTGTAAATAAAGACATTTTTTAAAAAAGATTTTATTTGACAGACAGAAATCACAAGCAGGCAGAGAGGAGGAAGCAGGCTCCCTGCTAAGCAGAGAGCCCAATGTGGGGCTTGATCCCAGAACCCTGGGATCATGACCTGAGCTGAAGGCAGAGGCTTTAACCCACTGAGCCACCCAGGCGCCCCAACAGGAGTTCTAAGTGTGGGCCTGACCAGCGTTAGCATGGCCTGCGTGGAAGGGTCTGGAGGACCCATCTGAAGGCCTGTGTTCTAGCTCCTTCTGCTTTAGGCTTACCCTAACTTGGGTAACGCATTTCATCTTTCTGGATCTTTTTGGCCTCTAATATGGGGATACAAATACAGGAGAGAGTGAGTGTATGAGTGTCCCCGTGACCCATGGTTTTGGTTCCTGCAGTTTCAGTTACCCACAGCCAACACCGGTCTGGAAGATGACCCTCCTGATGTACCGCCAGGCCGGCAGTAGCTGTTGCTCGGCCACATCACTCTCCTGACTCCATCTCATCACGGAGGCATTTTATCATCTCACATCATCACAAGGGCGAGCACAGTACAGGGTATTTAAAGAGAGCACATTCACATAACCTTTATGACAGAATACTGTTACACGGCTCTATTTTGTGTTACTGTTGTTTATCTCTTACTGTGCTGTAAGCGTTAGGAGCCCTGGCTTCAGGCGTCCTTGGGGCCTCCCAGGCCGTACTCCTCACGCACAGGGTGGATTCCTACACGCATTCCACCGATGCACGCCCCTCAGAAAAAGCACAGCTCCTGCTTCCGTGTCCCACAGCACAATTCATACCACGTCGGATCACAGCTCACGTTTTATTTTACCCCTGCCTGGTTCTCCGACGTTCCACTCGGGGCTCTGCTGTCAAGAGATTTTGTCTCCTGCACTTTTCTATGCCCAGCACGTGAGGCAGGTGCTTCAGACACGTTTGGGAAACGAGAGAGCGAAGGAAGAAGGGAAACCGGTGCCGTGGAAGGACAGGATCACTCGGGGGCAGTACCGGACCGGTGCGCGCGACGACGCAGCCTACTTGTGCCTGTGTCTTGTTCATTAAGCTCACTACGGGGGACAACCCTGCTCCTCTGAAACTACTAGCGGGTCCTGCAGACACGATCTTTCTTCCCGGGAGCGAGCGGGCGCCCACAGGGGATGCAGCAGCGGGAGACAGAGCACCTGACGCTCCGCACCCAGCACGGAGCCTGACCGGGGCTCGAGCTCACCACCCTGAGATCATGACCTGCGCAAAAATCAAGGGTGGGACGCTTACCCAGCCGAGCCCCCTGCCCCAGTGACAGTCCCCGTAAAAAGCGCACCTGGCGGAAGCACTGGTGCGATCAAGGTCCCCGTGGGCGGGCCCGTGCTCACCGCGGAATCAAGGAGACCTCGTGGGTAAGCAACAGGGAAGAGTCACATGAAAATCAGTCTCGGGTTAGCAACTGGGCTGTGGCGGCTCTGGGGGCCTTGGCCTATGGACAGCCCCTGTGGAGACAACAGATGGGGCCTGGGGGACTCCAGGATGACAGCGGGACCCCACGCCCCTGCCTAGAGCTGGACCCCAGGAAGCTGAACCCTGTGTGTGTAAACGAGGGACAGACCCGCTGGGCCGGAGTCCGCGGCGACGGGAGCTCACCGCCGCGCCGACAACCGAGGGGCGCGGATGCCCACGCGCGTCCGGGGACACCGCGGACCAGAGAGAGGCAGTCGGCTCCGAGCGGACGGCGCGGGCGGCGGGACGGCGGTCGTGGTGCCCCGTCCCGCCCCAGCCACCAGACCAAACGGCCGCGGGCGCAGAGGACGCCCCGCTCCCCGCCGCGCCCTCGCCGGGGTACGCTCCCTCCGCGGCTCCGACACCCCGGCCCACGCCCGGGGAACGCGAACACCCAGAACAGGCGTCTCCGCACCAGAACCGGGCGGGTGCCTCCCGGAGCAACGCACGAGGCCACACAGGCGAGGCCGTCGAGCCTCCCACCGGGATGCGGAGCCGCGGGGCCCTCGCGCGGAGCCGGGAAGGCGGGACGCGGGGCTGGACCGCGCCGGCCGGACGCGCGAAACCCTCAGGCGGCGACGGCAGAGGCGTCCCAAAGCGGAGCGTGCGTGCGGCTCCTCATCTTGGGGTTGTAAGTTCGAGCCCCGTGGTGGGGGAGATTGCTTACATAGACAGATAGATAGATAACAACCACAAAAATTATTTTTTCTCTCATTAAACTTTGTCTTAACGGGTCTCAAAATTCTGTGACAGAGTTTTGGTCAAGTGGTTTCCATTAAAAAGTACTGAAAAAAAAAAAGGTCCACAAAACATTTTTCTTTCCTTTTTAAGGTTTTATGAATCATTGTAATTATGAACCAGTCTTTGGCCACTAAACTTAAATGGCCAGTTGAGGCAGTTCTGAGACATTCTTCCACCACTGGTTAAGAGTGGATTTGCACATATCCGACAATATTTACTTAGCCTACTGTGCTTTCTGAGAAGACTGGGTGACCTTGCCAGCTCCAGCAGCCTCCTTGTCCACTGCTTTTTTTTTTTTTTAAGATTTTATTTATTTATTTGACAGAGATCACAAGTAGGCAGAGAGGCAGGCAGAGAGAGAGGAGGAAGCAGGCTTTCTGCCGAGCAGAGAGCCTGACGCGGGGCTCGATCCCAGGACTCTGGGATCATGACCTGAGCCAAAGGCAGAGGCTTTAACCCACTGAGCCACCCACGTGCCCCTGAATGTGTTTTTGTTGAAGTTTCTGTCCTGGGCCATCAGTGATGGTCATATAGAACTCGCTGGTCTCAAGTTTCCAGAGGGAGATACCATGCTGTTACCACACTCACATGCGGCCTTCAGCGCGTCTGAGACCCAGGCGTCCTCACTGAGCCCTTTCCCATCTCAGCAGTTCTCTTGTTGATGCCAGCACATTTGTAGATCAGATGCCCAAGAGTGGTGGACTTGCCTAAAGCTACGCATGCAAAGACGACGATTTTGATAGGAGTCTTTTTTCCCCCATTTTGGCTTCGATTTAAGAGTGGTTTTCATGATGCCTGTGTTCTGGGAGCAAACTCATTGCAGGAAAAGTCTGAAACTTTTTAATAGCCATTTTGTATAAACAACCAACTGATTACTTATAGCTGTAGTTTGGAATTCGTGATGGCTTTACAACCATTACTTTCTACTTTAGTGACCTTATTGTATATGTCATTTAATTCAGTTTATTTGGGAAGGTGTGAGAAACAATTTTTCACAGATGCTTCATTTGGAGTGAACTGTTCACTGCAGCAGTACTCCCGTCGGACTGCTCTGATGAAAACCCAGGTGCTATGTGGAAGTGGGGTCGGCCCGTTCTACATGCTTCCAGGTTTAAGAAACTTAGTACAGACTTGTAGGAAACTGTCCCAGGCAGTCCTCCTGTAGGTTTCATGAAGACCCTGAGTCATTGCTCATCGTTAACTCAGGATGAAAAAGAAGCTCCAGGGACCTAACCCTAACTCTAATGATTTTGCGCTTTTCTATGAATCCGCTTGGAGACTTGTTTCTCTATCTGCTTTTCTCTGCACATTGTATTCTTCTGCTGTGTGGGATCAGCCACATCATAGATTACGAGCCTCCCTCCCCTAGAGGTGGTGTGAAAATTAGTGAAGAAACCTCATTTCGGGCAGAGTCAGCGGCCAGCAGGAGGAGCTCTGCCCTCAAGCTCAGCCCGGTGGGGACCTTCCAAGCGGCTACTACTTTAGGGGCCACTTTCCTGCCCCTGCCCCCCCACCACCTACCGCAGGAGGAAGGCTTCCTGCTCCCCGCAGCCCGGGAGCCAAGGAGGAGAAGCCACCACGCTGCAGCCCCCCGCTTCCTCCCGGACTGGTCACTGACAGCAGCCCCTGCCCGCTCCCCCTGCCAGCGTGAAAGACTTTGCTGTCCTTCGCTCCGTGGACGGCGCACTGGCCCCAGGCTGCGAGTCCCTGCTGTCCCAGAGGAACCCGCCTCTGCTGCCTAATATCCGCCAGTTTTATTTGCAAGGTTAGCATGGGAATAAGGCTATCCTGGTGTCCATCCCACACTCTGGTCTAAAGGCAACAGGCCACCTACAGAGCATGGTCCCTCGGGGATGAGAACTGCTGGGCAGTTTCTTCAAAGGGAGCAGCTGGCAATGGTGGGTACCCAGAGTTTTACCTTCTGCCCACACCACCAAACCTCTCTTAAAAGCAACACAAAACAAAAACAAGAAAAGCCTCTCGTATCCATTACATCCCCAATGAATTATCTGACTGCAAAGGTATGAGTTCCAAGTAAATGCTCTCTTGGCATTCTCTACCTCCACAGACTTCTCTCCAGTAGGAACTCTCAGATGTGTAACAAACAACAGTGAAAGGCTTTCCCGCCTTTGTTCTATTCCCAGGTGTGTCTTCTTCCTGTGTGAAGAATTTCCCTTTAGGAGAAATCAGGGTACTGCCTGAAGCTAGCTCACACTGAGGGCTTGACACATTTAGTGAGTTCACACGTTTCCTCCATGGTATGAATGACCGGATGACTAGTAAGTACTGAGCACTGACTTCTCTCCAGAGCGTGTTCTGTGCTGGTGAATCAGGTGTAATCTCTGAACAAAGCCTCACCTGCACATGGTACACATGTAAGCGTTCTCTTCAGTGTGTATTCTTTGGCAACTGATCAGGTCTGATGTGTGACATCACACTTACAGGGCTTCCCTTCAAAATGTATACTTTGATGGTGAATCACGGTGATGGTTCGCTGAAGCTTTTCCCACACTCTTCACTTTCAAGAGTGTTCTCTCTTGTGTGAATTTACTGATGTGTAATGCTGTTTGCTCTCTGATTAAAAGCATTCCCATGTTCATTATATTTATAGGGTTTCTCTCCAGAAATAATATGGTTTGAGTTCCCACCAAAGGCCTTGCCACATTCGGTACACTTATAGGGCTTTTTCCCAGTGTGAATTCTCTGATGTTTAGCAAGGTTTGATGTCTCTCCAAAGCCCTTGTCACATTGATTACACACAGTTTCTTTCCGCTGTGAATTTTCTGATGTTGTATGAGGATTGAGTCTTGATTAATTTTTCCCCATACTCTATACACCCATGGGGTTCTTCCTCGTATGAGTTTTCTGATGCTGAGTAAAGTTGTGAGTATTTGCTGAAAGACTTTGCACACAGATTATGTGCACTGAGCCCTAACCCACTGGGACCTGTTTGGTGTGCATTCTGCTTGAACCGCATGGAGAGCATCTGCTGTGTACCCCCCACCTCATTGATCATCTCTCTCTCCTGCTCTGTCCCTCTAAAGTGCAAAAGGTTTGTGCCCAGGGTCCTATTTTCCCCAAATTAGCTACATCCCTGGTATTTCTCTGGTCTATTAGTTTTTGTTTGTTGTTTTGATTTTTTAAAGATTTTATTTATTAGAGAGAGAGAGAGAGAGAAGGAACAAAAGCAGGGGAAGGGGTGGAGGGAGAAGCAGACTCCCTGCTGAGCAGGGAGCCCAACTCGGGGCTCCATCCCAGGACCCTGGGACCATGACCACAGCCCAAGGCAGACACTCAAGTGACTGAGCCACGCAGATGCCCCGGTTTATTAGTTTTGAGAGGGAAGCTGAACATTTTCCCAGAACCTCTCTTTTGGGAAAAAGAGCTTCCTCCTGGGCTTTACTGTGATTTTTTTCCTACAAGTGTTCTGCTCTTGTCTTAGCCCCCACAAGTTTGTTGAAATTCAAACACCTCTGGATTGAGGAAACTTCTGTGAGTTACTTCTTATAATTCTTCTTTAGAAGATTTCTCCTTTGGAGTTGACTGTGCTTTCTCTTGACCCAAGAATCTCAAACAAAGAATGAAAAATTAAAGCTTACTTGTGAAAGGAGAAAGAAAGTAGTTACTCTTATAATTAAGCTAAATGAACTTTTCATGCAGCTTGTACATCAGCTTGATCAGAGCTTCATCCCTTCTGTTAAAGGCCATATTCCATTTTACGTTGAATCGCAGTTAGTTGTTTGTGTCCATCACTGTAGCTGGACCTGAGATTCTGATGGCAGGTGCTTTCCATACTGGTCTCTATGGCATCTCAGTGACACTGTGCTAAAGCAGGTGCTGACTCCAAAGAAGCACACAAACCCATGTCAACAGATGCTCGCTGAGTGCCTTCCATGTGCCAGGCGCTGCTCTGCTGTGGGGATTTGGTGATGAGTGAAGACCCAGCCCCCTGGAACCAACATTCTAATGAGGAGACTGACAATAAACGAATATGTGATCACAGATCAGGTAGGGGCAGAAAATTCCTTTGAGAACTGGAATGTTTTCCCAAGCCCAAACACAAATGCCACAAAGACAAGGACTTGGCTTTGCTTGTTCTTAACCCCAGCCCCTAAAAGAATGCCTGTACATAGGTGACACACAGAAAGCATTTGTTGCATGAGTGAGTGAAAAGATAGGAGGCATGTTCCAATTGTAAACACAGTGCAGAGCTCTGTCCATGCGGCTGACCCTTGGGCAACACCAGGGTTGGACACCAGCTCCCGGGACAGTTAATCCACATATAACTTGCGACTCCCTAGAAACTGAACTACTAATGGCCTGCTGCTGACTGTAAGCCTTACCTAGGACACAAGCAATCAATTAACACATATTTTGTATGTCATACTATTAATTGCTGTATTCTTACAATAAAGTAAGCTAGAGAAAATAAATTATCATTAAGAAAATCATAAGGTTAAACCGTTGGGGCAACACCAGAATAAAAAGCTTTTGCTCAGGGAAGGAAACCATCAGCAAAACAAAAAGCAACCTTCTGAACAGGAGAAGATACTTGCAAATGTTATGTCTGGTAAGGGTTACTACCCAAAGTATATTTTTAAAACTTACGTAGTACAACATCAAAAACAAAACCCCAAAGTAATGCAATTAAAAATGGGCAGAGGACCTGAATAGACAATTTTCCAAAGAAGACATACAGATAACCAACAGACACATGAAAAGATGCTTAAATCACTAACCCTCAGGGGTGCAAATCAAAACGACGATGAAATACCACCATACACCTATCAGAATGGCTAAAATTTAAAACGCAAGAAAAAAACACAATAAATAACAAATGTTGATGCGGATGTGAAAAAAAAAGGAACCCTTGTGCGCTGTTGGCAGGAATGCAAATTGGTGCTACCACTGTGGAAAATAGTATGGAAGTTCCTCAAAAAATTAAAAACAGAATTGCCATATGATCCAGTAATTTCACTACTGGGTATTTACCCAAAGAAAACAAAAACACTAACTTGAAAAATTATATTCACCCTTGTTTATTGCAGCATTATTTACAATAGCCAAGATATGGAAGCAACCCAAAGGTCCATCAATAGGTAAGGATATAAAGCACATGTGGTGTATATACACAATGGAATATTACTTAGCCATAAAAAAGGATGAGATCTTGCCATTTGCAACAACATGGATAGACCTAGAGGGTATAATTCTAAATGAAATATCAGAGAAAGACAAATACTATATAATTTCACTTATATGTGGAATTCAAGAAATAAAACAAATGAGTAAACAAAGCAAAATAAGACAAAAAACAAACTCTAAAATACAGAGAAGGAGCTGGTGGTTGCCAGAGGGGAGGTGGGTGGAGAGATGGTTAAAATAGATAAATGAGATTAAGAGTACACTTATCTATTGGGCACCTGGGTGACTCAGTCGTTAAGCGTCTGCCTTCGGCTCTGGTCATGGTCCTGGGATCGAGCCCTGATTTGGTCTCCCTGCTCAGCAGGACGCCTGCTTCTCCCTCTCCCACTCCCCCTGTTTGTGTTCCCTCTCTCGCTGTGTCTCTCTGTCAAATAAATAAATAAAATCTTTTTAAAAAAGTTACACTTACCATGATGTGCACTGAGTAATGTATAGAATTATCAGACTACTATATTGTACACCTGAAAATAGTACAACATTGTTAATTTTTTAAAGATTTTATTTATTTATTTGACAGGGATCACAAATAGGCAGAGAGGCAGGCAGAGAGAGAAGGGGAAGCAGGTTCCCTGCTGAGCAGGGAGCCTGATGTGGGGCTCGATCCCAGGACCCTGAGATCATGACCTGAGCTGAAGGCAGAGGCTTAACCCGCTGAGCCCCCCAGGCTCCCCAACACTGTTAATTTTAAAAAGAAAGAATTGGGGCGCCTGGGTGGCTCAGTGGGTTAAGCCTCTGCCTTCACCTCAGGTCATGATCTCTGGGTCCTGGGATCGAGTCCCACATCAGGCTCTCTGCCTGCCTCTCTGCCTACTTGTGATCTCTCTCTGTCAAATAAATAAATAAAATCTTTTTAAAAAATAAACAAAAAGAAAAAATTATAAGGAAGGGAAAATAAATTTGTTGCTGTACTGTATTGATATTGTGTTTACATTGTCCAGTAACAAGATGAATCATCTGTCAGACCTACATTAATATTTCTTATACAATACACTGTAGATATTATATGTATTATTATTTTTTTTAAAGATTTTATTTATTTATTTGACAGGCAGAGATCACAGGTAAGCAGATAGGCAGGCAGAGAGAGAGAGAGAGGAGGAAGCAGGCTCCCTGCAGAGCACAGAGCCAGATGTGGGGCTCGATCCCAGGACCCTGGGATCATGACCTGAGCCGAAGGCAGAGGCTTTAACCCACTGAGCCACCCAGGTGCCCCGATATTATATGTACTATTAATGCTAGACATCAAAAATGAAAAGATAATGTGAAAAAGAAATTCATATTTATTTACAGGTTTAGCAATCTATGCATTGGTAGTGACAAAGCAGCAATGTGATGGCTTTACAGTAGCCTAGTGTAACTGATACAATTGCTTCACAGCAGCCTAGCCTATGCACCAATAAGGGGATTGTTATAAAATTTGTATGGCATACAGTGTTACAGTCATATTCATAATACAGTATTGGAAACTGTTACTCTAAAGAAAAAAACCACTTACCTGTGATGATAGGCTGATACACATTTTCTCCAATTAGGGGAGGGGAAGGGGTATACCATACAGTAATGTAATTCTTTGAAAGCAATGTTCTAAAACAGAAAACTGACACATTAGTTTTATATTAAATATCACTCACTTTATGCCTCTGTAAGGATTGGCTGTCCGCTTCCATGCTAGTCTTGCCCACGATATTCTACCTGATGAATACCTAGTTAATGACAACGACACAAAATATCTCATGCAGTTCCTACTGTACAGGCATTAGATTTTCACAGGAGGACACACGCACACCGGACAGGTTTGTTAACTGTACCGCAAGACGATTATTTCCTGTTCGTTCAGTGGAAGCAGGTTGTCCTAAAATTCTTCATCTTGACTTCACATTGAGTGGGCTGAAAAAGAGGGGCAGCAGAAGGCTTGACATTCTGTCTCAGGGTGGAAGAGGTGGAGGAATTAGAAGGGGTGGGAGAGGAGGGAGGCACACTCAGTGAGATCCTCCAGAAACACATCATACTTTGTCTGACTTTTTGGCTTTTTCATCTCTCTAAAGTGTTTTGTATAAGTGTTAATCCTTCCTCCACTGTTTAATTTCATTGCCCATATCACAGAAGGGTCCATGTTGTAAAGGAAGTCAAAAGCGGTCTTGAATAGTCAGAACCCTTCCGCTAGATTTCCTAATGTCAATCTGTTTTCCGCTCTGCTTCTGGGACATCTTCCTCCTTGTCATCTGGCACTGGTTCAGAAGCACTCATCTCCATTAAGTTGTCTTCTGTTAGTTCCTCTGGGATGGTGTCTATTATCTCTTGAATTTCTGCAAGACCCATATCTTGAAGACTTTCACCCTCGCCTTTTTTCTATATCCACAGTCTCATGATTTCCTTGACTGGCTCTTGTAAATCCTGTGAAGTCATGCACAACATGTGGATAGTTTTCTTCAGAAAGAATTTATTGTTTGCGGCTTGATGGCTTTCACAGCCTTTTCTGTAACAATGATGGCATCTTCAGTGGTATAATCCTTCCAGGTTTTCACGCTGAGTTCATACTGGGATTCTCTTCCATAGTGTTGACAATCCTTTCCGTAGAGTACCATGTGTAATGAGCCTTAAAGTTCCTCATGACCCCCTGATCTAGAGGCTATGATAGAGACACTGTATTTGATTCCTTCAGTGTTGAACTCATGGGGATCTGGGTGGCTGGGGCACGGTCCAATATGAAAAGAACTTTAAAAAGCAGTTGTTTGGGGCACCTGGGTGGCTCAGTTGGTTATACATATGACTTTGAGCTCAGCAATCGTCTTGATCTCAGGGTCTGAGTTCAGGCCCTACATTAGGCTCCACAGCCTATTAAACAACAACAACAACAACAACAACAACATCAGTTGCTTGCTGGCAAGGTATTTCTTGATTTCACAGACAAAGCATTGGTGGAACCAATCCAGAAAATGGGTTCTCATCCAGGCCTTCTTCTACAACAAAAAGACTGGTGGCTGGTGATTATCTTTTTCCTTCAAGGCTTCGGAGTTAGTGGCTTTATAGATAAGGACAGTCCTGATCATAAACCAGACTTCATTTGCACAAACCCAGAGAGTTAGCCTTTCCCTTCCTGCCTTAAATTCCAGTGTTTGCTTCTCTTCCTTGCCAATAAATGTTCTTTGTGGCATTTATTTTTCCAGGATAAGACACTTCCATCTACATGAAAACCCTGTTCAGGCAGATATCCTTTCTCAATGATTTAAAAAAAAAAAGATTTTATTTATTTATTTGACAGAGATATATATAGAGAGAGCACAAGTAGGCAGAGAGGCAGGCAGAGGGAGAGGGAGAAGCAGGCTCCCCACTGCGCAGGGAGCCCAATGTGGGGCTCGATCCCAGGACCCCGGGACCACGACCTGAGTTGAAGGCAGCCGCTCAAATGACTGAGCCCCCCAGGCACTCCCTCAATGATTTTCTTAATGGCATCTAAGAACTCATCTGCTGCTTGCTTTGCAGAAGCAGCTTCTCCTGTTATCGTGACATTTTTTTATGCCAAACCTCTTTCTAAAATTGTCAAACCATCCTTTGCTGGCATTAAATTCTCGAGCTTTAGATCCTTCAGCTTCCTGTTGCATTAAGTTGTCATAGAGTGACGTGCCTTTTTCTCAAATCATATCAGAGTCTGTAGTTATGCCTTATAGCAATCTTGCATCCACATAAAGGCTGCATTTTCAATATGAGATTTTAAAAAAGGTATTTCACAAAAATCGTAAGATTTTCACTCCTTCTGGCCTAGTTGCGGCAACAGCTCCATGGATTTCCTTCTCTCTCTCTCTCTCTCTTTTTACGTTAAACTCTATTTCCAATGTGGGGCTTGAACACACAACCCTGAGATCAAGAGTCACATGCTGTAGTGACTGGACCAGATAGGTGCCCCCCTTTTCTCTTTTTAATGTGGTCCTTATGCTGGACTCATTTAGCTTGGAATGGTGGGCAATTGCCACTGCAGACCTCAGTCTACAGCCCATACCAAGCAATCAACTGCATCTTCTAACATCGTGATTTTTTTTCCTGCTTCTTGGGAGCACATTTGGCATCATTACTGGCAGTTCATACAGGTCCTATAGGTTACGGTGTTGCACTAAATACAATGAAAAATACATGAGAACCAAGAGAGATCACTTCTATTGTGATACATAATTTACTGGAGAGACGATGTGCTGATGTAGGATGATTAATGTCACAGAGTGTTTTCAGTGGGTCCCCAAAACATGAGCTCAGCACAATAGCACAGGAGGTGGCCCCTATTTATCAGAGAAGTACAGTGTGTACTGGTAAAGAATAGAATCAAACCAAGTCAGTTTGAAGATCTAATTGGCTTTATTAGGTGATCCATGAAACAAGCATGTAGCAAGGGGAATGGAGCTCCAACGGGTTACAGAAAGGGAAAGGTTTTTGAAAGCAGAACAGGGACGTCATGAACAGGAAAAAAGCATTATTTTAGGTTAGGTCACCTTCATTTGGGGACAAAAAGTTCTTAGTATGTGGGGATGGAAAGACCCATGTGACAGATCTCCTTTTGGGGATGGAAAGACCCATGTGACAGATCTCCTTATTGGTGCTAAGCAGAAAATTCCTGACTAAGGCTGTATTTCTGGGGTAGGATGACAATGGTATTAGGTTAGGTATTAAGCCCCAGTTTGGGGACTGGACCCAAGGTGTCCTTTTGAGCCTGTAGCTTTCTTTTTTTATCAGTACTGCAGTAAATTTTATGCAGTTATGATTTAATACTGCATCTTTAGATTGCTTACATTTCTCATGACAACGAATGGCACATGTATGGTCTGTGAGTATTTGTGTGCATAAGTTTTGACAAATTTTAACTTTTGGTAATAGATTTGTGTATATTTTATGGTAGCAAATGATAAAATAGACTAGTACTTTTATATGTTTTATACATTCCTGACATACCCAACATTTAAATTTTTTTAATACTTCTAGGCTACACAGTTTGCCTGCAAGTTTTTTCAAATTGTCACAAATTTCCAAAAAAATTTTTAATACACCTACTGAAAAAAAAAAAAAACTCAGAATAAGTAGTCCCGCAGGGTTCAAGCCTGTGTTGTTTAGGAGTCAGGTGTGTATGTTGTGAAACTGGATGAAGGAGACTCCGTGAAGGTGGCGATGGGCGGCCAGCAGAGGGAGCTCACCACCCTGGCCGCGTCTTGGAGACCCGACTGAGAAGAGGTTGCACCTCACCGGAGATGTTACTTCCTACCCTCTTTCCTCTATATGAGAGCTTTGCTCTCCTTTGCTCTGTGGACTTGCCTATAGTTTTTTTTTTTTTTTTTAAGATTTTATTTATTTATTTGACAGAGAGAGATCACAAGTAGGCAGAGAGGCAAGCAGAGGTGGGGGGAAGCAGGCTCCCCGCTGAGCAGAGAGCCCGGTGCGGGGCTTGATCCTGGGACCCTGAGATCATGACCTGGGCCGAAGGCAGAGGCTTAACCCACTGAGCCACCCAGGTGCCCCTTGCCTATAGTTTTGTCTGAGCTTGCTTATCCTGAATTGCAACTCTCTGCTTTTACTAAGTAAACCCATTTTTCCTGGCAAAATAACTGGCAGTTTTAAAGTTAACACACTTGCTAATTATTTGTAATTTCTTACTTAATAGAATGTAATTTCCATTTTGCCTTGGTAATGACTTGCACTTCAATTGTTTCATCTGATGTTAAATTTCCATCTTGGTTTTATTTTGGATCATTTCTCCCTCTAACATATTTTTTGATACTTTTATCCTATTTATCCTATACCCATTATATAAATACTTTCCACCTAGGTTTGGCAGGAGGTGGGATGGAGAATGGAAACACACTGGTAGGTCTACATCTTTTTCCAGGAAACCTTCCATCATCCTCTCACTTCCTAGCTTACATTTACCTACAATGGTAAATGGTAAAGGGCAAAGAAGTATGGAGCAGTCTTTGGCCACCTCCTAGAAGCCCTGAAAATAGGTGTTTGCACCTTTTTAGTATATGTGGACGTATACTATCTGCTGTCCTTAGCCAAAATATTGACATCCTATTGTGTTACATGCAGATGACACACAAAGTCACATTCTCTGAGCCCCAGACTTGCACATCCCATCCGTAAAATCAGCTCACACTCATCATGTTGGATGATGCTGACAGGGCAACCAGAGGACAATAGGAACAAGTACACTGGAGTCAGGAACCAGTGACCCAAACAGGGATGTGTTCCATGGAATTGGAGAATGCGAAGAGAAGGAAATAAAAGGCACAGGCCAGCCTTTTGAGCAGCACCGTCACCAGGGAGTCTGAGGGGGATGCGGAGTTAGTCTTTTTCTTTTCTTTTTCTTCTTCTTCTTCTTTTTTTTTTTTTTTTTTGGTAGTGAAAACTATCAGAGTGTATCTTGTGCTCATGGAAATAATTACATAGAGAAAGACAAACAGATTAGGAGAGGAGATGGCAAAGCAGAGTCTTTGAGAATTCAAGAGGGAATGGGTTCCAGTGCTCCAGGGGAGAGACTGCCTTATGTAGGAGCAGGGAAGTGACAGCCGCAGGTTACCAGGAGGGAAGTGAAGGGCGGAGGGTTCACGTGGGTGTCCCTTCAGATGCGGTAATAAGAAGAGTGTTGGTCTCATCTGGATGGCTCAACTAGAGAGGCCTGAGAAATTCTGGTGGTCACTCAGAGAGTGAGAGAAAAACCACAAGATCGCAAGGGACAGTGAAGCACTCATTTTAAGCTTCAGGTGAAGCCAGCAGCCTGCCCGTTCCTGCAGTGGTCATGATGGGGCATGGCTGGTTCAGCCGGGGTGGGTCTTCTCGGATGCCCACTGTGGACAGAGACTAGCAACCAAGCGGCGTGACGGCTCGTGCACGTGGGCGGGTGCGGGGTGCGAGGGCAGAGCGAAGGGGGGGCAGGAGCGGTGAGCTCGAGCCGCTCGAGCTCCGGCTGGGCGCAGCCGGGAGCCGCAGGGCAGGAGCTCGGCGGCGCGCTTCCGCAACGGAGCTTCCAGCCCTGGCGGTTTTGAAGAGGAGCGCGCGGGTGCGGCCACGCACTGGGCGCCGCGGGTCTCCGCGTGCTGCCGGACGCTTCGGGCGGTGTAGCTTCCAAGCCCAAGTCCGACGCGCCTTCTCCAGACGGACGAGGGTCCGCGAGGACGAGCTGCCGGAGCGCAGAGGCCGCGCAGTCGCCGGGAGCTCAGGACGAAGCACGGGCCGTCCGACCGCTCAGCGAACAGGCGACAGACTGCGCCAGCGGAGGACCCGTGCTCTCCGCGACTCCGAGTCCGCGAGGAGGGACACCCGAGCCTCGCGGAGTCCGACGGTTTCGGGGCTTAGTCCCCCCAGTCCGCACTGAGACGTCCGAGCGGGGGCCACGCAGCCCGAGGGTTGAAGGAGACCCGGCCGGGCAGGCGGGCCCGGCCGGCTGCAGTCCGAGCGATGCGAGCGAGTGCGACCGCGTCGCGCGGGTAGCGGACGCCCGGCCCCGCCGACCCGCCCTCGGGGCCCTCGGAGATCGCGCGCTGGCCAGCGCCCGCCTATGGGGCGGAGCCCCCAGGACCGCACTCCCGCCAGGCCCCGCGCGCCCTCAGCCGGATTCCGGCTCCCGGCATGCCGCACGCCGGCGCACGCGCACGGGGTTCGTAGCGGCGCCCCCTGGCGGCGGGAGCAGGGAGGCGCGGGGGCGGGGTCGGAGGCGGGGGGTTGCGCTGGTGACGGGAGGACGCGCGGCTGCGGCGCACTGGCCTGGCTGCGGCGGCGGCCGCAACGGCGGCGCAGGACGCGGACGGAGCGGGTTGCTGCTGCGGCTGCGGCGGCGGCGCTGAGGGCGGCGGCGGCGGTGGGAGAGCCGCGACAGCTCGGGCAGCGTCCAGGCCGACATGAGGGGCTGTGGCGGCGCGGCCCGCGAGCAGCCGGCCGGTGAGAGCGCGGGCGGTGGGCGGCGCGGGCCAGAAAGATGGCGGAGAGGCCGGCTCTGCCGCCCCCGCCCGGCCTCGAGGAGGTCCCGGACCCCGCCGTGCGGAGATCCGGGCCCGCGGGGCCCGAGGGGGCGGGCGGGGCCGCCGCGGGGGCGGGGTGGGGAGGGCGCGTGGGTGTGCCGGGCGGGACTGGGCGGGGGCGCGGGGCGCGAGGGGCCAAGGCCGCGCGGGGGCCGGGCGTGAGGTGGGTGTGAGTGTGCCCGGCCCGAGGGTGGGCGTGAGTGCGAGTGTGCCCGGCCGCGAGGGTGGGAGCGTGAGTGGAGTGCAGGGGCCTGGGTGTGGGCGTCGGCGCGGTTTGCGGGGCTCGGGCGGGGCGGGGTGCGGGGGCGCTTTGTCCCGGCGCGGGGAGTCGGGACGCACGGCTCTGGGTGCGGGCCGTGGCCGCGGCCGCGGGGCCTCGCGGACCGGCTTCTGCGGCGCGGCGGGTCGGGGCGCTCCGGGGCGCAGCCCTCCGGGACCTGGAAGTCCCTCTGTGGCTTCCCGGTGGTGGGAGTGGCGGGGGCGGAGGGGCCGCGTTCCGTGCCGAGGGCCGCGCGGGAGGCCGGCGGTGCATCTTGGGGGTCAGGACGTCTTTTATCTTACACCGGCGACGCTGCGAGGCCGCGGCAGCTGTGGGTGTGTTCCGTGCTGCTCCCTCCGGCAGCTGCTGTGGGCGCTGCGCAACCTTCAGCGAAAACGCGGCGCCCTCCCCCCGCCTCCGTTCCGTGTCGTAGGGTTTAGCCAAACCTTCGGTGACCTCTGCAGAAACCCACAGTTGCGAGGCTTCGTGTTCCTCCGCCGGTGTAGACAATAGGAGATTTGTCTTTGAAGCCGGCGAGAGGAATTAAACCCTGTGGGTCCAGGGCGCCTCTGCAAACAGCAGGTGGTTCCCGGTCAGCGGCTCCCGTTTCACAATGAGCCAGCCAGGTGTGTTTCTGCTCGCTGGGGGAGGGGAAGGAGATTCGATAGGGGGTGCGGCTGGGAAGCTAGAGGCTCGTTTCCTAAGCGTCCTGGGCGCAGACTTGATGACCCTCAAAGGCTTGCTCGCTGAATGAGCAGAGGTCAGCCGGCCTCTGGCTGCACTTTGTGTCTTGCCAAGGAGCTGGAGAGCAGAGCGCAGAAGCGGGCGGGTTCTGGAGCCAGACTGCCTGCCTTCGGGTCCTGCCTCCTGTGCTTACGGCTTTGTGCTCTGTGCCTTTGGTCTCTGGTCGGTGAAATGGAACACCGGCGTCCTGGCCTCCTGGGGGGTGGTTGTGAGGACTCAGCGAGCGAACACTCAAGCAGTTTGGGTCAGGTGCGATGTGAGTGTTGGGGACTGCCAGTGCTGGGAGCTGGTTTCCAGGGCCCCGCTGCTTGGCTGCTGGCTCTGCCCTTGTCTACTAGCGTCACCCTCTTGGTTTTACATTAACTGGAAGTCTTTGACGATTTTCTTACACGAGCAAGTTGGGATCATATATGGAAAAGCTAAGTCTCTTACAAAGGTAAATGAGGAACAGATCTTACGTGCTTAGATGCATTCTACATCTGATATTATGGATGTGTAATTTGTAGGTTGCTATATAAAATCTGTTTAGAAGAAGAAGGCTGCTAGTGAGGCGCTCTAGAATCCTGTGGTACTTGTCCTGGGGGGCGGGTAGGGTTGTTGCATTCAGGGATGAGAGCTAGAGCAGGTCTTGGGTAATTCTCCGAATTAGAGCACTGGAGCAGTTGTTGTTACACCGCACTTGACGGTGTTACCCTTGGACTAGGAAGGATAACTTACTGACTCGGATGACAGTGAAGACATAAGCAACAGAGTGAGAACTTGGAATTACCTGTTCCAGAACAAAATAAGATCTAACTTGCTTCAGAGCAAAGTAGGAAGAATCTTCATTTCCCGAGGAGATGATTCTCTTTCTCAGATCTAGGGAGAGGGGCGCCCGGGTGGCTCAGATGGTGAAGCATCTGCCTTCAGCTCCGGTCATGATCCCGGAGTCCTGAGATGGAGCCCTGCATCGGGCTCCCTGCTCAGTGGGAGCCTGCTTCTCCCTCCCTACTTGTGCTCTCTCCTGCTATGTCACTGGTTCTCTCTCAAATAAATAAAATCTCTTTTAAAAAATCAGATCTAGGGAGAATATCTTAGACTTACCCTACATAACTGCATCCCATCTCCTTTAAATCTGTGACACTAAGACTTGGGGAGCAATCCTTCCCCTTTAAGATAGAGTCTTTGGGCATTTGTGGGGTTTAAGGTGAGAAGGTTTAATGTTCAGAACAGATGGTGATGAAACAGCTTTGTGAGCAAAATGTAAAATATCTGAGGATAGATTTAAAAATGTCCATCCCAGCCTTTTCTCCGGCTTGCATGCTGGGGTGGGCTGTTCCCCTCCAAGGAAAAAAAGAGCCCGCTCCGTGCTCTGTCTGGGTGGTCTCACCCAGGACAGTCATGACAGCCGGACTTCTCCCCTCAGCCTCGATCTTTGCGGCCAGCCTCTGGATGCAGAAGCCCTTCGGGCTTCTAGACCCTGCCTCTTCTACTTCTGACCTCAGCCCTTTGGTGCTTTGGGACCATCACTGGGTTGTTTGCTGCCTGGAAGAGCTTGGTGTCCTGGGTCCTCCCCCAGCTACAGGTCTTCTCTATAGGTCATACTCGTCCCTCCTGAGTAGTTACCAAATTTATCCTCCCTTACGTTTATTGTCTGGGGTGCCGTTTTGCATTATGGCTGTGCCTGCTCGGGGGCTCCCTCCCTTCTGTCTTCCACATAGCTGCTCAGGTGAGGTAGTGCGGGGCAGTGGTGCTCGCCCAGAGGTGATTGGTCTGGAGAAGTTTGTGGTTGTTCTGACTTGGGTGCTATTGGCACTGAATGTGTGGAGGCTAGGGGAGCTGCCGGGCACCCCACCGTGTGCTGGATGGTCCTGTAGCCAGGAGGCCAGGCTGAAGGGCCCAGAGTGTGTCCAGCTGGTTGCTCAGGTGCCCTGCGGTCCTTCCTGGCCTCACATGCTCCTTGGACCGCTCTTTCCTGTGCGCCGACTCGCACTCTGCTCTGCACTGACACCAGCCAGTGCTCCGGAGGCCGAGCCCCGCTCCACGTCCCCCCTCCTCGCAAGACAAGCAAAGCTTGAGTGGCCCCTTCATGTCCTCGGACCCTCAATGGCGCTTGCCCCAGGAGGAGCCTGTCCTGACCCCTCCCTTCACGCAGCAACTTCTGCGCCTCCTCGTGTTCTGAGCCGCACCTCTGGCCACTCAAGCTTCAGTGTCTCTTTGCAACATTTTCTTAGGACATTGACCTCGGTAGGAACGGTGGATTTGGGTAGGTTTCACCCCAGAGGAAGATTAGCACAGCAGCGGGAGCAGCTCCCTTGTTTCCTCCATTTTGGCTGCTTACAACTACCTGGGGCTTCTTGTTTCTTGCTTTCGGAAGTATAATTTTTTTTCAAATTCTCATAGATTCTCTCTATTTTTGCTTCCTAAAAGGTTAAAAAAATTTTTTTTTTTTTTAAGATTTTATTTATTTCTTTTGACAGAGACAGATCAGAAGTAGGCAGAGAGGAAGGCAGAGAGAGGAGGAAGCAGGCTCCCTGCTGAGCAGAGAGCCCGATGCGGGACTCGATCCCAGGACCCTGAGATCATGACCTGAGCTGAAGGCAGAGGCTTTAACCCACTGAGCCACCCAGGCGCCCCGGTTAAAAAAATTTCTTTTGGAATCCATAACATATTCACATTCACAGTTGGAAAATAGTGCACGGCGTAGCTTCTGTTCTGTTTTTACCCGCAGGAGCCCGGTCCCCTGGAGGCACATACTCTATCTCCTTCTGGAGACATCAGTACTTATAAAAGTAAATTCTTCTCTTTCTGCCCTTTTCAAAAAGTTCCTGAACCTTGCCTTTTTTAACTAAATGTGTATGGAAGTCATCCCATATTGGTAAATTTCCCAGTTCACTCTTTTTCATAGCTGCATTCATGTTTGGTGCTACAGAGGTGTTGTGACTTGTCTAAGTTGCCCCGTGCCGCTGGATACCGTGTCTTGTGCAGTTTGTTTTGTACAGAGTTGGGTAATGTGAGACTACACCTGTGGGGTCTGTCCCTCGAAGTAGCACTTCTTCTGTTAATCACTAGTCGCTCCGTTAGATCAAGCTTTGCTCTTGCTTTTCCACGTCTTTAGCTCTGCACTTCCTTTGGACATTTATTTCTCCCAATTACCTATATCTTGAATAATATGGTATGATCAGATTAAATGAGTTTCTCCACTGGAAATTGGCCCATTTTCGTGTGTTCTCATGGGCAGGAGTGACTAGGAGAACACCTTCACTCAAGCACCTGTGCACAGATGCTCAGAGTGGCCACTGTCTGCGGCAGCTGAAGATTGGAAATGACCCACATGTCCATCAGCACTTGAATAGATAAGTGTGGTCTTTCCATGGGATGGAATATTATTTGGCAATAAAAAGAAGAGAAGTACTGATTCATGCGGCAACAGGGATGGATCTCGAAACACTGTGGTCAGTGACGAAAGCCAGACACAGAAATGCGTGAGCGTGTGATTTCATGGGTCTGAAATGCACAGAACAGGTACGTCCATGGGTCGAAAGTAGGTTAGTGGTTTCCAGAGCCTGGGGTTACAGATAAGAGATATGGGGTTATTTGGGGGGTAAGGAGAGTACCTTGTAGTTGCCCATGGAGAAGGCTGTGCGTGTCTGTGAATATGTTAGTATCAGTAGATCGTACACTTTAAGTGGGTGAATTGTATGGTATGTGATTGTCTCAGTAAAGCTGTTACACACAGGCGAGACTAGGGTTTTTCGGAGCATTCCAGGGTGGCGCCCGCAGGGAGTCTTGGTGTTGACCCAGTCCTGGGGTTGTGGGGGGGAAGTCCAGTGGGCAGCACGGGGAGGGAGTAATAAATCATGATGGGTTTCTGAGCTGCCTGGCGTAGCTGGTGCAGCCCTGGCTCAGCTGCGGGCTTGAGCTTTGACTCAATCCCTGGCCAGTGCAACTGATCACAGATAAATTGCTTAACAGCTAAGCCTGGGCTTTTGTGTGTGGATTAGATGATGTTGGTCCTGCCATAGCATGACTGAGTCCTGGAGGGTTCTGTGAATTACCAAGTATTACTTGTGCATAAGGTGTTGTTTTTTTTTTTTTTAAACAACTTTTTTTTTTTTTAAAGATTTTATTTATTTATTTGACAGAGATCACCAAGTAGGCAGACAGGCAGGCAGAGAGGAAGGGAAACAGGCTCCCCACCGAGTAGAGAGCCTGATGTGGGGCTTGATCCCAGGACCCCGGGATCATGATCTGAGCAGAAGGCAGAGGCTTTAACTCACTGAGCCACCCAGGTACCCCCATAAGGTATTTAAAAATTCGTTTTAAGGGGCACCTGGGTGCCTCAGTGGGTTAAAGCCTCTGCCTTCGGCTCAGGTCATGATCTCGGGGTCCTGAGATCGAGCCCCACATCGGGCTCTCTACTCGGTGGGGAGCCTGCTTCCCCCTCTCTCTCTGCCTGCCTCTCTGCCTGCTTGTGAACTTTCTCTGTCAAATAAATAAATAAATAAAATCTTTTCAAAAAAATTTTCAATTTGACACCAAGAGGCTGACGAGTCAGCAGAGCCCATTTTCTGTCCTCATGTACACGGGCTGAAGACAGGCCAGACCCCACGTGTTCTGGCTGTGGTGTGAACCAGTCACCCCAGCTTGAAGCCCTCGCTGGCAGCCAGGCCTGAAAGCCCTCATCTGACTTCTGGTGGTCCCGGTGATTTTCCTTCTTGACTGTGTGCCTTGGTCTATCTTGCTTCCTCTCTTGGTCTTTTCTTGGGGATTTGAGAGGCCCCAGCGTAATCGGAACAGCTGGTGCTGCCTTCATGACTGAGCTTTGCAGTAATACTGTCCCCAAGATGCTGCTGGTGGTTTTCGATTATAGTCCCTTCAACCATTCCCCAGGATTGGTTTGGTGGCCAGCACTTTCTTCTTTGCACTTAGGGTTGTGGCGAAGCACATACAATATGAATTTCCCCAGTCCCCCATTCTCACGTTATTTGTGCATCAGATCGTGTATGTCCCTAACAGAGTTGAAGCAGCTTCTGGACTCTGTTGATGTTCTGTTTAATTGTGGCATTGGCTGCTATATTAGTATTCACAATTCAGCTATGCTATTAGGATTCCAATTTCTTCCAGCTCTGAGAAACCCAAGAAGTAGCCTCTTTTCCTAAAAGCTGGAAGGGAGTGACACTGTGGCTTTCAGAGACCTTTATTCCCAGGGATTTTTGGAAATCACAGGTGGCTGTCTAGGAACAGTGTGGGCCTTCCTGCCTGTGGCTGCTGGGGTCCAGGATGGGCATTGCTCACAGGGAGACCCTTTCTCCATTGATTTGTCAAGACCTGATGCCTGGTTTTGTGTCTCCCAGGCCCACCCTCATTTATCCTGCTCCTGGCCTCTCCTGTCACCTGCGTGTGCCAGCCACAGGTGCCCCGGGATGGATCCAGACCAGACTGCTGGTGGGGGACACACACGGGAGTGATAATCTTATGTGGTTTTGTGGGGTGAGTGTGGGGGCTTGGGGGGACCCCTGCAGTGGCTACTAGCCTAGCCTGGTGTGAACAGAGTTTAGGTAGGCTTTCTGGAAGAAAGGGTATCTCATCTAGAAAGGGGGGGGAGTTTGTGGCCAAGTGTTGAAGGGTGCTAACCAGGCATAGGAACAGTGACCCTCATGGGGAAGGGGCAGCACCAGGCAGGAGACAGCAGGTTGTGGAGAACTTCTGGCTGTGCTCTGTGGCTGGCGCCTTCAGTGAGGCAGGGCTGGGCAGAGCAGCAGGTCAGCAAGCGGGAACGTGTCTGCAAAGCTGAGAGCTTGGACCTCCCGAAGGGGTGCCCTCTTCATCTAGGGTCCCACCTGCCACAGTCAGGAAGCAGGTAAGTCCAGCAAGGAGTTTCGCAAGAGTCTTCTTTTAGCTCTGGCTTTACCCATTCCCCTCCTTTCCAGAACACACCAGCACTTACCCATCCTTGACCCACCCTAACGAATTTTACCTGATAAAGTCATTTGTGAGAGTTGGACTGTGTGCCTGTCGGTGACACTGCACAGCTGGCGGAGAAGTGCCTTGGGGCAGGGGCTCTGTCAGTGCCCCTCTGAGCCTGGTGTGGTGGCGCTTACGGGGGACAAGATATACAGCATGGGCCCCATTTCATATTGACTATGAAGTCCCTAAAGAATGCCAACATTAAGAAGGGACAAAGCAGGGGCACCTGGCTGGCTCTGTCGGTGGAGTGTGTGACTCGATATCAGCATTGTGAGTTCGAGCCCCACATTGGATGTAGAGATTACTTAAAAATAGGATCTTAAAAAAAAACTTTACAAACTGGACTCGGCATGCACTCAGCATGTCGAGGACCCGGTGGGATTTGGAGAAGCTTGGCTGTCCCAGTGCCTCACCACACTCCCCACTTCTGAGTATGAGACGGGTGGGTGGTCGCGGTCTCCGGTGTGGAAGGAAGGAGCACTACTGGCCGTGTTGTTGGAATTGGGTGGTGCGCTCGGGCCTTTCCCTTCATCCGTCCCACTAGGGCTGGTAATGCAGGGGTGAGGCCCTGCCTCCTATAGCTCAGAGCGTCATTTGACAACTGTGGTTCATCCCCTGAAAGATGGTGGGTGACATGCTGAGTGCAAACCTTAGGCACCCTGTTCAGATGGTGGGTCAGGGAGAACACCTCCGGGGTGAGATTGAGTTGAGGCCACAGTGTGGATGGAGAGTGGAGAGTGGGGAGAGGGATCAGCTCGTGTGGCACCTGGGGGCAGCAGGGCCCCATGGAATGGGAGCCCGGAGTAGGGTAGGAGATGGGGCAAGGCAGGCGGCCAGCCAGACCCCACCAACTACAGGAGATGTCACAAGAGCTGAACAGCTCGACTCTTTGAAGCATCACACTGGCTGTCATATCAGGAGTGAATTGGGAGGGGACAGAAGTGCAGAAGCAGGTGTAGGTGAGTGAACAGGGGGTGGAGGCTGAGAGGGCAGCACAGGGGTCTGGTTGATGGGCCTTGACGGGTTAGATGTGGAGGCTTGTGGGTTGTCCTGGGCGACTGGTCTCCGCGGCTGCTGCTCTGCTGCTGGGCAACTGTTGTGGCACGTGCCAGAGTCTCACTCCTTCGTGGGACTGCCTGGTGTGGGTTTGCATTCATCGTCTGTTACAGACATTGGCGTTGTTTCCACTTTTTGGCTTTTGTGGGTAATGCTGCTGTTTGTGCTTGTTTGTGAACATGTTTGTACGTATTTGAGAACCAGTGTTTGGACATGTGTTTTCATTTCTTTGGGTGCTTACCTGGGGGTGAAACTGCTGCGTCTTACGGTAGCTCCAGGGTTATTTGTGGAGGGACAGAGTGGACGCACTAGTCCACTAGATGCATATGCCGGCCACCAGTGCATAAAGGTTCCAGGTTTTCCATAGTCTCTCTCATACTTGTTATTGTGGGTCTTTTTTTTTAATTTAAATTTTTATTTAAAGATTTTTATTTATTTGTTTGACAGGGGGAGGGAAAGATAGCAAATATACAAGCAAGGGGAGTGGCAGGCAGAGGGAGAAGCAGGCTCCCTGCTGAGCAGGGAGCCCAATGCAGGACTCGATTCCAGGACCCTGGGATTGTGACCTGAGCCGAAACCATGCTTAACCGACTGAGCCACCCAGGTGCCCCTAATTTTTTTTTTTTTAAGAGAGCGTGTGTGCATGTGATTGGGGGAGGGCAGTGGGGAGGGAGAAAGTGAGAGGAGAGAGAATCTTAAGCAGACTCCACACAGCCCAGCACGGAGCCTGACACGGGGCTTGAGCTCACAACCCTGCGATCATGACCTGAGCAGAAATCGAGAGTAAGACCCTTAACCACTTAATCGTCTGAGCCACCCAGCCACCCCTGTGTGTCTTTTTTTTATTATTATAGCAAACCAGGGGGTGTGAAGTAGTATTTCATTGTGGTTTTGATTTCTACTTCACTGACGGCTAACGATGTTGAGCATCTTGTCATGTGCTTGTCACCAGTTTGTACGTCCGCTTTGGGGAAAAGTCTTTTCAGATCCTTCGCTCACGTTTTAAAAAAGATTTTATTTATTTGAGAGAGAGTGCGTAAGCGTGCACACATGAGCAGGGAGGGGGTAGAGGGCCAAGCAGACTCCCCACGGAGTGTGGAGTCTGCCAGCAGGCTCAGTCATAACCTCAGATCATAATTGGAGCCAAAGTGAGATGCTTAATCAATCAACTGAGCCATCCAAGCGCCCCCCACCTTGCTCACTTTTTTTTAACTTTTTTTTTTTAAGATTTTATTTATTTATATGACAGACAGAGATCACAAGTAAGCAGAGAGGCAGGCAGAGAGAGAGAGGAGAAGGAAGCAGGCCCTCTGCAGAGCAGAGAGCCCGATGTGGGGCTCGATCCCAGGACCCTGGGATCATGACCTGAGCCGAAGGCAGAGGCTTAACCCACTGAGCCACCCAGGCGCCCTGCACTTCCTTTTCAAGATTTTTTTTTTCGGGGCGCCTGGGTGGCTCAGTGGGTTAAACCTCTGCCTTCGGCTCAGGTCATGATCCCAGGGTGCTGGGATGGAGCCCTGCATTGGGCTTTCTGCTCAACAGGGAGCCTGCTTCCTCCTCTCTCTCTGCCTGCCTCTCTGCCTACTTGTAATCTCTCTCTGTCAAATAAATAAATAAAATCTTTAAAAAAAAAGATTTTTTTTTCTTTTCTGAGTCCTTTGAACTTCCATAGGAATTTCATGTTTAGCCTGGTAGTTTCTGCACAAAAGCAAGCTCAATTTTGATAAGGATCTGTTGAGTCTGTAGATCAATTTGGAGTGTTTGCCATTTTAACAATGTTAAGAAAAACATTCCAGGGACACCTGGGTAGCTCAGTGGGTTAAAGCCTCTGCCTTCCGCTCAGGTCATGATCTCAGGGTCTTGGGATCGAGCCCCGCATCGGGCTCTCTGCTCAGCAGGGAGCCTGCTTCCTCCTCTCTCTGCCTGCCTCTGTGCCTACTTGTGATCTCTGTCAAATAAATAAATAAATAAAATCTTTAGAAAAAGAAGAAGAAGAACATTCCATGAACATGGGATATCTTACCCTTAGCTCTTTGATTTCTTTAACAATATTGTATAGTTTCAGTGTGTAAGTCTTGCATTTCTTGTGTTAAATTTATTACTAAACACTTTATTCTTTTCAATGTTACTGTAAGTGGAATTACCTTGTTAATTGTATTTTCAGGTTTCTTGTTCTAATGAGTCTTTGAAAAAATTTTTTTCTCTATTTGAACAAATGTTCAAAACTGAAAAGGTATTGGGCACCTGGGTGGCTCAGTGGGTTAAGCCTCTGCCTTTGGCTTGGGTCATGATCTCGGGGTCCTGCAATCGAGTCCAGCATCGGGCTCTCTGCACAGTGGGGTGCCTGCTTTCCCCCTCTCTCTCTGCCTGACTCTCTGCCTACTTATGATCTCTGTCTGTCGAATAAAGAAAAATCTTTAAAAAAAAAAAAAAAAAACTGAAAAGGTATTGAAGAGTACAGAGTGAAAAGTCCCTCCCACCCTCACCCCTCAGCTGTGCAGGGTCCCTTCCTGAAGGCACTGCTGCCCTAAAGTCTTGTTGGGCCTTCCAGCAGGGATATTCAGTGCATGGATAAGTAAATGCATATACATACTGTCTCTTTCCCCACTGGACTGATAGTTCTGAATAAGCAGTAAAAATTATATACTTAAACAATTTTAGTGCATTTATTTTACAAAAGTCTGAAAATAGTGGTGAGTGAACAAATTCCATCCTGCAGTTGGTCAGTTTTCACGGGGCTGACAATTCACTGGCTTTTTCGAGTTCCGGAAGTAGGCTTTAAAAATAGGTTTTTTAAAAGGCTGTGACTGATTTCTCCTGATGTGCCTACCTGGCATCTTCATCTTGCTCAGTGGTTTGAATGTTGCCCATCTAAGAGGCTGCTACTGACTGTAAAGTCTAGGAAAAATACATTTTTTAAATATTTATTTATTATATATCTAGAGAGAGCTTGCATGCACCCAGGAGGAGGGGCAGAAGGAGAGGGAGAGAAGCAGACTTGTCACCTAGTGGGGAGTCTGGGGACCCTGATGCAGACTGGATCCCAGCATGCTGAGATCATGACCTGAGCCAGAACCAAGAGTTGGATGCTCAACTGAGCGAGCCACCCAGGCGCTCCGGGAAAATACTTTTTTAAGCTGCATGTCACCTGTTATCACTTGTGATTTGATGCTTGTGTTCTGAATACTGTTCTGAACACATTCTGTGGTTTGTCTAATTTATGTGTCTGAGCCATCGGTGGTGGATACCCTTTGTTCCAGTTAGTGGACAAGGAAACTGAGTCCAGCAGCTTACCTAGGGGATAGGCGGAGCCAGCATGCAAATCCAGGTGTCTTGACTCCAGAGTTTTCCTTCTTAACCATAGAGGTATACTTCCATTCGTGTCATGTGGCTTCCCCGACCGCGGGTGTGAACACAGCCCTTACTGAACTCACTATGTGTGGGTGCTGTCGTAGGAGCTGGGACACTGTGCTTGCCCTCATGGACAGCAGTCACAAGCAGCACACATAAACACGTGACTTCCGTCTCATGTCAGGAGCGTCAGTGCTGCAGAGACACTGAGGGTAGCCGAGGAGACTCAAGCTGGGGTGTGAGCCTCAGGAAGGGGTCAGGTGGGCTCATCTGCAGACGGCGAATCTGAGCAGAGTTGGAGCAGGTGACAGAGGTAAGTCTCGTGTTGGGGAGGAATGCAAACCGTGGGAACCATGTGTAAACCAGGCTAAGAGCACAGCTGGTACAGAGGCCTGAGGGGGGCTGGGCCAGAGTGTGTGGAGAGGAGCAGAGGAGGTAAGCAAAGAGGGAGGAGCCCGCGGGGGCGTGTGGAGCAGAGAAGTGGCGACGCTTGCTGCCGTTGAGCACAGGCTGTTGGGGACCAGCGAGGAGGCGAGGAGACTGGTTCGGAGCACCCAGCTGCAGGAAGCCAGGCGTGAGACGGCAGCAGTGGTGGTGATAGGACTTGGAGTCCGGCGAGGTGTATGCATATTTTAGAGATATGTGTTTATAATTAACCGTTTTTGTCTTCTTTATTGAGGTTCTGGACATGTTCTGAGGTTAGCCACTCAGGTTTCCTGGTGGAGTCACAGGGGCCAGCTCAGGAGTTGAGTCTGGGCGTGCTGCCTTTGGGAGTATGACCTCAGAGGACAACACAGGCGTGGAGATGTAGGGCAGGTGCTGAGCCTGGGCCGCCACGTGGAGGGGAGTGCAGGTGGGACCAGCGAGGGTAGGGTATTGGGGAGGAGGAGGTAATCCAGGTGGATAATGGGGAGGAGGGAGTGGTTTTCAATACTCCGGGCTCAAGGTCAAGGTTCTTGGTGATTTGGAAGAGCAGATTGCGCATGTGTGTGTGCGAGTGAGCATGTGTGTGTGAAGGAGGCGCTGCTGGTGCAGGAGTGGGAGGGTGCCTGTGTTTGAACTGGTTGCATCTGGAGGTGCAGTTCTGGGGCTCCCTGACCCTGGCTGGACTGTGATGTCTGGAAGTGGGCCGGGGGGCTGGTGATCACCCCAGGGGACTCCTTGAGGCCTTTGTGAAGGACGGCAAAAATAAGAGTGGGGCCTGGCAAGTGGGAAGCATGATTGAGAAGCAATTAGCAAAATGTTTTTATTGGAACAGAGTAGTGGGAAATGGTTCTAGACAGGCGCACTCTCCGGAACACAAGTCACTAGCCTCACATGGCTGTCGAGGGCTGAAGTGTGGCTTGTGGGGTGGAATGTTAAACGTTATTTAATCTTCATTAATGTAAATGTAGGGCCGCAGTGGCCCGTAGCAACTGTCTTGTACAGCAAGTTCTGGAAGGTGTTAGTCTAAGGGGCAGCCCTTTATTTGGGGGACACCATTTGAGGCGATATTGGCTGGCCTTGTGGGAGATTCTTGAGTGTGGCCGAGGGCGTGAGATGGATTGGGGGAGAGGAGGCCGAAAGCGTGGAGAGTCGTCTGTTACTTAACCGCGGCCAGCAAGAGGGAATTCAGTCCTGAATGTGCGTGAGAGGCTGTGAAGTGTGGGAATACGGGACTGGGGTCTGCTGTTGAGACCAGTGGGGGCGACCTGGTGCTGGGGGAGGGGCCCAGGAGCGCCCCACACTCTTGAGCAGGTGCAGCCCAACATGCTGCTGCCACAAACAGGACGGTTGTGCCGCTGAGGTGTGTGCTGCGTTTGGGAAGGAGATCTGAGAAGGGGAGTTCTGTGGGGAGCACCGTCCAGGGCAGGGCCTCCTGGCCTTTGGGTGAGAAGTGGTCAGAGCAGAGGTTCTGCACTTAGCTCCGGAGAAGGCATAGTGGAAACAGTGGAAAAAGAACCAGGAGTTCCAAGGGTACGGTGTAGAGGGAAAAGAACCTGGGGGGGGTCCCCAGTTGGAAGGGCCAGAACATGTGGAGCCCTTGAGGCAGCAGGGGAAAGTGGTGTGCGGAAGCCGTGTGGCCCTGTGCTTGGCAAGCCTCCCAGTGCGGTTGGTGAGGTCCCCTATCAACATGGGGAGGTTGACGCCAGAGAATGAGCCAAGGCCAGAGTTCCTCAGAAGATTGTTTGGAATCAGACCCCACAAAAAGTCTAGAAAATGTCTTCATTTTAAACTCTTGAATTTTTTTTTTTTTAAAGATTTTATTTATTTATTTGACAGAGATCACAAGTAGACAGAGAGGCAGGCAGAGAGAGAGAGAGAGGGAAGCAGGCTCCCTGCTGAGCAGAGAGCCCGATGCAGGACTCGATCCCAGGACCCTGAGATCATGACCTGAGCCGAAGGCAGCGGCTTAACCCACTGAGCCACCCAGGCGCCCCATAAACTCTTGAATTTTGAACTTAGTGTTTTCACACTTAGATGCTAGGGCCGGAGGTGATTGAAAAGGGAGCATTCGTTATCCTGACTCATATTTTGTTGTGATTGGGTTTGACTCAGGGGAAATACAAAGTTGAACCATGGGAACCATGTGAAATTACCGTTTTTGTAAGGTTAGAAAAATTGCTGGAAAATGGCAATTTTATATGATTTTATCCATTGTATAAAGAAAACATTTTTCAGGGCCCCTGGATGGCTCAGTGAAGCCTCTGACTCTTGGTGTCCGTCAGGTCCCTATCTCAGGGTCGTGAGCTTGGTCTCCGCATCAGGCTCTGCACTCAGTGCAGGGTCGGCTCCAGACCCTCTCCCTTCCCCCCCTCCTACTCACTGACACCTTCTCTCTCTCTCTCTCTCAAATAAATAAATAAATCTTAAAAAAAAAAACCACATTCTTCAAAAGCACACCTTTGAAGCACGTGTGGGGGTTACCTGGCTGTTTTTCTCCCAGCCTTCACTGTGTTAATCTAGTTATGCACATTGTACTTTTAACTGTCTCGGTTGGCGTGTTGCTGGTCGTCTAGTAGCTATAATTGTTATATCCTACACTTGCGTCTCTTCTCTTTCCTTTACAAATTTATAAACTTGATCCTTGAACAACGCAGGTATGAACTGCACAGGTTCCACTTTGTGCAGGTTTTTTAAAAAATAAATACAGTGTGGTACTGTAAATGTGTTTTCTCTTACTTATGATTTTAGAAAATATTTTTATTTATTTGAGGGAGAGAAAGAGCGCACGTGAGCACACAAGTGGAGGGGGAGGGGCAGAGAGAGACGAAGAAGCAGACTCCCTGATGAGCAGGGAGCCCGACATGGGGCTCAGTCCCGGGACCCTGAGATCATGAGCTGAGCCGAAGGCAGATGCTTAACCCACTGAGCCACCCAGGCATCCCTTCCTTATGATTTTCTTAATACAGCTTCTTTTCTTTAGCTTACTTTATTTTAAGAATATGGAATATAATACATATGCCCTACAAAATCTGTGTTAACTGTTAATGTTATTGGTGAGTCTTCTGGTTAACAGGGTTTAGTAGTAAGTTTTGAAAGTGTCAAAAGTTACATGCAGATTTTCAAGTTGGGGCAGGTGGCACCCCTAACTCCCTCATTGTTCAAGGGTCAGTTTTAATTACTGTCCATGTTGGGTTCCCTGGAAAGCAGACTCTAGGATGGAGATTTGCAGAAAGTTTACCGGGGACTGATTTCGAGGTCAACACCTATGGGAAGAGTGAGTTGCATGGGATCAGATAGATTGAACCTTCTAATCCATGAACCTAGTATACCTCTCCATAAATCGAGAACCACTTAAATTTCTTTCATCAGGGGCGCCTGGGTAGCTCAGTGGGTTAAAGCCTCTGCCTTTGGCTCAGGTCATGATCTCAGGGTCCTGCGATCGAGTCCCACATCAGGCTCTCTGCTCAGCGGGGAGCCTGCTTCCCCCTCTCTCTCTGCCGGCCTCTCTGCCTCCTTGTGATCTCTCTCTCTGTCAAATAAATAAATAAAATCTTTTATTTATTTTTTTTAAAGATTTTATTTATTTATTTGACAGAGAGAGATCACAAGTAGATGGAGAGGCAGGCAGAGAGAGAGAAGCAGGCTCCCTGCCAAGCAGAGAGCCCGATGCGGCACTCGATCCCAGGACTCTGAGATCATGACCTGAGCCGAAGGCAGCGGCCCAACCCACTGAGCCACCCAGGCGCCCCAATAAATAAAATCTTTTAAAATAAAAAAAAAAATTTCTTTCATCAGTACTTTATAGCAGTCAGTGCATATATTTTGCCAAATTTATCCCTAATATTAAGTATTAAAACTTACCACTGATACTAAACATAATATATGATTTTTTTTATTATGTGCAGTCATTTGTCTGTGACTAAAGGTAGTTTCATTTCTTCCTTTCTAGTCTAGATGCCGTTTCCTTCTTTTTCTTGCCTATTGCACTGCCTTGGACATCCAGTAAAATGTCCCAAGGAAGTCTGAGAGCGACTGTCCTGTCCTTGCTATTGATCGGAGGGAGAGGCATTCAGTCCTTCACTAGTTAGTGTGTGTGTAGGTTTTGTATCAATACCCTTTTTCAGGTTGAGGAGTTTTCTTCTATTATTACTTTGCTTTGAGATTTTATTAAAAATGAATGGTGGAGGGGCGCCTGGGCGGCTCAGTGGGTTAAAGCTGCTGCCTTCGGCTCAGGTCATGATCTCAGGATTCTGGGATCGAGCCCCACATGGGGCTCTCTGCTCAGCGGGGAGCCTGCTTCCTCCTCTCTCTCTCTCTCTCTCTCTCTCTCTGCCTGCCTGCCTACTTGTGATCTCTCTCTGTCAAATAAATAAATAAAATCTTAAAAAAAAAAATGAATGGTGGATTTTGTTAGATGCTCTTTTGGCCTCCACTGTAATGGTCATGTATTTTTTCTTTTTTCGGTCTTTTTAAAAATATGGTTAATGACACTGATTAATTTTTTTTTTTTAAGATTTCATTTATTCATCTGACAGAGAGCGATCACAAGTAGACAGAGAGGCAGGCAGAGAGAGAGAGAGAGAGAGAGAGAGAGAGAGGGAAGCAGGCTCCCTGCCGAGCAGAGAGCCCGATGCGGGACTCGATCCCAGGACCCTGAGATCATGACCTGAGCCGAAGGCAGCGGCTTAACCCACCGAGCCACCCAGGCGCCCGACACTGATTAATTTTTGAATGTTATACCAACCTTGCAGTCCTGATATAAACCCTAGTAGGGTGTGATTCGATATCCTTTACACTTGGGTTCAATTTGCCAAAATTTTTTTTTTTTTTTAAATTTAAGGATTTTAAAATCTATGGTCACGAGGGCTGCTCAGTAGGAACCATACTCTGCGCCCGTGGCACAGTACTCTCGGGAGGAATGGTACCCCGTGCCCGTGGCACAGCCGTGGCACAGTACTCTCAGGAGGAACGTGCTCTGTGCCGTGGCACAGTCGTGGCACAGTACTCTCAGGAGGAATGTACTCGTGTCTGTGGCACAGTACTCTCATGCTGAGCAGTGGCAGTGAGAATCTGCGTTTACTCACGCTACTTGGCTTTGTACAGTTGCTGGCCGGCACGGCTTCGTCTGTGTCTCTGGAGTCCCTGGCTATACGGTAGCTGCCTGGGTGTCCCGGCTGGCGAGTGCGTCCCGTTGCTTATGCACTCTGTCCTCTGGTTCACGTAAGTTCTCAGAGTCTTTGCAATGTTGTTCTTTCCCACGTCCTTGGAAATTCCTACCCTGGCCGAGTTTAAAGTTGTGTCCAGGTTGCTGTTTTATGAGGAACACCTCCCTCCACGTTCACATACGTCACACAGACAGTTCCAGGCTAGTGGGTGGATGGCTGCAGGCTGCCTAGAGTCGACATCCTAGGTCCAGTGGGAACAGCGAGCAGGGGGCTCCTGCACAGTGGCACGGGGGGAGGCACCCCTGGGGGTCTGTAACAGTGCAAATGAGGACAGGTGATCGTGTTTGGCACACTGCCACTGTTAGCATGGCGACTATGAAATTTCACGTATGGACGGACTGCTTCCGTCCCCTACCCATGTGGATGCAGAATTTTCACATTTGAAGAAGGATCAGCACAAACGCGTCCAGACTGTGCTCTGTCAAGAGGGAGACAGATGAGCGTGCCATCCTGGCCCGGAGTGCTGGAGGCTCTGGGCACGCCTGGTCCTGGCGACGTGTGTCTGCTGTAGCCGTGACTCAGAGGAAGCCAGGGCGTGTATGTCCAGGGAGGGCTCTTTGAAGATGTGACACCATGCCCTGCTCATTGGACAGTGTTCTGGGAAGGAAGAACAACATGAGCAAAGGCCCCGAGGGCCACTGTGAGGGGCAGTCGAGAGGAGCAGAACTGTTCCTGCAGTGCAGACATAGACATGGAGTCGCGGCGGCGGGGAGTGTGCCCCCCAAGGATGGTTTCCAGTCCAGGTCTCTGACCTTAGGACTGGCCTTTACCTGGTGCCTGGCGCTGACAGGGTCGCACAGCTTCCAGGGCGGATGCCCGCCACGAGCACTGCATCTTGCTGGGTCCCTGTCCCACACAGGTGTCTGCAGCGTGCGCTGACAGGCTGCACTGAGCCGAGGGACCCTTCTCCCTGTCGCAGAGCTGGACCAGCTGAATGTTGCCTTCGCTTCCTCGTCGGTAAGTGGGGACGACAGCTGGTCCCTCGTGGAGGAGGCTTAGAGGACGTGCTGAGCGTGCAGGTGTGCGGTGGGGCTGCTGGCGGCGAGCATGCAGGGGCGTTCAGAGAAAAGCCGGATGCGAGGTCATAGATGGGGCACGCCGGCCAGAGTCGACACCACCTCAGGGTGCTTGCAGAGAGAGGGGCGTCAGGTGCCAGCAGGGACTCGTACGGAGTCCCGAAGTGTGTGAGAGTGGGAGGCTCCGGAGCCACCAAGAGCCAGCGCTGGTCCCGAAATGGCTTTAACGGCCTCATCCGCGTATAATTTACGTACCATGGAATCCACCTGTTTCAAGGATGCAGCTCGGTGGTGTCAGTAAGCGCAGACTTGGCGCATCCAGTCTGAGAGTGTCCGCAGGACCCCAGGTGACCGTGCAAGGCATGTTCCCGCCACGGCCAGGCAGCGACTTCCCTGCCTTCTGTCTCCACAGCCGTGTTTGTTCTGGACGTTTGGTTAAGTGCGGTCACACCACACGGCACTTTTTTGGTGAAGATGCTCGTGATTGCTCGAGCATCTTGTCGTAATGATATCTACCTTGTGGTTGTCCGTCCTCAGCAGGGTGGACGACGGGGTTTTCCAGGCTTTGGCTCTGGGGAGTGGTGTCGCTGTGAGTGCTCAGTCTTTGTGGGAAGACCTGTTTTCATGGGTCTTGCCTACAGACCTGGGGGTGCAGTTGCTGGGTCATGTGGTGAATTTATGTTTTAACTTTTTAAGAAACTGCCAAATTGTTTTCCAAAGAGGCCGCATCATCGTGCATGCCCCCCAGCTGTGAACGGGTGCTCCCACTTCTGCACATCCCCCCACTCTTGTCATCGTCCACCTGCTTGGTGATGGACATCCTGGGGGTATGAGCTGGCATCACGCTGTGGTTCTGGTCCACATTACCCTGATGACCAGTGACATGAGCATCTTGATTTGCTTTCTGGCCATTCGTATGTCTTCTCTGAAGAAATGTCTATTCATACTCTTTGCTTGGTTTTTAATTGAGTTTTTCTTCTCCTCCTCCTCCTCCTTTTTCTTCTTCTTCTGGTGAGTGATAGTGAAGCCACATTTATTGAGAGTACAAAGCTCCGGAAGAGGGAGGGGACGCAGGAGAGTTGCCCGGGCTGTTTTTCTTCTTATTACTGAGTCTTCAGCACGTTGTGTATACAGATTATTCACCAGATATGCGATTTGCAGGTACTTTTGTTGTCCGTGGCTTGTCTTTTCACTGTCT
The DNA here is from genome assembly GCF_002288905.1 of Enhydra lutris kenyoni. Taxonomy (NCBI): domain Eukaryota; kingdom Metazoa; phylum Chordata; class Mammalia; order Carnivora; family Mustelidae; genus Enhydra; species Enhydra lutris. The sequence continues at coordinate 259,491 of NW_019154098.1, forward strand.
TAATGATGTCAGTTGAAGCACAATTTTGAATTTTTTTTTAGGGAGAGAGCACGAGCTGGGTGTGGAGGGGGAGAGAGGCAGAGGGAGAAGCAGACTCCACACTGAGCAGGAAGCCGGACACGGGGCTCCATCCCAGGACCCCAAGATCATGACCTGAGCCAAAGGCAGACACCCAACCTCCTGAGCCACCGGCATCCCCACAGTTTTGAATTTTGATGAAGTCCATTTTACCAGCTTTCTCTTCTGTCACATGTGCGTGAAGCATCACCGTTAAGAGGTCTTGGTCCTTGAGTGATATTAACGCCAGTCAGTGGCTTGGAAGTTCTCGGGCCTGCAGAGTGGTGGCAACACAGGTGAGGGGTTTGGGATGGGGGAAAGTGAGGAAGTGGAGACCATGGTCATGGCACATGTGGGGACTGCATCAGCCAGAGCAAAGGGGCGGGCGCTCTCAGTCACGGTTTTTAATATGGGGATATCTGAAGGGAAGGGGTAACAAGAGAGGGATAGCACATAAGAGAGACAAGGAATGACAATGGCAAAACTTCTCAAGGGGGAGGGATTGCTCCCTGGTTCTGTGCTGCTGTGACAAGTTACCGTAGCCTGGGCAGCTGGAGACAGCACTGAGCTGCCATTGCAGGTCTGTTGCCCCGGGGTGCCGAGAGAGTTCAGTCCCTGCGGGGGTGGGTGTGTAGTGAACATGCTGTTGCTGTGACTTACAATCAATAAACGTTTGGTCTCTCTGGGGTTCTGATCACAGTTCCCAAAACCCTTGGAATCTCCAAAGCAGTAAGTAGTGGCAGGATCTTCTGTTGCATGTTGGGTGATTGTGCTGAGTTCCTGAAATTGCCTCAGGGCTGTCAAGGTGGAGTGGGCATCTTGCATTAAAGAGGGGACTTTTGGAAAGCCCCTCGCGATGGGGGCTGGTGGCCAGGGAACCAGTCATGGGATCAGAGGGTTGGAACTTCAGTTCCTACCCCCTGACCTCAGGGGAGGGGAGATGGGCTGGAGATGGAGTCTAGTCACCGATGGCCAGTGATTTCATCAGTCGTGCCTGCTAATGATGCCTCGTTAAAAACACAGAAGGACAGGCTTTAGAGAGCTTCTGAGTGCGTGAACCGGATGCATCTGTGTGCCAGGAGGGTGGTACACCCCAGACTCCACAGGGACAGAATCTCCTTTGTTTGGGACCTTGCCTGGTGTATCTCTCCATCTGGCTATTGATTCCTTTCCTTTGTAGTAAACTGGTAATCTAGAGGGTAGACTGGTTCCTGCATTCTGTGAGCCCCTCTGGCACCAAACCCTCTGGCACCAAACCCTCTAGGGTTAGCGGAACCTGAGGAGGGGGTCATGGGGACCTCCGGCTCATATTCTAGCCCAGTTGGTCAGAAGACCCAGTGATAACCCAGACTTGCAGCTGGCGTCTGAAGTGGGGGCTGTCCGTGGGACCAAATCCTTAACCTGTGGGATCTGATGCCCGTGGCAGGTTGATGGATCTGAATTGAGTCAGGTTTGTAGGGCACTGGTCTGCAGGAATTGGAGAGCTGCTTGGTGGTGTGGAAGACATGCTGGAGAGGCCAAGGGCATTGGGCAGCTGCCGGTGTCACAGAGACACGTGGGGGAGCTGTGACCCTCCAGGTTGCAGACTGCAGCTGTGGCCGATGGCGTCCCCAGGCTTCTGGTCTCCTACCACAGCCATGTCCTGGGGACAGCCAGCCTCTGCCTCAGGGACGTTGTTCAGTCTCGTAGAGCCAGCTTCTGTGTGTGGCGGGAGCTTGGGTTCCTCGGTTTGCTTCCTAAATAAACCCTCCCAACCTGCTTTTAGAGGAAGAAAGGCCGTGTTTAAGGGGAAGGGGAGTGGTGGGGTGTTGGGCAGCAGTGAGTGAGGGGTCAGGGAATGTGCACATGTGAGCACGGCAGGGATGGAGGGACCCGATAGGTATCTGCTCAGGCTGTGGCCTTTGTTCCTGCGAGGGCCAGGTGGGCATGGAGGCCACATGGTGTTTCCTCCCGGAGGTGCCTTTGATGTATTCCTGGGCATCACCTCCAGTTTCTGCTGCCTGGAGGTCCTGTGGGCCAGTGCTTACCACTTAGGGATTCCCATGCCACAGGCTGGCCCCAGGAACTGGAAGGGGTGTGGGCTTTCCACATGCAATCCTGCGCCTAGGAACCTCTCACATACCACCTCCCAGATCATTTCTGTGAGAGTTGGTGCCCAGGGAGACCCCAAAGATAAATGACCCCCTACCAACGGTCTCTTGAGGTGCCCGTGCTCACAGGGAACCAGCTTCTGAGCTAGAAGGACATCTCCAAAATTGCATATTTATCTAACTTTTAATTTTTAAATTTTTAAAAAAGATATTTATTTATTTGAGAGGAAGAGCGCAAGAGCCACAAGCAGGGGGAGCAGCAGAGGGAGAGGCAGACTCCCTGCTGAGCAGGGAGCCTGAGGTGGGACTGGATCCCAGGACCCCAGGATCATGACCTGAGCGGAAGGCAGTTGCCCAACCGAGTCACTCAGATGCTCCGGCATTTAACTTTTAAAATTAAATATAGGAACATCTTATCTTCTCATCTTCACTCTGTTGCACTTTGCAGATACTATGTTTTTGTTTTTGTTTTTGTTTTTTTTACATATTGGAAGTTTGTAGCAACCCTGCCTCAAGCAAGTCTATCTGTGTCATTTTTTCCCAACAGCATTTGCTCACTTGATATCTGTGGGTCATATATTGATAATTCTTGCAATATTAGAAACTTCTCCATTATACTCATTACAGTGATCTGTGATCAGTGATGACAGCTCCTGAAAGCTCAGATAATAGCATTTTTTTAGCAATAAAGTATTTTTTAAAAGATTTTATTTATTTGACAGAGAGGGAGAGAGCACAAGCAGGGGAAGAAGCCGACATGGGGCTTGATCCCAGGACCCTGGGATCATGACTGGAGCCGAAGGCAGAGGCTTTAAGGTATTTTTTACGTCAGGTTATGTACGTGGTTTCTACTGCACACTTAGTGGTGACAGTACAGTGTAAAGACAACTTTATGTGAACTGGGAAACATACTCAGTGGAATGACTTTTGTGCGATACTTGCTTTGTTCTGGAGGTACGCCTCTGACGGTTTATTAGAAGAATTGTGCTTTGAATTTTTGTACTTAAGTGGGATGAGTACAGAGATTATGGAAGTTAGAAAAATACAGTTAATTGTGAATTTTACTTTTATAAATAAGAAAAAATAGGGGCGCCTGGGGGGGCTCAATGAGTTAAGCGTCTGCCTTCAGCTCAGGTCATGACGTCAGGGTCCTGGGATGGAGCCCCGCTTCGGGCTCTCTGCTCTGTGGGGAGCCTGCTTCCCCCTCTCTCTCTGCCTGCCTCTCTGCCGACTTGTGATCTCGATCTGCCAAATAAATGAATGAAGTCTTTAAAAAAAGAAAAAGAAAAAGAAAAGATAGAATAATGCCAATATAGACGAAGAATGAGATTGTCCCACCGTTTTATCCCGTGCACTAAAGTCTGATGAAGTAAAACCACAACACACTAAGGAGATACTAAAATCAACAACAGTGAAATGAAAAGTTGGGCTAAGTTTTTAAGCGTATTTTGTTGGCGGGGGGGCGGGGGGGTGGTGCCTGGGTGGCTCGGTCGAGCTGCTGCCTGTGGCTCAGGTCATGATACTGGGGTCCTGGGATCGAGCCCTGGGATCGAGCCCTGCGTCGGGCTCCCAGCTCAACGGGAAGCCTGCTTGTCCGCCCTTCCCCTGACTGCCCCCTGCTAGTGCTCTCTTTCTCACTGTCTCTCTCTCTCTCTGTGTCAAATAAATAAAAGTCTTTTAAAACAAAAAACAAAAAAACACTGTTCTGTCCTGCAATGCTAACACACTTTTTGTTGTTACTAGATCTGTATTGAAATGTTGCTTTGTAATTTTGCCATGAAAACTGCCGTCTCTTTGATCAACTTCTGTATGACACTGAGCAGGGCCACAGGCAGAAAAGCAAAGCACGGGTGGCTTGCTCGACCGTTTCTGAGTTTTGCAAGTCCTTGGTGTCAGGGAACCTTTAACAGGGCGTGGATTTCTTGAATCCTCTTTTAGCAGGGATGGTTTTCAGTATTTTCACATAACACTTGGGATATATTCTACACAGAGCAAGTAGTCAGGTGTTTTTTCACTTAACACTGGTAACCTATCCTGAAAATCAGACATTCTGCATGAAAACACTATTTTTCATCATATTTAATGGGAAAAAGTAATTCATTATATCAATCAACCAGTTTCCTAAAACATAATTAAAACTCTGGTTAAACACCCTTACACAAGAAGCAGGCCATCTTGTGAGGTGGTGAAACTCGGGTCCCTGATCTCCAGACGACTGGTAGGCATGCCCTGTGGCTCCCGCCCTCCCTGCGGTGGCCTGGGTGGGGGAGGGGGCCCGTGTCAGCAGAGTCTATGCAGCACGATTCCAGTTGGCACTTGGCGTACTTTTCAGACATGCATGTGCAATTGAGACTTCTAGTTGGATTTGAAATGCATTTTGAAGTGTTTTCCTGCATGTTGTTTTGAGGAAAATGTTGATTGGGTTTTCTGACATAAGTACAAATTTACACCTGTAACCGTGAACTGGACTACGTATCTTTTTTTTAAGATTTTATTTATTTATTTGACAGAGATCACAAGTAGGCAGAGACACAGGCAGAGGGAAAGCAGGCTCCCCGCTGAGCAGAGAGCCCGATGCGGGGCTCGATCCCAGGACCCTGAGATCATGACCTGAGCCAGAGGCAGAGGCTTGACCCACCGAGCCCCCCGGCACCCGGGAAAGTGATTTTAGAAGGAATGAGATGTGAACAGGGATAACCGTGTGTCTAAATCGAAGCACTGCATGAAATGATGAGCCTTTGTGGGGTTCGGAAACGGGGAGGCTGAGCTACAGCAGCATGGGCCACAGGCCGAGGTTGGAAATCTCCCAGAAAGCAGGATGTAGAGCTGGGACATGGGAGAGAAGCATGTTTAAGGGCCGGTCTGGGAGGCACAGCACTGGGATGGTAGCCGTTTCAGAGGCAGGAGAGAGAGACCACGCATGACGGAAAGTTACCAGCAAAGTCAGAAGCAGACGCTGCAGAGCCACCGTGTGCCCAACGCGGTGTGAAGTCATACGGGTCAGCCTGAAACCCCCAAGAGCAAGGACAAACAGGAGAGTCTGGCCTCGGGGGGAGAGAAACAGGTCACTTTGCATATCAAGAATCAGGATGACTTCGGACTTCTTAGAAGTCCAGGAAGCCCTGTTAGCAATGATGATGGAAGGTTCTTCCAGTCAAGTGTTTTTTCAACCCATTGAAACCATCAGATGCCTCAGAATTTGCCCCATCCTTCTTGACAGACGCAAGGCAGTCAGTGGGGAAGGCTCAACCCCGGTGAGGCGTGTGGCTGCTTGGTCATCAAAGCCATAGGCGAGGGCGGTTTGGTGAGGGAATGCGGTGCAGAGGGCGGCAGGCGTGTGCACGGGAGCTCGGGAGAGGCTTCAGGCGACCAGTCTGCTCCCGCAGCCTCCTTCCAGCACCTTCTCTGGCGCTGCTGCCCAGAGCTTGGCCTTTGGGAGCTTCCACGTCCTCAGCATTGTGGGGGACATGAAGCGCTTGCTGGAGGGAGCCGGGTGGGCCCAGGCTGCAGCTCCCCTTTGCTCAGTCTCCTGTTCCCGTCCTGATGTGCCCCTTGCCCCCACCCCCACCCCGACCATGAGAATGGTTCACACCTGCCCAGGTGATCTGGCTGCCGGTTCTCCCGGTTTCCTTTGCGTTCCCCAACCCTTTCCCATGTTACTGCTAATTCTCCACTAAAATCAGCTGGTATTTGAGCAGTCTGGGGTTGGTATGATTGGAGTGGGGAGACAGAAGGAACTTGAGATTTTTGGTGAGCAGCCAGATGCTAGGGGAGATGGGAGAGGGGAATCAAGGGTGCTGCTATGGGTGCAGAATGAGAAGGGAACAGGGTGAGGACAGCACCCATGTGTGTGGGGGGTGAGAGTGGATTTCTGGGAGAGGCTGGGGATACTTGGATCTCCCTAGAAGGACTGGCCAGCTTTTGAACAGAAGGTTGGAAAGCATAGCTAAGAACAGCCTGTCCTCAGGGTTGCTGCTCCAGGAGAGGTGGGATGGCCCTGGTTGAGTGTGGCCAGCCTCCCAGATGGAGCCTGGGGGTCTCTGTGGCTCTTGTCCGGGTCTTCATGTGCTCAGTGGCGCTCACGACAGCTCCATTCTCGTCTTTGGGGGAGGTTCCCAACTGTCATGTTTCTAGGTGTTGTGTCTGTCTCCTTGTGCACCTCCTATTGGGCACGGTGTCTTTCCACACGTCTGTGTCTCTCTGGCTTTCCCCTTTCTCTCTGCTTCTTGTAGATCCAGTGTGTGGCCTTTCTTCCAGTGGACAGGGCTGTCTCTGCTGTATCCGTCCACCATTGAGCTGGCTGGTGGGGCCAGCCTCCCTTTCTGTTTTTCATTTTCCAGCTCTCAGATTTGCCTTTGAGCCCTTTCTTTAGATTACATTTCTTTGCTGAAATTCTAAATCTTTTCTTCTGTTTTCCTGAATCCATTACTCACAATTACCTTAAAGCCCAGGCCTGCCCTGTGAGTCCCAGAGTGTGGCCCAGACAGGCTCCCGGCATGCCACACGGCCACACCAGTGCTCGAGTCCCGCTGGTCTCCACCCTCGATGCCCAGGCCCCCTTGAGCAGGAGCCCCCTTTTTTCCCCGTGGTCTCCTAGGCTCTTGGCCCCTTGGGTCCTGCCTGCACTGTAGCATTTCCTTGACTTCAGATTTCTTAAAAAAAATTGGGGGGTTGCCAAGGAAGCACACTTGGTTGGGCAGCGACTCTTGGTTTTGGCTCAGGTCATGATCTTGGGGTTAGAAGATTGAGCCCCTGAGCCAGGATCCCTGCTCTGCAGGGAGTCTGCTTGGGATTCTCTCTCTCCCTCTCTCCACCCACCCGCCCCATGGGCTGTCTTGCAAATAAATAAATAGATCTTTGAAAAAAAATGTTTTTTAATTTGGTTTTCTAGTTGTTCTTGGCAAGGGTTTTGGCCGCTGAATGCTCTTTCTTTGTTGTTTAGAAGGAGACCAGCATCTTAGGCACTGGACACAGGTGACTCACCTCATTTAAAACCCTCATAATGTTGTTTGTTTGGTCTCTTCTAGAGTGTTGAGCAAGCCATCTGGTTCATTATTATGACAAAAATGGAAGTCTTTCTTATAAAAACGTTTCTAGTAGGTGCTGTAGGCCGGTCTTCTGTGTCAGAGCAGGGCATGGCTCCCTCTCCCAGGGCACTGTTGTCCGGCACCACACTCAGCTCAGTCTGGCCCTTCTGCTTCCAGTAAGCCGCTTTCCCTTCTGTAACTGGGACAGAGCAGGAAGGAGACTCTGACGGTCTCAGTTGGTGAAATGTTTCTTGAGTTTCTCTGCGGTTTTCTGGAACGTCCAGCAAGGAACTGGAAGGGACTCCCTCCGAGGCCCCACAGCCCCACTCAGGGCAGAGGGTGTGACCCCCAGGCCCCACTGCACTCGGGGTCCTGTGCAGACCCTAGCAGAGTCCGTTAGCAGTGGCGGCCAGCACCACACATAGTTGGACAGGGCTCAGGTCTCTTTTCTGGTTACGTCCTACTAGTGTTTTCTATCCTACTTTCTGTTGGATCGATTACAGGTTTTCTCTGGTGTTTGATTAATGTTTTATTGTACACTCTGAATCCTGCGAATAAGGAAGTCTGTGGCCACTCAGCACCTCTGGTCTACTTTTGGACCTGAGAATGACTCTCATTCGCCAAATCAGCTGTCATGGTTTGGACAGAAATGTCATTTTACCTCCTTGGAGATCTTGTAGCCAGTGGTCAGTGTCTCCCAGGGTCTTCTGTTCCCCTGCCCTCCCTCCTTGCTCAGCAGTGGTCTTCAGCAGTCAGTGCTTGTGGAGTCTGTGGGTGGGAAGTCTTGCTATTGTTGCTGTGTCCGAAAAGGATTTTTTTTTTTTTAAGATTTTATTTATTTATTTGTCAGAGAGAGAGAGAGGGAGAGAGAGCGAGCACAGGCAGACAGAATGGCAGGCAGAGGCAGAGGGAGAAGCAGGCTCCCCGATGAGCAAGGAGCCCGATGTGGGACTCGATCCCAGGACGCTGGGATCATGACCCAAGCCGAAGGCAGCCGCCCAACCAACTGAGCCACCCAGGCGTCCCCCGAAAAGGATTTTATTTTACTCCTGTTTCTGATATATGATTTAGCTGACCCGAGAACTTGGTGCTGCTCATCGTTCTCTCAGTTTTAGGGAAACTTTCCCACCACACAGATGCAGGCCCGTTGTGGCCGCTCGTGAAATGCTGTTTCACCACCTGACTCTCCTCTTTGCTGGGCTCTGTCCAGCTGCGTGGGTTTGTCTGTTTGTGGGAATTGGTGAATGTGGTCTTCAGGAATGTCTGCTGGCCTTTCAGCCGTGAGGCTGGGGAGGTACTGAGGGAGGCTGTTCTAGAGCACAGACTCACAGGGCGTGAGAGGGTCCTCTACACAAGCTGCTTGGTTCCGAGTGGCGTCCGGGTGTCCTCGCCAGGGGGACAGGCCAGGTGGGTGGGGGCAGGGCAACGTCCTGGCAGGTGGCTCCTGTCTTTGGCATTTTCTGTCTGGACGAGAACCAGCGAATGGAGAATGCTGTTTAGTGTCTCTGACGCAAGGGTCCCACTGGTGGCTGTGGCCGTGGGGAGCCTCTGAACCCCCAGCACTGCCATGGCCTCTGCCCTCTCCTGCAGTCACCGTCCCCTCCAAGACTCAGGCGTGGAAGTCTTTCCTGGAGAGGTTGGGGGCAGGGCCAGGTGCAGGGGTGCCCGAGGAAGGAAGGAGCAGTTTGCGGGTGGACCCACCTTGCCCTGGGCCGCACTCGCACGTGTGTGAGCTGCTCTGTAGACGCCAGGCAGGGGTGCCCGAGCGCGGAGCTCGGAGCATTGCTGGCACCAGGAGCAGATTGCCGCTTCCTGGAGCTCCTTCTCAGCCCCCAGCCAGAGCCAGCACAGAGCGTCTTCTGTTCCGGGGCTCATGTAGGAAGTTGGAATCGAGAACCTCGTCACCCACTCATGCCTGGAACTTTCCCTGCAGTATGGGGTGGAGATGAGCGAGCTGCTGCCCTTGGGGGGAGGGGATGGCTGGAGGCCTATAGTGCGATTTGGGGCACCCCCACAACATGGTGTGCGGGTGCCGGCATTTTGTCCTATTTTGTCCTGTTTGTCCATTTGCCCTATTCTGGGTGTGCCCCCACCCACCAGTCGTCTAGCGGCGCCGGGCCCCCCCCCCACTGCCCACGGCTCTAAGCATCTGCACAGGGCAGGCCTGGGCCAGCGGGTGACCCTGGGCCACCCTCCACTCATCTGTGGGGTGAGGACTGAGCAGGACCTGACTCCTGAGGTGGAGGGAAGGACAGTCAAGCCCTCCATGGTTAAGGGTCCACGGGGGGTGGACATGCGTGCTGCTGCCCAGAACTCAGCCAAGGACACCTGTCGTCACCTCACGGTGAGTCTTCGCACATACTCACTGTCCGCACCATGCTGGCATTCCTCCAGAGGACGGGCAGTGAGGCACTGATTAGGAGCAGGACCCAGTCCAGGCTGTGGGGCCAGCCCTGGCACCCTCAGTGAGCACCGGGCACTGTTTCTCTGCACGGCGGTCCTGCCACCCAGACTGCCATCTGCCTGGCCTGGCTCCCGGGACCTGCTGAGCAGGGGCCGCCGTCCGTCTGCACGATCTGTGGGCTGCTGTGCGCTGAAGGTCCAGAGCCTTGTTGAGAGGTGTGCCTGCTCTGACGTTCTCCAGGCCCTGGGCCTGCTGCGGGGGGTGGGGGCTGCCTCAGGACAGCGTGCGAGGAGCTCACAGGTAGGACTAGGACAGCACCGTGCCCCAGCACCGGGAGCCCCCTCCATACTCCTGGAGAGAGTCCCAGGAGGCACATGAGCATGTGGTGAAGTCAGCTGTCTTCTAAGGGGCCTGCAGAGTCCCTAGCAGGGAAGAGAGGAGCAGGGCCGGCAGGCCTGGGCCCCAGCTGCCCCCCAGTGCACCGGCCAGACTTCGCCCCAGGAAGCACCAGGGCCTGCAGCTGCCCGGTGTCAGGACTTCTGAGCAGTATTGCTGTGACCACTATTGGAAATGAAAACATTGTGTTCTGTTGGAAACACTATTTTAGAAATAAGTGCAGATGAGAAAAGCATAAAACTAGAGAAATGGAACACACGAAAGCAGGTGGAGAAACAGCCTTCGTGAGAAGACATTTTCAGACTGCGCCGCTCCGAGGCGAGGCCCCCTTGGGTCTGGGACCTGGTGCGGTGGTACCCACGCACCTGGAGGGCCAGGCGGCCGGCTGCCCTTCTGTATTTCCAGTCGTCCTGCAGTATTTGTAGGAGTTTATTTCCCTCGTGGCTCCTCCCATTTTCTCGGGGTCTGGCCTGAGGCGAGCCTGGCCTCCCGAGGTCGGCCCTGCTGGCCAATGTGCGTCACGTGGGCCCTGCGCCCAGCACGGAGCCCAGCATGGGGCCTGAACTCCTGATCCAGAGATTGAGACCCAAGCTGAGGCCAAGAGTCAGGTGCATACCCCAGTGAGCCACCCAGGCACCCCCTAGTTTAGGGTATTTTTTTAAAATCAAGCTTTAAGTAAGAAAAACATCTACTCAATCACCCATCCTTTGCTGACCCCAGCTGCTGGTGGGGGGGGCGCGCTGAGGCCATTGGCTGGTGTCTTCCATCACCTGGTGGCCGGCGGGTACCCCCATCTATGGGCTCAGGAAGGGTGACCGAAGGACCCAGAGCTGCTGCCCCATGTGTCACAAAGCCCCCTCCCAGCTGTCCTCATCCCTCTCAGAACCCGGTGGGGTCATCTGTGCTTGTGGAGGGCTTGGGAGCAAGTGGGAGCCGGGGATCAGGCCGTTCTGGTCACAGGCCGGCTTCTCTGCTCTGACCATGAGCACATGCATGGGTGATACAAATTTTATTCTCTCTCAACGTCCTCTGGGGGCCTCAGTGCCATTTTGTCGGTGAGACAAGCCCAGGACAACAAGGACCACGGGGTCTCCACACCCCAGCTCGGCTCTGTGTCCTGACTGCCAGTCATGTGGCCTCCCGCGGCTCGGTGGCTGCCAAGTGCTGTCCCCAGGGTGGCCGCTCTCCAAGCCCTCAGGCCAGCACCACCCTCAGGGACCCCCGCTCTGTCGCAGCCAAGGGGCTCCAAACAAGTGTGCCTACCGGGGGGGGGTGCAGTCTGGCACCCTTTCCCAGAAGTTTGAAAAGCTGGTCCTGACTCACAAGTTGATGCCGTGACTGGCAGGTCGGGTCACGGTCTCTTAGCTGTGACAGTGTGGCCCCTCCTTTGGAGGGGGTCCATGAGAAGAGCCACGCGGGGGGCACAGACGGGAAATGCCAGCCTGTCCTGGTCACTGCGGGTGGAGAATGGGCCATTGTGCTTCCAGCTTAGAGCCAAGCTTCCAGAACATGAGACTGAGATGCACTCATTGTTCCAGCTTGGAAAACGTCTTCAAAACAGCATTGAGAATGGAACTTGGGCCTTCTGGAGACGATGGCTGACTAAAGACTTGTTTATTCTACTTCCCTCCCTGAAACTCCCTGAAATGAACAAAAAGAATGAAAAACAGAGAACCAGCTTTAATCTACATTGAATCCAGGGGTTAGCCGTAGCCGGAGGAGAACGTCGCCAGATGGGGAGGAGGAGTGAAAGCCAGAGCTGGGATCAGCTCGTCCTTCACTAAGAGGGTTTCAGGGACACTGCGGACGGCACTGTGGGCTGTGGGGGGACCCCACGTGGGGGTACCTGGTGAGGGAGGCGAGCTGGCACGGGCACAGGTGCCTGGCCACCATTTCCTACAAGATCCAGACTCTTCAGGAGTGAAGTGGGGAAGAAGAGGGCAATTTGCAGCTCACCAGGGGGCTGCTGACTCCTCAGGTCTTGTCTCCCACCGACTCTGGGCCCAGGAGAGACCTCGGCTCCCCTGGGCCTTGGCCGCACTCTGATGCCCAGCCCTGAAGGAGAGTGGGCAGGACTCCCGAGGGCTGACGCCACTCTGCTGCCGCTCAGAAGCCTTTGGGAGACTCTCTTGTTAGACCCCAGGGAAGAAGCTTGGGAGTGCTGCTGTGTGGTCCACGGAGCCAGCCTGCCTGAAAGGGTGGCCAGCCCGAGCACGGCTCGGAGAGGAAGTGGCCCGAGGCCTTCTTGGGAGCCCTGCGTTGGTGGGGTCTCAGCCATTTCTGTCTCTTGAAAACTAAAAATGTCCTAATACCAAAAACTCATCCAGGGCAGGGCCGGGGGAAAAAGAAAAGTTGGTGATAGAGGATTCTGGAATGATAACCTTGGCTTGAAGCTGTTCCTTTTCTTGTTTAAAGATGAGCAGTCGGGCGCCTGGGTGGCTCAGTGGGTTAAGCCCCTGCCTTCGGCTCAGGTCATGATCCCAGGGTCCTAGGATCGAGCCCCGCATCGGGATCTCTGCTCAGCAGGGAGCCTGCTTCCTCCTCTCTCTCTCTCTGCCTGCCTCTCTGCCTGCTTGTGATCTCTGTCTGTCAAATAAATAAATAAAAATCTTTAAAAAAAAAAAAAAGATGAGCAGTAATCAGGAAACAATGTGGACCTTTATGTAGAGACTAAGGAAGGAAGGGAAGGAGGGAATGAGCACAGTTGAACAGTGGGTGAAGAAAACAAAAGTTGGGAGATAAGTTCAGACAATATTTTCTGTATACTAAAAAATGGAAAATTTAAACTACATGAGCAAAGAGCTCAAAGAAAAGATGAGATAGCAGGAGGGGAAGTGGGCTGGCAGAGCTGAGAAAAGAAATTGAAGACAGCCCATCACCAGCACGAGGGCCCCGTTAGCAACAACAGCAGATGAGGAGTGAAGGCAGCAGGGTGGGGGGTGAAGAAAGGCTCTCCAGGACTTTGTTCTGAGCCAGCATGGCTTCAGGACAGGTGCCCCACCCGGAGGAGGTGTCTGCCAGGTGTTCCGCTCAGCAGCTTTGGAAGGAAGGTCAGGTACCTGGAAGCAGAGTGTCTACCCAGACTGCTCTTCTGCTGGACATTTGTCCATTTTCCCCATTTGGTTATTTAGTGTTTTTTTTTTTTTTTTTTTGAAGATTTTATTTATTTATTTTGGCAGAGAGAGACACAGCAAGAGAGGGAACACAAGCAGAGGGAGTAGGAGGGGGAGAAGCAGGCTTCCCACCCAGCAAGGAGCCCGATGCGGGGCTCGATCCCAGGACCCCAGGATCATGACCTGAGCCAAAGGCAAATGCTTAACAACTGGGCGAGAACCAGGTGTCCCAATTTGGTCATTTATTTATAACAGTCTGGACTTGCAGATGTTTATTTTATCCTTCAGGTTATCACCCACGAGGATGTACCCGCCCCCTTTGGCTTCAGCTTTGGTCATTGGGAGCTCTGTCAGCCCTTTAACAGACCCTGTCACTGTGGGCTTTGTTTTCGTTTTAGCTCTTTGTTACTTACTGCCTCAGTGGGATGCTGTAGACTCATCTTGTCTCCAAGGATTACTGGGTCCTTTTACTGGAGAATGCTGTTAGGGCCAAGAGCTGGGCACTGGGTATGATCCTTGCCATGGGCTGGTGTTGTTTCTAGGTCCTCTCAGCTGACAGAGCCAGGAAATCTGTGTGTGCGCACACACAACACACCTCTCTCCAGGCATAGCTGTCTGCGTGTGACCCGTGTACTGTTTGCACACACACACCTCTCTCCAGGCATAGCCGTCTGCGTGTGCACACTGACCTGTGTGCACACACAGATCTCTCCTAGTGCAGCTATCTGTATGTGTTTTACACTGAACAAGAGTTCTGAGTCTTGTCTCTACTGATTCATCGCCACATGGGTCATCCCAGCCTCCTCTCCATGCTTTTGCTGAATTGTGCAGTTCCCATGTACACCTGTAGTGGTATCAGGATTGGAGACCCATACTCCTGGGAAGTGACTTTATGAACGAGAGATGGTGCCTGTATGCAGTTCCTTTTCCATGAACCTTATAACCAACTTATTCTTTAAAGTCAACCAGGGGCACCTGGGTGACTCAGTCATTTGAGTGTCCGACTTTTGGTTTCAGCTCAGGTCTCAGGGTCCTGGAATCAAGGTCTAAGACAGGCTCTGCACTCAGTGGGCAGCTGCTTGAAGATTCTCTCTCTCTTCCCCTCCCCACACTTGTGTGTGCATGCATGTACACACTCTCTCTCTATAATCAAGAAATCTTAAAAAAACAGAGTTACTCAGGTCAGCATCTTTCCCTCCACCCGCTCCTTCGCAGTACAGCTGGGTTTTTTTGTCCTACGCTGCACTGCATCTTGAGAACCCTTGACCTCCTAAATTATTTTTTTTAAAACTTGCATACATTGGGGCGCCTGGGTGGCTCAGTTTGTTAAACGTCTGCCTTCAGGTTGGGTCACGATCCTGGGGTCCTGGGAATGAGCCCTGCATTGGGCTCCCTGCTAAGCAGGGAGCCTGCTTCTCTCTCTCCCTCTGCCTGCCTCTCTGCTTACTTGTGCTCTCTCTATCTCTCTGTCAAATAAATAAATACAATCTTTAAAAACAAATAGACTTGCACACATTGAAGTTCACTCTTTTTGCTGTAAATTTCCATGGCTTTGACAAATGCATAGTGTCAGATATGGCAGTATCATACTGAATAGTTTCACCCCCCACCCCCAAGAAAACCCCTGTGGGCCCCCATTCAACTTTCCTCCCTCCCCTGAATCACTGGTAGCCACAGTCTCTGTACCATTAATATAGTTTTGTGTTTTCTGGATTTGGAATTTGGAATCCTACATTGCATAGCCTGGAGCAAACATTTTTATTCCTTAGTTATATAGTATGCTAAGGTAAATTCCAAGTGATTAAGGAGTGTGTTTATTCAGTAAATGTTTGATTATTCTGTATCAAGGATGCGGTGGTTAACAGAACAAATATCTCTGCCCTCATATTGCTTCTTCTCTGGTGAGAGAGGGAAAGTAAATATCACAGTTGTCATGCTTAATCTGTGTAATTATGCAGTACCAAGCAAAAGTACTTGGGCATCCTCCTGTTCACAAGATGGAGTAACAGTGATCATATTTACCCTCTCACCAGGAACTAAGAAAAGGCTGGACAATATTATGAAACCCTGGTTTTCTAACTTTGGGGTATGAGGTGACAAAGTACGGTGATTCCTGTTAGGTGAGAGTCAGACAGGGTGAGTTGACTGGTTTCCCAGCTCACTGCATGCAGGGAGTTTCCAGGTTGTGTTGCAGAGATGCAGGGTCTGGCAGAGCCTCTGAGTTTAAGAGATGGAGCTTAGAGTCTCGGGTGGCCATGGCAATGGAGTTTGCAGGGGAGAGCAGCAGAAAAGAATGCCACAAGCAGAGAATTCAGAGGCCTGTGGGACAGTGCCTGTAGTTTCCTACAGAGTGCCAGGGAGCACGTGGGTATGAGGAAGCTATCAAGAGACAGAATCCCAGAGAAGGGTTAGAGGGATGGTGCTCAGAACTCTTCATAATTCACAGGGCATGGGGTAGACTACTCAGTGGAGAGTAATTAGCCATTGAATAAATACTGCTCTGGTGCTCGTAACCAGTGTTAGAAGCAAGAACTGAAGGTTTACATGGTTTCCAAGTAACCATATCCCAAAACAGCTTCAGAATATTTATGGGAATTCAGAAGTTATTGTAATTATATTCCATGTGTTCAAGAAGCTAAAGGAAACACTGGGCGTGTTGAGTAGGGACATGGTAAAGACACTGAACTGCAAAATATCCAAATTAAACTTATAGAGTTGCAACTAAAAGGTCTGAGGATGTTGACACTGGGTGGCTCAGTCAGTTAAGTGTCTGCCTTCAGCTCGCATCGTGATCCTAGGGTCCTGGGATGGAGTCCTGAATCAGGCTCCTTGCTCAGCAGGGAGCCTGCTTCTCCCTCTGCCCTGCTGCTCCTCCTGCTTGTGTGTTTGCATTCTCTTCCCTGCACCAACAAATAAAGAAAATCTTAAAAAAAGAAAAAAAAAAAAAAGAAACTAAAATATCTGAATGCAACTTGCGGGATGGTATTAACAGATTAGACACTGCAGAAGAAAAACTTGAAGACAAAGCAGTTAAGACCTATCCAAACTAAAGGAGAGGAGATGTACTCTTAAATAAACAGAAGGGCAAGACTGAACTGTGGGACACCTGGCACTTAAATTACTTGTGTAATTTAAGTTTCCAGTGCGAAGGGAAGGGTGCAGAAAAACTATCTGAATAAATAGTGCCTAAAATGCTTCCTAGTTTGGTGAAAACTATAAAGCCTAAATGATCGTAACAAACCCTAAACACAAGAAACACAAATACAGGTGCATCATAATCAAATTGCTCAAAACGAATGGTGAAGAGAAAAGTCTTAAAAGCAGCTAGAAAACAAGACCTATTATATACAGAGGAGCAACGTTGCGAACAATGGCAGTCTCTCTTTGTTAAGTGTGGGTGAGGAGACTGGGAGCAGCCAGCCCAGAACCCTGTGCCAATGTATACATTGTGAAATGAAGGTGAAATGAAGCTATTTCAGATGTACAAAAGCTGAAAGAATGCATCACCAGCAGACCTTCACTGCAGGCAGGGTTACAGTAACTGCAGTAAAGGCTTCAGACCGCAGAGAAATGAAACCGTGTGGAAATCAAGATCTACCCAAAAGAATGAAGACCCCTGGAAATGGCAGTCATGTGGCTAAATATAGATATGTATATACTGTCTTATTACTTAAATCTCTTTAAAAGCTAAATAAATAAAAGCAATAGGAGTAGGGGGCGGTTATAATACATATAGAGTGAGGTCTATGGCAAGTGGCAGGCGGTGCGGGACAGGAGAAATGGCAAACTCACGTACTTGAAGTGGTGTGATTGCCCTTGAAGGTAAATTATGATAAATTAAATATGAACACTGTAAACCCAAAAGCATATACTAATATAGCAAAACAATAAATTACCTACAGCTGATAAATTAACAGTCAAGATAAAATTGAATCACATGAAATACTTACCCCAAAAGTAAGCCAAAAAGAGGGAAGGGGGAACAAGGAACAGATGAGACAAATTTTAAAAAGTAGCAAAATGGTAGATTCCAACCCAGCCATGTCAATGATCACAAATCTAGATGGCGTAAGCACCCAATGAAAGGCAGAAATTGGAGTGACTGGGAGGTTAGTCAGTTAGTCTGGGTCTTGATTTCGGCTCAGTTAATGATCTCAGGGTCGTAAGATGGACCCCTACGTTGGGATCTGCATTCAGCTGGGAGTCTGCTTGAAATTCTCTCCTCTGCTCCTCCCCACACTTGTGTGTACACGCACGCGCTCTCTCTCTCAAGTAAATCTTTATAAAAGGCAGAAATTAGTGGATGAGGGGCACCTGGGTGGCTCAGTGGGTTAAGCGTCTGCCTTCAGCTCAGGTCATGATCCCGGGGTCCTGGGATCGAGCTCTACATCGGGCTCTCTGCTAGGAGCCTGCTTCCTCCTCTCTCTCTGCCTGCTTGTGATCTCTGTCAAGTAAATAAATAAAATTCTTAAAAAAAAAAAAAAAGAAATTAGTGGATGAAAAAGCAGTACCCAAATATATGCTGGCTACAAGAAACCCACTTTAAATGTAAGGACACGAGTGCTTGGGTGGCTCAGTGGGTTAAAGCCTCTGCCTTTGGCTCAGGTCATGGTCCCAGGGTCCTGGGATCGAGGCCCGCATCGGGTTCTCTGCTCAGCAGGGAGCCTGCTTCCTCCTCTCTCTCTGCCTGCCTCTCTGCCTACTTGTGATCTCTGCCTGTTAAGTAAATAAAATCTTTAAAAAAAAAATAAAAAAATAAATAAATGTAAAGACACTAATAGGTTAAAAGTAAGAGGAAGGCATGAGAGGTACCATTCTAACACTAATGGGGAGAGAAGGGGAATTGCTGTAATAATATCAAATATACCGATTTCAGAGCAAAGAAAACTACCAGGTGGAGATACTTCATAATGATGAGGAGGTAATTTTGCCAGGAAGACAACATAGACTTTCCACACCTAATAACGGAGCTACCAAACACATGGGACAAAAACTGATAGAACGGCAAAGAGAAATAGGCAAATTTGCAATTGCAGTTACTGCTCATGGTGCCCTTTTCTTTGTAACTGGAAAACTAGGTAAACCGAAAATTAATACTGTCGCTGTCAGCCCTGACCTGGTTGCTGTTCACAGAGCACTCGACCCAACAGCCTTTCCAGTGCCTTCGAAATGTTTATCAAGGTACATCGTTTGTCTGCATCATAATTTTTCAGACAAAAATGGAATTATGTTAGAAACCAATAAACATACTGGCAGAGTAAATCATATACTTCCTTGTAATCCATGAGAGAGAGGAGAAATGCATAGGGAAATTGGAAAGGTTTTGCATTGGGTGAAAAACAGTCAGAATCTGTGGGATGCCGGGGAAGCTGTGCTCTAAGACAGGCTTCGCGGCGCTAAATGCCTGACTTAGACTGAGGGTTTAAAAAAGTCCCAAACACGCAACTTCTACCTTAAACCAAAAAAAAAAAAAAGGAACAAAATAAATCCAAAAGACTGCAAAGAAAGGAAATAATTCAGATCAAAGTGGAAACTAAAGCAGAAAAGACACAAAACTGATGTAGCAAAATACTGTCTTTTTTTTTTTTTTTAACAAGGTCAATAAAATTGACAAACTTCTGGCCGACCAGATAAGGTGGAAGAGTGCAAAGAACATAAATCACCAACATCAGGAACGGAAGAGCTGGCATCACTATGAATTACACCGCCCCAAAAGGGTACTGGAAGAATGGCGTGTCAGCTGTGTGCCGGTAGCCCTGCCGGCTGGAATGAGACGGCCAAATGCCTTGAAAGAGAACCGCTGCAGTTGACTCGGGGAAGTTCAAGACCTGGTCCGCTCTGTCTTTACCAAGCACATCAGAATCGTGGTTAAAATCCTTCCCACAAAGGAAAGGACAAGTCCAGACGGCCCTGCAGTCATATTCTGCCAGACATTTGAGGAACAGATGACAGCTGGTCCACACGAACCCCCAGAAAATTGAGGGGGTTCATTTTGTTCGGCTCCTATCATCCTGATAGCGAAAGCAGGCAGAGGTGGTACAAGAAGAAATTCATAAGGAAATGCAGACGAGCTGGAGTAATTAAAACAGTTTCAGAAATGAAGAGCAAAGTTGGGAGGACGTCCCAGTGTCTGGGGCATTTGGAGCCTGAGACGTGGCATCTGTCCCAGGTTGGAGGAGGCTTTCTAGAGGGGACGACACAGGGTGGACTTGGGAGCAAAGAGAACCGGTCACGTGCCTTGGAGGTTCTCTTTGCCACCTGCTGTGCCTTCTGCTCTGGACCAGCCCTGAAGGGTAGGACAAGGACTGAGAGGGTGACACAGGTGGAGATGGTTAATTTGAGTTACTTTCAGGTTATGGTATATAATTTTTAGTTTTTCAGAATTTTATTAACACTGCTCAGTATTTTTCTTAAATGTTGAAGCCATATGAGAAGGTCACTTGTTTTCGCCCAGAGAGACAGGGACTTAGAAATACTTAAGTTTCTTTCTTTCTTTCCCTTTTTTAAAATGGCATTCCCAGTAGTTTTAAGTATTTAAATAAAAGCTGTATGGATATTCTGGGCGCCTGGGTGGCTCAATGGGTTAAGCCGCTGCCTTCGGCTCTGGTCATGATCTCAGGGTCTTGGGATCGAGTCCCGCATCAGGCTCTCTGCTCAGCAGGGAGCCTGCTTCTCTCTCTCTCTCTCTCTCTCTCTCTCTCTCTGCCTGCCTTGTGATCTCTCTCTGTCAAATAAATAAATAAAATCTTTAAAAAAAAAAAAAAAGCTGTGTGGATATTCAAGTGGCAGAAGGGAGAAGCCTGAGAGCATCTCCTCCAGGTGGGTCATCTCCACCTCATGAGCCAAGCACAGTCAGGTTGACCAGTGGTGTCACTTCTCTCTGGGCCTTGGAGAAAGTGTGCGACTGGTCTGTAATCTCCCCTCTTGGGCCCCTGGCCAGCTGTGCCCCACCTGGTGCTTTGAATCTGTTTTATTTCCCCTTGACTAGCATAGTTGGGATCTGTGGGTCAGCCTCTGCTGGGAGGGTCCTGTCCTGGTACCAGCTGGGGTGCAGACAGTGTCCCCAGTGACTCTTCTGCTCCTTATTCCTGCAGGCTTTCTCCTGAAGTGATGCGTGTGTACAGAAAAGTGTGAGCGGGGCGTCTGGGGGCTCAGTCTTCGGGCGTCTGCCTTCGGCTCAGGTCATGATATCAGGGTCCTAGGATCGAGTTCTTTGTGGGGCTTCTTTCTCAGCAGGGAGCCTGCTTCCCCCTCTGCCTGCAGCCCCCCTGCTTGTGCGGTCTCTCTCTCTCTCTCTCTCTGACAAATAAATAAAATCTTAAAAAAACCAAAACAAAAACGTGAGAGCCTGGGCATGAAGCTCCTGAGCTTTCATAAACCAACACTGGCATGAACGGCCCCAAGCTGGACCCCACATGGCCGTGCCCTCTGGGCCCTGCCTGGATACCTGGCCTGGAGGCGTCTGGGTCCTGAGGCGGAGGCCTTCCCTGCCTGGTTGGGACCTTGATGTGCATCTGATTGTGTTCGGCCTTGGACTGTCATCTCCCGGCGAGAGACGCCGGCATGAGCTTGGAGGGTCCGTTCTGCCGTGATGAACACTGGGCAGTTTCCCGTGTGGGCTGTTGGGACTGGGGCTCAGGGAACGCTGTGTGCGGGTCCCTGCCAGCCCTTGCCGCGGGCAGGGGAAGCCCTCTGTGGGGGCCGGGGTATGTGCAGGTTTGGCCAGTACTGCCCACTGTGGTCCTGATCGGGTTAGCCCATCTCCCGAGGCCCTGATGAGCCTCCACGCCCTTGGCAGCACATGGTGGTTTTTCTTTCCCATTTTAGCCATTTTGGTGGTGTAGTTAAAATACAGTTCGCCACTACACTGTGAATCGCAGACCAGTTTCCTGATGACTGTAGAGGTCGAGCTTGCTTCCATGTGTTTCTAACCATGTAGGTACTGGTTTTTTTCCTAAAGTGTGTGCTCAATTCTTTTCTCCATTTTTCTACTGGATTCTGCCTTTTTCTAGGAATGTTGTATGTGTCCTGGGTTAGTCCTGTGTCACCTTCGACGGATGAGATAAGTGTGTGTGCTCCTACAGACACTTCCCATTCCGGACTTGCCTTTTTACTCAATGGTGTCTTGACAAACAGGGGCTCTTAATTTTACTGTGGTCCATTTATTAATTTTTCTTTGTGGTCAGTGGGTTTCTGATGTCTGATTAAGATACCAGAACCTGCTGTAGGACTACAGACATTTTCTTCCACGTTTTTTCTGAGAGCCTAGTTGTTCCACTCTTCGGACGCTCGTCTCCGAGTCCGTCTAGAGCAGACTTCTGTGGGTGAGCCGCGGCAGGGGTCGGGGCCGTTTGTCCCGTGCATGCATCTTGTCAGCACAACACGGCGTCTGCGAAGTCCGCTCCTTGTCACAGGTCAGGAGAGCCTGTGCGGGGCTCGGCTGTCTGCGGACGTGTCTGTGTCCCGTCCGCCGGGCAACTGCTGCCGTCCCCGTCCCCGTCCCCGTCAGAGCGGCGGACCCTGGCAGAGGCGGGGGCCGGCTGGTGAGGGGCTCTCCGCGGGCCGGGCTGTGCCTCGTGGTCAGCAGCGCACGGGGCTGCACTAAGATGCTTCCGGAACGTCTGTGCTTAGAGATGTCTACTCTCTCGCAGGGTGGTGCCTTCCTGACTGACGCTGGCGGGGAGCCCCGATGAGCTGCTGACTTCTGTCCACCTGGGTCGCCAGGAGAAGCCTGCGATGTCCCAGACAAGGGATTATGAATGTGAGAGCCATGACGCTGGCGTGCAGGAGCCCCGGGCTGCAGGGTCGAGCACGAGGTGAGGAGAGGCCGTCTGCGTGGGCCGAGTTGCGGGCTGGCGGCCTGCCTTTCGGGGACGTGATGGTGGCTCGTTGACCAGCTGTGTGCTGGGGGTGTGTCATGTCCCACCTGCTCCCAGCGGGACCGGCAGCTCTCAGCCGTGCTCTGTGCTTGCTCCTGAATCGGACGTCCTCCCGTGGAAGCCCCGTCCCCAGGGGTGGCCCCTGCTTTCCTGCCACAGACGCACCCCAGAGGGAAGGCCTTCTCGTGCGGGGCCTCGGATGACCTGCGGGCCATGGCTCGACCCAAGTTCACGGGCCCACTCTGGGCATCAGTCCACGGCAAGGCCTGTTACCATAGTTCATCATTTTTATTTTTTCATATTTTTGCTTTATTTGGAAATAATTCTGTATTTACAGAAAACTTGCAGGAGCAGAAACGCGGCACTGAACACTTGTGTCCCCTGGCCCTGATTTACCCTCGTGGCCTCTGTATACCTCCCCTCCCTTCACACACGGCTGCGTCTCCAAGTCTTCCATGGCTGGAGAGACACCGCTGTGAGTGAATCTGGTGGGGGACGGGGTTGCAGGTCTCCCGTGTCCTCTGCCTCATGGTCGCTCTTTAGCCGCTGGGTCCTTCTCCCGGCCGGCTGCACACGCCCACCCTGCCCAGCTCACTGCTCATGCACGCTCCTTTCCACAGCCATCTTTTCTCTGCCTTTTGCAACATTGACACTCAGTAGTGGCCCTTTTTTTAAAAAAAATTGTTTGTTATTTTTTTACAAAGATTTGATTTATTTGTCAGAGAGGGAGCGCATGCACAGAGAGGGAGAGCTGCAGAGGCAGAGGGAGAAGCAGGCTCCCTGTGGAGCAGGGAGCCCGACGCGGGGCTCGAACCCAGACCCTGGGATCATGACCTGAGTTGAAGGCAGACGCTCCACTGACTGAGCTCCCTAGACGCCCCATTAGTGGTCCTTTCTCAAATGGAGAGCTAGGTTGGATTGGACGATTTCTTAGCAGAATGTGGCACGGTGATGTCTCACCCTTCTCAGAGTCTCCCTCTGCGGGCGCACATCCGCCTACCTGCTCCTCACTGGTTTGGGCTTTCTGCTTGTCTCTTACGCGGTCTTTCCTGGGGTGCAACTGACCTCCCAGCTACAGCCCCCCCAACACCTCCCAGCCAGTGCACAGCACCCATGAGAACAAGAGCCCCCTTCTTCCTGCTTGTGCTCGGATTGGTTCCTTCTCACCACAGACTCATACATTTCTTTCTGCTTTGCATGGTTTGTAGTCGGTTCCCGCACAGCTTCCTTGGGCACTGGTGTTGTCCCGGATTGTGCCGCTGAGCCCGGCCCCCGCGTGCCCACGACTCTCGGGTGCCTCTTCCTTCAGGCTCCAGGCCCCTCCCCTTCCACAGCCCTCTCTGCTCCCCAGAGCTTCAGTGCGCTGACTCACTTGCTCGTCCGGTAACGTGTCCGAAAATTGTTTGCGAGCTGCTTCCCCACGTTGGCAGACTGTGTACGTGACGCTGAAGAGAAGGCGGGTCTCTTCGGACCTCGCCCCGCCGTGTGCGGTCTGCGCAGGCACAGGGGTACAGGGTCTCGTCCTGCTCTGGGCATGGCTCCTTCTCCCCTCTGTTGGGTCACGCTGGTCACTGAACTACGGTAGGGTCACCGTTCCCTTCATTCTCCCTTTCCTTACTGACCTCATTTGTTTTTGAACAGGGAAGCCATTAACGTGCTTCCAGAAGACAAACCGCATCAGGTACGTGCAGACCTCTGTGCCCCCGCATGCCTCTCGCGGGCGGTTTTCCCAGCCTCCTTCCTTGGGACCGTGGGCACCACAGTGCTGGGCCGTGTCGCCGGTGTTGCTGGAGGTGTGTCTTCAGGTGCATCCAAGTGAGGGGACACAGGGTCGTAGGTGTCGGCCGCCACCTGCCCTCTGTGGAGCCCTGTGTGCTACGCCAGCTGCCCACAGCCTCCCCTGGACGGCGCTCGGGGCGGGCCCGGGTCTCAGTGCCGCTTGGGTTTATGTCTGATGTCAGGACTCATGGGACAGCTCATTTTCCCATTTCTCTGTAGTACTTCTGTGGGGTTAGGGTTCAGATTTGTATGTGAGGGGTACGAGCCCCTTACGTGTAATTTATATTGCAAGTATAACGTTTTCACCGAATGTGTCCTGGAAAACAGCCTTTTACTTTATACTTTGTCAGTCTTGTCTTTTAGTGCACCTGGATTTTTAGTCGCCACTAGAAAGTCTTCCCGTCCGTTGTGGTTGTGGGGAGCTCTCGCACGGCTTAGCTCTTGTGCACAGAGGAGTGGCTCTCGTGGGTGGCGCAGCTCCGATTCTCGCTCTCCAGGTGCCACCCCGTTGTGTGGCACCTTCACCCTAGTCTGCAGTGTGTGTCCTGCATTGCGCGAGTCGTGGGGCTGCTTCTGCCTTTCTGTCGACCCCGCTGACCCCTGCACACATTCTTCATGGCCTGGCCTGGCCGGGCCTGACCTAACTGAGGCTGCGTGGGCCTGCGGCGTTCTGGCCTGCTCTCCGCACAGCTGACTTCTTCGGCTCATGCGCCTCCTGGGGCCCAGTCAGTACCTGACAGGACACAGGGCAGCCAGCCCTGCCTCCCCCAGCACCCGTGCCCCTGGGGCCCAGGTTGTCTTCTAACACACAGGGTTCTGGAGGCCCGCGGCAGCTGCCAGCTCTGGCAGGGGAGGTGCCAGCTCCTCTCTGCCCCAGCGCTCGAGCCCACTCCCCCACAGTTTTCATGCTAGCTGGTCGGCAACTTTAGCATCTACGTGGCACCTGGGGAGAATGGGGACTGTGTGTGTTCTTGTCTTCTCACTTTTCTTCCTCTGGAATAATCTCTCATCCTTTCTTTCTATGAATCGTTTGTCTTTTTTTTTTTTTTTTTTTTTAAGATTTAATTTATTTATTTGAGAGAGAGAAAACACAAGCAGGGGGAGCAGCAGAGGGCAGAGGGAGAGGCAGACTTACTGCTGAGCTGGGAGCCCGACGCGGGGCTCCATCCCAGGACCGCGGGATCATGACCCGGGCTGAAGACAGACACTTCACCGACTGAGCCCCCCAGGCGCCCCTGAATCATTTGTCTTAACCCTTCCAGTTTGTGGACTTGCCTTTGTATTCGGGGAAGCCGTTGTGTTTGGGTCACACACGTGGAAGATTTTGTCTCAGTTTGTGCTCACACTTTTTCATATTATTTGGCTGGTTTTTGAGGAACAAACATTTTAAACTCCAACATAGTCTGTCTCACTGATTTGCTCTGTGCTTTTGTGTCTTCTCTGTCTGACTTGATACACCCTTTCCTGACTCAGGTCCTGAAGTTCCTCTAGATGTTTGAAGGTTTGAATTAGTGGGTCTCTAACTGCACAGTTCTCTGTGGAGACAGGTGACCTGGGCCATGAATGTGCCCCATCCGTGCGTCTGCGTGCACAGTGAGCACACTCCTGCCGTGGCTTCCTGGTGGCTTCCGGGCCTTTGCACACCCCCTCCCGCCCTCGTCACAGGCCTTGGCCCTTCCATATGCGTGGTGGTCAGTCTGCCCCTCCCCCGAGGAGATGTGCTGCTGGGCGCTGACTGGTAGTGTACCAAGACCACAGGCCCATCTGGGGGGGATCGCCAGCGGCACTGTGTGCAGTTCCTGGGGCGGCCCCTCGTTCCCCTGTGAAGATCGGGGACTCTCCTGGCCGCGCTCCCAGGACCATGTTCTTGCTGCTGTCTTGCTTCTGTCTCCTGTCCCCGTTTCCTCCTGCCCCTTCCCAAGGCATTAATGCTCCCTGCCTCCTCAGTGCTGAGTGCTGGTCCTGCCGGCGCAGGAAGGGGCGTCATGGCTGCATCTCATCTGTCCCGTCGCTTCTCTGTTCCCTTCGGGGTCTCGTCGTGCACCGAAGAGTGGGTGGTGTCGGGCTCTGCTGGTGCTCTGGCGGAGGGCCTGGGGCTGCCACAGTCAAGGCTGCCGAGCCCCCCAGGGTCGTGCACCCATCTCCGCACAGCGTTGTGTCCGCCCAGGGCCTCACCCTCAGGTGGCCGTCCCGGCATGAGAGGAGCTGCTGGGGCCGCCGGGCAGGCTCGGGACGTGCACATGCGGGTGTCCTGGAGCTCTGGGTCTTGACGAGGCAGGTTACCGGGGTGTCCCTTGGACCGAGGCCTCGAGGGGT
The DNA here is from genome assembly GCF_002288905.1 of Enhydra lutris kenyoni. Classification (NCBI taxonomy): domain Eukaryota; kingdom Metazoa; phylum Chordata; class Mammalia; order Carnivora; family Mustelidae; genus Enhydra; species Enhydra lutris. The sequence continues at coordinate 285,552 of NW_019154098.1, forward strand.
AGACCATGGGAGGGAGGGCAGCTGTGCCCCTCCCCGTGCCCGCGGGACACAGGCGGCAGAGCAGACGCAGGCCAGGCCCGTCTGGAAGTCTGATGGGACAGCAGGTGGGTCCCGGCGTGTGTGCCTGGGGCACTGCTGGCCGAGCACAGAGGCCACAGGTTGTGGAGCCGGTGCTGTTCCGTCTGGTGTGCTTGAGCGGGTGTGAGGGTCGCGTCTCCCGAAGCAGAAGTGCTCGCTGTGCGCCCAGCGGTGGCGGACGTGGCAGGGCGGGTGGCTGCCTTCATCCCGCCGCCGCTCATGGCTCTGCCTGGGCCCCACGCCCGCGCCTCATTCCCCAGGTGAGCGATGCCTGAGCCCCGGCCCCGGTCAGGAGCGGAGCCCCTGGGCGGGGAGAGCCGAGGAGCTTGCCCTTCAGGCAGGGCTTCTGGGCAGGGCTCCGCTCAGCAGCTTCCGGCCAGGAGCCGGAGAGGGCGAGAGGACAGGCGGGCACGGCAGGCTCGGCCGCTCTTCTCTGGGAGGCTCGCGGCGCCCTCCAGCCCACCCCACAGTTGCGCTCTTCGGCCGCCACCTGTGCTGACGCGTTCATCTGGCACCGAGGGTGGGTTCGGTGCCTTCCGGGCGTTGGGACTTGGCGTCTTCGTGGCCACATTGGCTGGCTGTGGACAGCAGGAGAGTGACGAGACAGCAGCCGCACAAAAGGCTATTGTTCAGGGCACGCGGCCAGTCTGATGGGGTGGGAGTGTGGGACAGAGTGCTCCTGTGCAGTCTGAGGACAGGTGAGGCCCCTGCGGCATAGAGCGGGGACAGCATGGGTCCCTGAGGCGGGCAGGTGTGCATGGTGTGGGGACCGGTGCCAAGGAGGGCCTGGAGGGGGTCCTAGAGAGCCAGGTGTGCAAGGAGCCAGCGGGGACGACCTGGGGCTGAGCACTTGTGGGGTCTTGATACCCACTCAGGCTATGGCCGACTCACACTGGAGCCCAAGGTCATCCCTGCCTCTGTGCTTGTCCTGGTGGCACGTGCTCTGTCCTCAACTCCAGCCACCCTGCAGGAAGTCTCAGCCCCTCCACACCCCAGCCCCTGTCTCCCCTCTGCCTTCCCTGGGGAGCACCTCACTTTGCAGCCCCTATGTTGACCCGCTGGGCTCCCCAGAAGTGGCAACCTTTTTCTAAATGAGATAAAATTCACGTAAAATTTGCCCTTTTACAGTGGACAGTCAGTGTTTTAGTATATTGACAAGGTTGTACAACTCTCAGCTCTGCATCTGGGACATTGTCCCCCTGCATAAAGGAACCCCGTTTCATCAGCAGCTGCTTCCACCCCCTCCCCCAGCCTGGTGTCCACTCATCTACCATCTCTCTCTGGATTTTTCTTGTCCTGACTTGACATAAATGGAATCACGCGACAGGTGGTCTTTTATCATTGGCTTCTCCCCAGAAGGTTCATGCGTGCTGTGGCGTGTTTCGGGCTCATTCCATTGCATACCTGTACCGCGCGTTGTATCCGTTCATGTCTGTGTGTGTTGTGACTCATACTGCCGTGAACATTTGTGCACAGGTTTCTCTGTGGATGTGATTCTGTTTCTCTTGGGTCAGAGAAACGCTGGGAATTTCTGAAGAGCTGCCAGACTGTTCCCGAGAGCGGCTTCCCACCAGCAGAGTATGAAGGCTGCAGTCTGTCGCGTCCTCTCCAGTGCCTGCTGTGGTTTTACAAAACTGTCGGAGCCGTCCTGGTCAGAGTGGAGTCTCGTGTTTGATTTGCATTTCCCTGATGACGGATGAGGTTGAGCACCTTTGTATGTGCTCGTTGGCTCTTCGTTTATCTTCTTCGAAGAAATGCCCATTCAGATTCTTTGTCCATTGTTTTCTTTGGCTATTTGTCTTGTAAGAGTTCTTTATATATTCTGGATACAAGTCCTTGATCAGAGCCATGATCTGCAAATGCATTCTCCCATTCTGTTGTTGTCTTTCCACTTTCTTGATGGTATCGTTTGTAGCACAAAGTTTTTAATTTTTTTTTTAAGATTTTAGTTATTTATTTGAGAGACTGCAGAAGCAAAGGGTGGGAGGAAGCAGACACCCTGCTGAGCAGGGACACCCCCGCCCCAATGCGGGGCTCGACCTCAGGGTCATGACCCAAGCTGAAGGCAGACGCTTAACCAGCTGAGCCACCTAGGAGCCACAAAAGTTTTTAATTTTGATCAAGTCCAATTTAACCTGTTTTCCTTCGGTGCTCGTTTTTAGTGTCAGGTGTAAGAATCCAGGGCCAGATCCAGGATCATGAAGATACACCCCCGTGTTTTCTTCTCAGTTTTGTAGGGGCCGCTCTTACATTTAGGCCTTTGATCCATATTGAGTTCACTCTCGTATGTGGTGTGAGGTAGGGGTCCAGCTCCCTTTCGCATGTGACGTGCAGCTGCAAAGACTGTCCTTTCCCCAGTTAGTGGCTCTGGCACCCTTGTTGTAAGAGTCTGGAGGGCAGAGAATGTGCTTGGTCACTCTTGTGTCCCTTCCACCTGGTAGATTGCCTGGCACATGTTTGACACCCAAGAAGTTCTTCCAGGAAATACTTGAACACATCGTCGTCTGCAGGCGAACCTGTCCAAGAACTGACGAAGGCGAGAAGGGTCTTTCACGCTGACTTTGGTGCAGGCCACCCAGCACAGCGAGGGCGCCACGGGCCAGGCTGCCACCCTCAGGTGTCTGCACCATCGTCTTAGCCCAGATGTCGTGTCCTCGTGCCTCTGTCACCAAGCAGCTCCTTTTCACTAACTCACCTCAGGTGCTGCTGCCACTGTGTCACAGCGGTGTCCCAGCCCCTCCTGGCAGCAGAGACCCCAGGGGCAATTGGGTCGGTCTCTTGTCACATGCCCGGTGACTGAGCGTCCTCGCACTGTGCAGTCCCTCTGTCCGAGTGCTGCGCGCAGACAGCACGAACCCCAGTGGTGAGGTGCGTTTTCTCTAGTCCGCACAAAGTTCCTGTCCCCAGCGTGCTCGGGGAGGGTCTGGGTGGGGGAGGTGACCACAGCCCCAGGCCAGCTCTGCTGTGTCTCCTCCCTCCTCTGTGCAGGGATCCACGTCCTGTGTGCATTCTCTGCCCCTGGTGCCCCGAGGGTCTTGGCTCAATGCTGTACCCCAGGGGTGACCAGAACATTCTTCTGAAAAACCGGGGATTCTACCCACGCACACATAGGAGTGCGCCAGAAAGGGAACAGATGCTGTTCTCTGTTTAGAAAGAATTATCACTGTTAAATTCGCTTGAAAGTGCTTCTTTAGGGCTTAGAATGTTCAGCTCAGTGCTTTCTCAGCTTCTGTGCCAGAACAGCCCTTCCTTTGGGAGTGTCTGGACTTGGTTCTGGTCGAATCCAGCTCCAGGAGCCAGGATAGAGGGGCAGCAGAGCTGTGTGAGGAGGTGGGATGCAGCCCCCCCCACTTAGGGCAGCTGCTGGTGGGGCAAGGCCACGCCTTGTTCATGCAGAGGGCGCCGGCGCTGAGCACTTGGCTGACCCTCTGTTCCCACCTCCAGCAGCATTTTGCCCACCTGGGGGCCTGTGCCCTGTCCCCTGTGGGCCTGCTCCTCTCCTGGCTTCTCAGGCCCCCCTTCCATCTCTTCTTGCTGGGTGTTAGCCCCCAGGGAACACCCAGCCTGACCTTGGGGCAGATGCTTGCCTGGCCTTCCAGAAGTCTCCATCCTTGTTTCCTATAGATCGGGTTGAGTGAGATCACGTCAGTCCTGCCCAGAGCAGCCCTGTCCAGAGCCATTCTGGTGCCTTCTCTTGCACTCGAGCAGGACCCATAGCTCCTGCCCTGGCCTCTAGGCCTCTGCCTCCAGGCACCTTCTTGGGGTCCCCCTCTGTCCCTCCCTTCTTTCTCTGCTTCAGGCAGAGAGCCCTTGGTTAGCCAGCCGGTCTTCGATGCTTCCACAGGTCTCTCTCATGTTTGCATGTTCTGTGGCCCTTGTGCACCAGTGAGTACTGGGTGTTGTCCGCTGACATCCCAGTGTTTGCCAGCTAGGAGAGAGGAGGTCCCCGTGGAAGGGGCTCTGTGGGTGGAGGTGCAGGGGGCTGGCTGGGCTGTGAGGAGAGCCTGGCCAGATCAGGAGGCTGAGAGCGGAAGCTGAGAGTTTGCTGGGAGTGTGTGCCAGTCCTGCGACGGCTCAAGCGGGCGAGGGTTTCACAGGCTTTGAACTGGCTCCATCCTCGGGGAGGGGAATGGCCAGCTGGCCGCCGGCCGGGTGATCCAAGTACGTGAAGGCCGTGGGGGCAGAAGTAAGGGGCTCGATGCTATGTCAGGACACACCCCACGGCAGGGAAGAGGGCCGCCCCGTGCATTTGCGTCTGGGTGGGGAGGCAGGGTTGGCTCCACTCGGTGCTGTGACCGTGGGGAAGCAGACCGCCCCGCGAGCAGGAAGGTGATGGTCGTGGAGGATGGTCCTGGGGGGCAGCCCTGGAGATGAGGAGGGGACCCCTAACCTGCCTTGTGCGGGCACTTGGCTTGCACCGTGGTTTATGGTCAGAAGCCGCATGTGACCTCAGGGGCCCCAGGGATGCCCACACCTGGACAGCACCGCTGACAGGCCTGCTTCCTGGCCTCACACTCTGCGACATTCTCTGCTTCTCTGCTAGCCTCGCTCCCTCATGCTTTCTTGTCCCCAGGACACCCTGTTCTCCTTCCACGGGACGACTGGCATGTGGTGGATGGTGGTTGCAGGAGGTCGCGGAGCCCCATGGCCTCCCCCGAGAGCAGCCCAGTCTGACTGCAGGCGGGGAGAGGGAGTGGCTCGTCTGCACACCATGTGCAGCTTCCCTGGGCCAGGTGCCCAGGGTGTCGTGGTTGGGGGCCGAGGCTCAGGCAGTGAGAGCCTGAGAAGCAGAGGTTCCCTGAAGGGGTTTTGGGGTCCTGCAGGCCTGCGGAAGGGGCATCAGCCAGTCTCCCGTGGTGTGAAATGATGGGAGCGTGGCAGAGGGAGTGCGTTGGGTGAGGGGCGAAGCGTGTATGCATGGAGGGTCTCGAGGGGGAGCTGCACCCTCAGAATTCTCTGTGAGGCCGTGCATGGGACGTCCACGGAGAGGAGGCAAGAGGGTGAGGTGAGGCTTGGAAGCCCCGAGCATTCTGCCGCATCCTGTGCACAGTTTGTGAGGGCCGGGGTGGACCCTGCTGAGCTTCTCTTCTCGCCATGGTGCACACCCTCCCTCTTGTTGGGTTTCTTCCACTAATGCTTAGCAGTCCTGTCACAGGCACAGAGAGGGACCTCAGACGAGTTGGACCCAGAGAATAAACACATAAGGAAATGGGGGGCATCAGGAGTGAGACCCAAAAAATGCCAACATTGGAATTATCTGTGTTTAAAGATCTATGAGGCAGGGCACCTGGCTGGCTCCAGCGGTGGAGTGTGTGGCTTCTCATCTCGAGGTTGTGAGTTTGAGCCCTGCATAAAAACTAAAATAAAATCTTGGGGCGCCTGGGTGGCTCAATCATTCAGCGTTTGCCTTCAGCTCAGGTCATGATCCCATGCAGGGATCAAGCCCTGAGTCGGGCTCCCTGCCCTGCTTCTCCATCTGCCCTCTGCTGTTCTCCCCCTGCTTGTGTGCTCTCTCTCTGTCTCTTTTTCCAATAAATAATTTTTTAAAAAGTCTTAAAAACGATTATACAAAATAGACTGTGTTTCTACCTACCAGCACCGGTCAAAGAATTTATAAAGTCAACAATGCAAATATTGAACACCGTGAGGCAGGCTGGGGTGAGGGACAGGAGTGTTGCTGTGAACAGCTCCAGGGAGAGCAAGTCGGGGTCCCCTGGACAGTCAGGCGCCCTCCTGGGACCCGCCACTGCAGGCTTCTGCGTCCTCTGCTCTTGGATAAGGGTGTGCACAGCTTGGTTGCGAGAGATGGTTCCAGATGGCAAAAAACTGTCAGCAGAATTGATCAGAAACGTGTGACCCAGGCGCCTAACTGGCTCTGTCGCTGGAGCATGAAACTCTTGATCTTGGGGTCATGAGTCTGAGCCCACTTGGGTGCAGAGGTTACACACACACACACACACACACACACACACACACACACACAGACTAAGACAAACCAAAACAAAATACCATGTCAAGGGTTTACCTGGGCAGCGCTGGGGGCCTGCGGCTTGAGCGGGTAGACAGCAGCGGCAAGTGTCAGCGGCAAGTGGAAGAAACAAAACACATAAAAACATTAGTTTTATTGGGTAAATATATGATTAAAAAATAGACACACTTAAATGAATTTGTTTAGGTATCTTCCAAGACGGTAGAACTTTAACGGCAAGGAAGCCGTTGCCTTCCAAGTCAGGACAGTGGTGTCTTCAGGGCGAACAGAGGTGTGTTGTGGGCATGTCTCCGATGCTGCCTTGTTTTATTTCTTGGTGAGTGTCGGCACATCAGTGTTGGATCATAATTGCTCGTTAAACTTATTTCTAAGTTCTCTACATTTCTCTGTATACGTTATAGGTCATGGGTTTTTTTTTTGTTTTTTTTTTTTTAGATTTTATTTATTTATCTGACAGAGACACAGCGAGAGAGGGAACACATGCATGGGGGAGTGGGAGAGGGAGAAGCAGGGAGCCCGACGCAGGGCCTGATCCCAGAACCCTGGAATCATGACCTGAGCTGAAGGCAGAGGCTTAACCCACTGAGCCCCCCAGGTGCCCCATGGTTTTGTCTTTTAAAAGCTTAAACATACCATTTACAACAGTGTGTGTGTGTGAAGCCTGGGAATAAGTCTGACAAAAGGTGTACACAGCCTTTAACGGAGACCTGGACGAGTGGGTACGCCATGGTTTGGGTGGAACGTGCGTGCGATCCTCCTGGGGTAGACAGCAGAGTCTGCAGGGAAGGGTGAGCAGCCAAGACACCCGTGAGGAGGAAGCTGAGTGGGACTCTGGGTTGTCTGCAGCTGTCCTGGGGAGGACGACAGGGTTCTGGGCAGGTTCATACTGACCCACAGAGCTGGTGGCTCGCTCAGACATGGGTCTGTTGTGGACAGAGGGGTGCCGTGTGCAGACCGTCGTGAGAGGCCCAGTGATCTGCGTGAGGAAAATGAAATTTCATACAGTCAACGAAGGGCCAGATACAGAAACGACTTCAAGAGGAGGCAAAGCTGTAAAGCTGTGACAGGTCCATTTCAGAGAGGAGTTTTGACTTAGAGTAGGGAAGAGTTTTTAAACAGGGTACAAAGAGGAGAAATCAGGGAAGAAAAGCAAAGATGTATGAGTTCAACATTAAAATCAAGACTTTCCACCAAAAAAGCAGAAGGCACCATGGGGTGAAAACAGTTGTGAAACTTGGAAAACAGGGAAGGTGGGAAGGAGAAAAAGCACGGGTTTGCTGCTGCCCGCACTGTGACTGGTCTTACGTGGGGAGCACCCGGGCAGGGTCCTGGCGAGGAGGTGCGGAGGCGGGGCAGGTCCTCGGTGGGAGAGGCCAGAGACGTCGCACGGGTGCCTGCAGCGGCTCCCCATGAGGCCCATCCTCACCATGGGGGGGGCCACGGCTGATGGTGGGGTACTGCCGTGGCCGCGGCTGCACACTCCTGCCAGGCTCGAGCACAGCACCCTGAGCGGTTCTCTGCCTGTGTCCTGTGGGCAATAACAGCGTCGCTTTAACTGTTCTGTTCACGTGAAGCTGTTTCTGTTCCAGGCTGAGTGTTCCCCCCCGTGTTGTGTGTGTTGACGGCGCATGGAGGCGGGGCCTTTGGGGGGACGAGATGTTGAGGGTGGAGCCCCGTGATGGGACCGGCACCCCAGGAGAGCACGCCGCCCCTCTGCTGTGTGGGGGCGCGGGGACCAGCGCTGTCTGCTGTCGGAACAGTTCTCACCAGAACCCGGCCGGCACCTTGAACTCCCACATCCGGCTTCTGGACTGCAAACAAGAAACGTCTGTTGTTTATAAATTGCCCAGTCTGCTGGGTTCTGTTAGAGCAGCCTTGATGGCCTAAGACTGTTTCAAAACGAAAAGTTAAAACTTTGAAGGTGAAAGGGGGTGATCGGTAATGTCCAGTGGCCCAGTTCCATTGAGGACTGAGGAGTGCGGTTGTGGGGGCCCCCACTGGCCCCCTCAGAGAGGTCGGGGTGTGGCCTGTGGGCCAGGCAGGTGGGGAGGGCCGCGGGGGAGGGAAAGGGTCGCTCTGTGCCGAGTCCCGGGGGCTATGGGACAGGACTCACCCCACCGTCCACTGGCTTCCTCCTAGCCCCTGACCCCGACTCCCCCACCCCCTCACTGCCTGGCACCCGCAGGACGGCTTTGCCAGCATCCAGACGGCTGCTGTTTATCCTCGAGTCAGACAAAACAGCCCACACTGGCCTTGCCACCTTCCCTGCCTGCTCCTGGCTCCTCTTGGCTTCCTAGGCACGGTCCGGCTGGGAGGGGTGTCTGCTCACCCCCCCACGCTCTCTCTCGCGAAACCTGCTGCTCGAGAACCTGCTGCTCGAGAATTTGCCTGCAACGCCTGGCCCTTCTCGGGGTCGGTGGGCCCCGTAGGCAGGTCCTGCACCTCGTCCTGCCGTGCTCCCTTCTCTCCCTGTCCCCCCGTCTCCTGCACTCTCCATGGTTCCACATGCCGCCACTGCCCCTCTGCTGTCTGCCCACACAGGGGCACCCTGTCCCACAGACTGGGTGCACGTGGTGTCCATCCACCTGGCCTTGCTGTGCTGTGCCGGGTGCCCACGTCCAGGTGCTGGCTGAGACAGACCCAGGACTCACCCAGCCCTCCTCACCGGCTTTTGGAAGCATCTGTTGACCCCGAAGGAGGCCCCAGAGCCTCCGAGCTGCTCGGAGCGGTCAGCAAGTAATGGAGCTGGTCCTTCTCCCTCCAGCGCGGGGCATCTGGCCCTGAAGACGTCGGCTCTCAGAGGCCAGCGCTGTGATGCTGACGGGAGTGCCCATCACGTGGTTCCCGAACAGTAGAAGGGCTGACAGACACAGAGCCCCCACACTGCACAGCCATCTGCGGCATTTCAAGCGTTGTTATTATGCAGAAACTTGGGAGCAGAATAAAAATATGCTACATGTCAGCCAGACACACCCTGATATCAGATATATTGACATTAAAAGTGGCTTGTTCTGAATAGCTGTAGTTTTCATTACGGAACAGTGGGACGAGGTGCCTGGCTGACGTGGTTGGTTGGGCACTGGGTCATGGTCTCAGCATCATGAGATCCAGCCCTGCGTGGGGCTCTACGGTCAGTGGGGAACCTGCTTGGGATTCTCCCTCTCCCTCTGCCCTTCTTGCCCACTCAGGCTCTCTCTGTATCTCTCTTTAAAATACATGAATAAGGGACGCCTGGGTGGCTCAGTTGGTTAAGCAGCTGCCTTCGGCTCAGGTCATGATCCCAGCGTCCTGGGATCGAGTCCCGCATCGGGCTCCTTGCTCGGCAGGGAGCCTGCTTCTCCCTCTGCCTCTGCCTGCCGCTCTGTCTGCCTGTGCTCGCTCTCTCTCCCTCTCTCTCTCTGACAAATAAACAAAATCTTTAAAAAAAAAAAAATAAATAAAAAAATAAAATAAAATACATGAATAAAATCTTCAAAAGCAAACAGTGTCCTTAAGGCGGGGGACGCTCTGGGAGCCCCAGGGAGAACATGGATCCAGAGCACAAGTCACACCCCAGCCCGGCCGGGCTTCTCAGCTGGGCCCAGCGTAAAGACGGGGCATCCATTCCTGCTGCAGGTGGACAGCCAGTGGTGGCCCGTGGTGGCCAGGCCAACTGAGAGCAGCCAGGGCCCCCTGCTGGACGCAGCCATGCTGTGTGCAGTTTCCTCTGAGGACAGGGAGCTAGAGCCTTGGAGGCCAGCGGGGAGGTGCTTGGCCAAGTGTCCATGGAGAGCTCCCGGTCAATAACAAGCTTCTGGAGGGTCAGGGATGGGGCCTCAGTCTGGCTTGGTGCTCTGGTGTGAGGGACGGCAGATGGGGGACAGGATCTACAAACACTGCCCTCCGCAAGAAGGGGGCCTATGCAGCGGCCGGGGCACGCGGGGCACAGCACGTGGCAGACAGGCCCCGTGCCCCGGGGTGGGCAGTGGGCTGGCGGTTGGAGGCAGCTTCCTTGTCCCAGGCCAGGCTGCTGGCGCCCCTTGTTCTGAGGTCGGCGCCCGAGCCTGCTAACGCTCCTCTTGCTCTTTCTCAGGCTGGAGTGGGTGGAGATCATCGAGCCTCGCACCCGGGAGCGCATGTACGCCAACCTGGTCACCGGCGAGTGCGTGTGGGACCCACCCGCCGGCGTCCGTATCAAGCGCACCAGCGAGAACCAGTGGTGGGAGCTGTTTGACCCCAACACATCCCGCTTCTACTACTACAATGCCAGCACCCAGCGCACCGTGTGGCACCGGCCGCAGGACTGCGACATCATCCCCCTCGCCAAGCTGCAGACCCTGAAGCAGAACACCGAGTCCCCCCGCGCCTCAGCGGAGAACAGCCCCGGGAGGGCCAGCAGCGTCAGCCGTGAGGGCAGCACCAGCTCGTCCCTGGAGCCTGAGCTGGACGCTGGCGAGAAGGCACAGGAGCCTTTGGGGAGGGCCAGCCGGCAGGCCGCCTTTGGGGCTCTGAAGGAGGAGAGCGGCAGGTAAGGCGGGCAGGTGGGCCCGGGCATGCCTGCCGGTGGGCGGTGGGGGGGGTTGCAGCAAGCCTCATGCCAGCAGTTGCCTGTACTGGCTCCCACCCTTGCCCTCCAGATGCCCTCGCTGCCATTTGGCAAGAGCCTGTGTTGGTGATAAGGGAGGCCGGGATCTGCCCCCCTGCTGGGCAGCATCTGGGCTCACCTTTCCCAGGCAGGGCCGTTGGGAGGCACCTGGGGCGGGAGGTTTCCTGGCTTGTGACCATGAAATCATTTGGTTCTGTCCACTGTGGGAGGCATGGATGTGGGGTTAAGACCCCCTGGAGGCAGACTCCCAGAAGCACCCTGTACCCCAGTGCCCACACCTGACTGGCACGGCTCTGGGCCCAGTGCTCAGGGAGCCCGATCCAGCAGGATTGGCCAGTCAGGAAGGTGCTAGGACAGTATGCCCTGGGGACAGGAGGAGACAAGAAGACCGGGAGGATGGAGGGACACGATAATTGGCCTCGGAGGCCAGGCAGGGTGGTAAGGATGGGGTGTGAGTGGAGATGCTGGATTTCACTCGGGGACAGTGGGAACCACAAAGTGATCTAATCTGGTTGATGCTGCAGGTCCATTTCGCTCCTGTGAAGGGGGCATCCGAGGGGCCGAGGATGGGTGGTTGGCGCCATCGGTGGGAGCTGGACCCGCTGTTCTGCGCCGAACAGTTGGATGGGCACACTGGAAGGTTTGGGGTGCTGTGGGGGGCTGGACAGCCAGCTCTGGCGCTCCTAAGTGGGATGAGGAAGGTGGGGCATGTCCATGGGTCAGATCAGTGGGAATGCTGGCGCTGGGGAGGCAGAAATCTCCTTCTTTCCTCCTGGGATTCTTCCAGCTGGGTTTGGAATTAAATTGACATAAATCAGATTAACAGGAGGAAGAGAACAGTTTTATTTCATGCATAGAAGTCCAGTAATGAAATTGAGACCCCAAGAAATGGCCAACACAGGTAGTTTTTATATTTTTTAGACAAGGACACAGTGAATTAGTGAGGAATCGGCAGGATAAAGAGAGCAGACCTTTGGGAGCTTTATTTAGGAGGAACTTTGCGCAGAGTCTGGACTGAGGTGATGTTAACAAGGTCTCTTTGTCCAGCTCGCTCAGTGAGGAAGCACCTAACTCTGGTGAGAAGGGAGGCTCTTTTTTTTTTTTTTTTTTTTAAGATTTTTATTTATTTATTTAACTGACAGAGACAGTGAGGGAGGGAACACAAGCAGGGGCAGCAGCAGAGGGAGAAGCAGACTCCCTTCTGAGCAGAGAGCCCGATGTGGTACTCGATCCCAGGACCCCGGGATCATGACCTGAGCCGAAGGCAGACGCTTAATGACTGAGCCCCCCAGGCACCCGAGAAGTGTGTCTTTTTACCTCCCATCCAGGGAGGGTATTCTCCACGTGGAAGGGTTACTTCAGCTTTCGGGGGACAGAGCGGGGTATGACCTTGCACCATGGTTTCCCAAGTGGCTTCTGTGCAAAATACTCAGTTTGCTGTGGTGACACATCTTGGGGCGGCCTGCCCTGGGCCTCTACCTTGGACTCTCCGCAGAGGTCAGAAGCCAAAGAGGCGGTGGCCGGGTGGGACTAAGGAGACGCTGGAGGGTCTCCCCCAGAAAGTGGCACTTCCCCTGGTGAGGTTGAGGAGCTCCCGGGGTGAGCACCCAGGAGAAAGCAAATGGGTGTGGGCTCTGCCTCTGGCTCCCTGTGGGGCCCCTGCTGTGCCCCCAACGAGCGGCCCTCCGGCATTCCCGCTGTCGGTCAGCTTCCGCAGCCTCTGGGCTCGCCACACAGAGTCTCCGTTTCATCGGGGTGTGATGATTTTGAATTCTTTATCCTATTGGTTGCTGACTCATCTCTGTAATTAGGTGGAGAGATTGGATTCTTTTTAGGGTTCTGTTGGCAGATGTGTCTGTCGCCCCCTCTCTCCGGCAGCCCTTCTCTGCTCTGTGCTGTGCTGCCCGGGGTGGGACTGTCCTCTTCTGGAGCCTCGCATGTTCTGTGGGGATGTGGGGTTACTGCATCAGCTCCGGGTCAGGATTTCCAGCACAAGTCCTGTTTGGATTTGGGTTAGAATTGTGCTGAGTTTATGGGTCAGCTCAGGGGAAATGGGCATCTCTGTTACGTTGTCTTTTCCCACGATAAGGTGGCGTTAGCACTTCTCTCCGCAAAGGACTTGCGTATATTTTTTTAAAAGATTTATTTATTTATTTAACAGAGATCACAAGTAGGCAGAGAGGCAGGCATTGAGAGAGAGGGGGAAGCAGGCTCCCCGCTGAGCAGAGAGCCCCATGCGGGACTCGATCCCAGGACCCTGAGATCATGACCTGGGCAGAAGGCAGAGGCTTTAACCCACTGAGCCCCCCAGGCATCCCTTGGACTTGCATATTTTTAAGGCTTATTTCCAGGGGCTGTATCTACTTTATATCCCTTCCTAAAGTCCTGTCTTCTGATCTTTCCTGTTAACATGCACATCGACTCTTATGTTTCAGTCTTGTTTCTGCCACGTTTGCTGGGCTCCTGCCGATCTAGCCCCAGTGCCTGGCCTTGTCCCAGGGCCGAGCCTGCGTGCCTGCTGTCCTGATGATGTGGTGACATTGTCAGGCACAGGAAGTACCCCCTTCTGTTGTCAGGCTTTTGTGAATGGATGTACCGTTTTATCAAGTATATTTGCTAAGTCTATTGATATTGGTGTTGTAGGTTGGCCTGTGACCCCCGGAGATTGGCTGAAGTCCTAACCCCAGGAGCTCAGCATGGGAACTTACTTGGAAATAGGGCTCTTGCAGATGTGATGAGTGAGGTTACACTGGAGAGGGTGGGCCTTAACCAGGTAGGACTGATGTCCTCGTAAGAACAGAGACACAAGGAGAAGACCGATGACAACAGAGGCAGAGATAGAGCGATGTGTCCACAAGCCCTGGGATGCCCAGGACTGCCAGCTCCACCAGCCACTGAAGAAAGGCCTGGGACAGTTGTCCCCCAGAGCCTCCAGAAGGAGCCGGCCCTGCCCACAGCTGGAGCTTGGACTTCTGTCCTCTGGAGCAGGGACATTCCTGCAATTGGCATTTAATTCTGTGTTCCTTGCATTCCTAAAATACTTGTTCTGTGTGCTTTTCAAAATAGAGATTGCTAACTTTTTTTTAAGATTTTATTTATTTGAGAGAGAGAGAGCGTGAGTGTGAGGGAGGGGCAAGGGAAGGGGGAGAGAGAGCAAGCTCATGCACACATTGGGGAGGGGCAGAGGGAGAGGGAGAAGCAGGCTCCCCACTGAGCAGGGAGCCCAGTGTGAGACTCTACAGGACCCTGTGATCATGACCTGAGCCGAAACCAAGAGTCTGACACACAACTGACTGAGCCACCCAGGCACCCCAAATATTTTCTGGTTTTAATTATGGTTTCTTCTTTGACTAATTTGTAACTTATAAATGTCCTAATTTCTAAAACTATGGGTTATTTTTCATTCTTGTTCTTCATTTTTTTTTTTTAAGATTTTATTTATTTATTTGAGAGAGAGACAGTGAGAGAGAGCATGAGCAAGGAGAAGGTCAGAGGGAGAAGCAGACTCCCCATGGAGCTGGGAACCCGATGCGAGACTGGATCCCGGGACTCCGGGATCATGACCTGAGCCAAAGGCAGTCGTCCAACCAACTGAGCCACCCAGGTGTCCCTCTTATTCTTCATTTTGGTCAGAATTTCATTTTGGTCAGAATTTCATTTTGGTCAGAAAACATGGGGGGGGGGGGTTGTTAGTATTGTTTTTGAGATTTGCTTTGTGGCTTAAATCCTGAATTTTGTAAATGGTTTTGTGAATATTGAAAAAATAATTTCTTACCCCTGTTTGTTAGGTCTAAGGTTCTCTGTGTGTTGGTAAGGTCAGATCTGTTGTTATCAGTCAAGTTTCTTACTGATTTTTTGTCTGCCTGGTGTGTCACTTCTGAAGAGGTCGAGTCTCCTGGATTGCTAGGATTCATCTGTTTCTCCTTTTCATCTGTCCGGCACTGCTGCTTCTGTGTTGGAGCTGTGGGTTGGTCACACGTGAATTTAGGACTGTTAGGTTTTCCTTGGGAATTAACTGCTTTTGTCATCAAGTAGTTGTCCTGTTGCCCCTCTCGTTGCCTCGAAGTCGGTTTGATATCACGTAACACTGCTGCTTCGACCTCTGAACATGTCTCCCCAAACTACAGTCCTTTCCTTGTACTTTGGGTGTGTTTCTTATAAATAATTGATAGCTGTTGGGTTTACTGGTCGCCAGTTCTGGACACCTGTCTCTGGGTTGGCAGGACACTTGCTGTTCTGTCTCCTTAGATCACTGCCCCAGCAAAGGGATTGGTTGATGGTCTCTGTGTCCTTTGAGGCACACACTCTTCTCTGCTGCCCTCTCCTGCGGTTGTCCACATGCTGCTCACACACCGTGCACCTGGCATGTGTCTTGCGGTCCACATGTGCTCTCGTCATGTGTGGGTCCTAGGTTGGGGTGCTGCTCTTCTGACTGTGGGGTGGCCCTGCGGCTCCACCACCAGGGGTCTGGGTGACGGTCCTGGGGTCTGTGCGGCTGCCAGAGGGTCCCAGCACCAGACTTTATTGGAGGGGGGTCTTGTTGGCCCATTCATTTTCATTTCTTCTTTGCCTCTGAGGTTCATTCTCTCTTCATGAGCTCGTTCACCATTTGTTGCTTACATTTTTTTATTCATTTTCCCACTGGAGTTGCAGGTTTATTTTCTGTGTAGTTTGCAGGAGTTCCTTGTATGTTGCTAATATCAATTCCTCATTGATCCTCATAGAGTTATGGGCTTCCTGTCCTCTGTCACCTGACTGCTTACTGGGCCCTTTGTCCTTGATTTTCATGCAGCCACGTTGATCAGTCTTTTGTCCTTGTGGTTTATGCTTTTAATATTTTGTTTAAAAAGTTCTTCCTTGGCCTACACCCGTTCCCTTGCATGTCCTGCCTTCACCTTACAGTTTTTTGTTTTGTTTAAATATATTTATTTATGGACAGAGAGGTCACAAGCAGGCAGAGAGGCAGGCAGAGAGAGAGGTGTAGGCAGGCTCCCCGCTGAGCAGAGAGCCGGACACGGGGCTCCATCCCAGGACCCTGAGATCACGACCTGAGCCAAAGGCAGAGGCTTAACCCGCTGAGCCACCCAGGCACCCCCACCTTACAGTTTTATTTTCACACTGAGGCCTGAATCCGTCTAGGGCTACTTTACTAGGGCACTCGGAAGGATTCGCTCTTCATCTTCTCAACTGTCCCCTCCGCCCTGGCCATGCTGGTGCCCGCGTGTCTGCTCACAGCGGCCCCGCCCCTGGGAGCCCTCAGGTCTTCGGGGTCCGGTGCTGCCCTCCTTCAGGGAGATGCTGCAGGAGGTCCAGGCGGCGTTCCCAGGGGACCCTGACTTGGGTTTTGGGGAGCGCCCACCCTGCCGGGCCGCTGGTCCCCTATGAGTGCAGGGCCGCTCCAGCGGCCTGCGGTCGTCAGTCCCCAACCCTTCGTGTTCCTTGTCGCGGAGCGAGAGTAAGTACCACGGGCCCGCAGACGCTGTGGGTCCGACCGTGGAGACACGCCCCGCAGAGCGGTAAGGGAGGAGCGAGCGGAAAAGTGACGCTCCGTCGGCGTCGTCGAGGGAGAGCAGAGAGAAGGCGGGGGGGGGGGGGTCCCGGGGGGGGGTCCCTCGGCCGCAGGGACCGGAAGCACGGGGAGTGCACCCTTCGCCGTCACCTGGGACGAGTTCCACTGCGTGCCGCCCTCGGCTCCTCCGGTCACGGTTCTGTCTGTGGCCCGGCCTCCTTCCTCCGCTCGCGAGCAGCTATGCGTGGGGCTCTCCGTGGCGCCGGGGCGAGGACGGGGACCCGGCCCGGCTGAGACGCCTTCCGTGGCGGGAGGCTCGCGGCCCGGCCCCGGCGGCCCCCCTGCGCGCCCGGCGCTCCTCGGGCGGCGCTCGTGGGGCTGGTCCGCGCGGCTGACCCGGGGGGGGGGCTTCCCGGGTCCGCGCAGCGCTGCTCGGCGAAGGGGTCCCTTTCTCTTCCAAAAACGGCTCTCTTGGTGGCTGTTAGAATTTTTTGCTGCAAAATCTGCTTGGATTGATGCAGACACCCCAGGTTTCTTGTGAAGTGGTGACGTGGGCTCTCTTTTCCCCACCTTTACTTTTGACCTGTTTTTAGGCTTTTGCTGTGACTTTCTTCCAGGTCGCGCATTACCGGGTCCCGCCTTCCGTAGCCCGTCGGCCTCTGCTCTCCGCCCGGGACTGCGGGCACTCGCGGCCATGTAACGGCGGGTCCGGCGAGGCGGAGTCGGTCGCCGGGCTGCGTGTTTCTGTGCTTCGTCTTCGGCGTCGGTCGGACCTTCTTTCACTCAACTTCACCCCGTGCTGTGTCGGGCTCCTCGGTGCGGGGAGTCCGGCCGCCGCGTCGGGGCGGTGCCGGGTCCCGCCGGTCTGCATGGGCCGCGCCCGGCGAAGCTCCTGAGACGCCGCTGTTGGTTCCGCGTGGCCGGCCCCTGTGACGAGCCGTGAGGAGGAGCTGTGAGGAGGAGCCGTGAGGAGAAGGAGCGCGTTTCGCTCGCTCGTGGGTCGTCGCCGTCTCCGGTTCCCGGTGCTCCTCGTGTCTGCGCGGTTTCTCGGGGCGGATGTCCTGGGCCCGAGCCCTCGCGGGACGCCGCCGGCCATGCGCGTGTGTGCGACACCCCCGTCACTTCCTGTTCCTGAGGAAGGACGTCTTCCCCCCGCGGGAAGCACGTGTGTGCGGCGTCGCGGGCGCTGACGGCGGTCGTCCCCGGGCTGCCGCCCTCCGGGGCCTCGACCGCGCTGCCCGGACGCCGGTTGTCCCTTCACTGTGCCGCGCGGAGCGGACCCTTGAGCTCCGTCCACAAGACCGTCTCTGGCGGCCGATGGCAGACGCTGTGTCCGCGGTTTGCCCTCACGTGGTCGCCGTGTTTCTCCCTCCGGCTTTCGGGAGCTTCTGCAGGCCCCGGAGGCCGTAGGGTTGGGTTAGGGTCGCGGTTAGGGTCCATCGAGTCCTTCCTCGCAGGACCTTTCTCACGGATCTCCGGTCCGTCCGCCCGGGACTCGCCGCGCGTGGAGCAGGCTGCGGCTCACAGAGGCGCTTGGATTTTCCTTTTATTTTCCTGCTTCATTTTCCCGCGTCTCCGCGGACCCGGCTTCTGCGCTCAGTTTGCCCTTCCTCGGCGCGGCCTCCCCGCGCGCTGCACCTCCGAGCTTGCCCTGTTCTCCGAGGCTCCGGCTGGAGGCGCTTCCTGTGTCTCTCGTCCCGGCTTAACGCGTTCAGTCTTTGTGCTTCGCTTTGGAACACACGGCTCCGGCCCTAGCCACGCGCTGTTCTGAGCAGCGACGCCACCATCTGTGTGTCAGGTCCGGGTCAGCCTCGAGTGGATTTTCTCTCCACTCACACTTCACTTTCCGCCAGACCCTGAGTCCTGGGAGGCCACCCGCGGCCGGTCGGGTCCGAGGGCGGCAGTTGCTGCCCAGGAGGCGCGGGTGGGCACGGCCGGAGCAGGGAGGCCCTCGCCGCGCCCAGGCACAGCAGGAAGCGGGTGCGGCTGCTCGGAGGGATCCGAGGGAGCCGGGCCGCCCCGTCCCCGGGACAGTCTCGGGTGCCCATCTGCTGAGGCTTGTGACGCGATTTTGTGGCTTTCGTCTTTGGACGTCGTCTCACCGACTGCGCCTGCCGGTCCGGGAGCACCATTTGGAAGGCGTTACCGGTTCTCCCCGATCCGCCTCTTGGCAGTTGCCTTGTAGCGAGCCACGACCCTGCAGATGACGAACCGCCTCAGGTGAGGGGAAGCCCCTCGGTTCGCCACAAGGTGGGTTTCCAAATAGGGACATTCTCCTGCGCCAGCTCTTGGCGCCTGAACGTCCTGCCAGAAGTGTGCTTTGATCTTGGAGGTTGTGTCTGATGCGGATTTGCGGGAACACGGATCTCGCTCCTCATTTTAACGTTCGGCAGCGTGGGACATCGGCGAGGCGAGCCGGCGTCATCTGTGACTCAGACGCTGGTTGTCATCAAAATGAGACTTTACTGCAGCGTCAGTTTCATATAAAAATGATGTTTGCCTTATAATTTTAGTTTGAATTCATTAAGAAACAAAATCTGGGGCACGTGGGGGGCTCAGTGGGTTGAGCCTTCCCCTTCGGCTCAGGTCATGGTCTCAGGGTCCTGGGTTCAAGTCCCGCATCGGGCTCTCTGCTCAGCAGGGAGCCTGCTTCCTCCTCTCTGCCTGCCTCTCTGCCTACTTGTGATCCCTGTCTAATAAATAAATAAAGTCTTCAAAAAAAAATAGAAAATCTCAGTTTCAGCACAGAGTTTGAGAAGAGTTTCTGCCGTGGAGCCGCCCTGGTGGACAGGTCAGGATGTTCAGCTTCTGTTTCTGGCAGAGTCCAGGAGAGCACATGAAGCTTGCGGTGGGCACCATGTGCGGGCTCCAGAGTGTCCCGCAGAGCACCCCCGCGGGACCGCACACCGAGCAGCCGTGGCTCCTCAGCTCCGTTTGCACAGGCTCTGTGAGTGCTGCGGCCAAGCCTTGCCGGGCTGCCGTCAGCCTGGTCACCGCCTGCGGTGCGTCTCCAGGTCATATGGAAGGAGGCATTTCCTTGGCTCCTGGAAGACTGTCTCAGCTGTGATGGTTCCTCCATCACAGCCTTTGTTATGTTTTTTTAAGATTTATTTATTTGAGAGGCAGGGGGCAGAAAGAGAGGGAGAGTCTTTCCCAGCGTGGAGGCTGGTTCTTCCGTCGCTTCCCACTGCCCACCGACTCCTTTGTGAGGGCAGGGGAGTGTCGGTAGCGCCCCGACACCACCAGAGCCCAAGAAACCCTCGTGAGTCCCGGGCTCCTGCTGTAGCTCACTGTCCACAGCTCTTCAAGCAGCTGTCCTTGCCGAAAGGCAGATAGTCTTGAGCAGGTTTCTGTTCTCTGCTGCGGTCAGCATCTTCAATTAACCGATCACTGGGGGTGCCTGGGCGGCTCCGTCCTTAAGCGTCTGCCTTCGGCTCAGGTCATGATCCCAGGGTCCTGGGATCAAGTCCCACATCGGGTTCCCTGCTCATTGGGGAGCCTGCTTCTCCCTCTCCCACTCACCCTGCTTATGGTCCCTCTCTCGCTGTCTCTGTCAAATAAATGAATAAAATCTTTAAAAATAATTTAACCAGTCATCAGTGAACAGTTTTCCTTGTTTAGCTAATGAATGAGCCACTTAGAAACTGACTTGTTGTAAGAGTCCTTCTCGTTTTGTGAAGTAGTTTTGCTGTGATGAGATTCCAGTCCAGTGTCTGTCTGCTTAAACTCCTCTGACCGTTGCTTGAGTCGGGGTGTTGTGGTGAGCAGTTGGTCTGGTAGTGCCAGCGGGACAGGGAGGTAATAGGCAGGGCCAGCTTCTCTCACTGCAGTGGTGTGGGCGTGCACACGTAATAAACACGTAACAAACACAGGGCGCCTGGGTGGCCCCTCCACTAAATGTCTGACTCCTGGTTTCAGCTCAGGACATGACCTCAGTGGTAAGATCAAGCCCCCCCGTTGAGCTCTGCACTCAATGCAGACGCTGGTTATGACTTTGTACCCCCGGGGGTGCCTGGGGGGGTTCAGTTGAGCATCTGCCTTCAGCTCAGATCATGATCCCGAGGTCCTGGGGTCCAGCCCTACATAGGGCTCCCTGCTCAACGGGGGGTCCGCTTCTCCCTCTGCTTGTGCGCTCTCTCTCTCTCTGACAAATAAATAAAAATCTTAAAAAAAAAAAAAAAAAGAAAGAAAGAAAAGACTCTCTCTCTTTCTCTGCCCCCTGACTCTCAAATAAATAAATCTTAAAAAAACATAACAAAGGCTGTTCAAGATGGTGATGTGCGACGCCCAACCCCATGGGGTTACAGCTACGTCTCTGCCCTTCGCGCTCTGCTGAGCCCCAGCACCAAGCGCTCGGAGCCCTACTTTTGGCTTCTGGCGGGGTGACTTGACCCTGCTGTTACCATGCAAAAGCAGCCACAGACAACATAGAAACCAGTGAGTGGGGCTGGGTTCCTGTAACCTGTTACTTATGGACACTGAAATTTAAAGCTCTTGTAATTTTCACATTTTGCCAGCAATTTTTTTTAGATATAAAAGCCATTCTTAGCCCACAAAAACGGCTGTACAAACTAGGCCACAGATTGCTCTTGGCTCAGGGGCTGTGGCTTGGCAGGCTTTCCATGTGACCCACCCAGAGGACCCCTTGTGATCTGTCTCCAGCGCCCCTTTGTACCCTCACTCAGCGCTCACTGCACCTTAGCACAGAGGCCGCGTTTCTGTCCTGCGGGGTGCCAAGCTTATCCCTCTTGAGGTTCCTCTGCCTAGTTTCCTGTTTGCCCTGTTCGCTGCCCAAATGCCCCTCTCAGAGAACTGTTCCCGGCCTCCCTCCTTGGGCTTGCTCCCTGTCTGGCTCCTGCCACTTTCTGAAACTCCGGGTCGTTCCCTGTGGGCCACGCACTGAGTGGGAGCTCTCGGTGCGTGGCCCAGAAGTGTGTCTGCCTCACCTGCCTCGTCTCCCTGCCCCCAGCCCAGACCTAGCATGGAGTGGGTGCTTCCCTGAATTAGCAGCAGTCCAGAGGAGAGGTGACAGCCCTAGGCACTGGTGGCTGGAATTGGAAATAGGGAAGTGTCAGGGCCCAGGGGTCTGTGACAGTACAAAATTTAAAAGGAGTATCTCCAGGCGGCGAAGGTGGCAGTCTGGTGGTGGAAAAACTGCTGATTTTAACTCTGAAGAAAGAACCGTGTACCAGCCTGGCCTGGGCACATGTGACAAAGCCACTGTGAGCACAGGGAACAGGCGGGGTTGTGGCTGCAGCTCTGGCCAACAGTCAGGTGCTCCCGGATCTGCAGGACCCCTGCCGGCTGCTGGCAGCCCACCAGGAGGAGGAGGGATGCACCAGCTGATGTAAATGTACATGCAGGTGTCATACAGCTGCGTTTGCTTAATATATCACTTTTCATGTTTCTAGCTGTTTGTTCTGTAGCATGATTATGTGTTACAAAAACACCAGTAGCCACTGTTAACATTAGCCATTCATTTATTCAGCTTTTAAAATAACTTTTGTATTAGCGAAGCAATGCACATTAGTTGTACTTTCTAGTACATATAGTTACACAGAAGAAAAATTGTAAAGCCCACTGAATGCTATCTCTCAGTTCTCTGGCATTTACCTTTGCAGTTCTGAAAATTCTACAGCAGGGGCGCCTGGGTGGCTCAGTAGTTAAGTATCTGCCTTCAGCTCAGGTCATGATCCCAGGGTCCTGGGGTCGAGCCTGGTATCAGACTCCTTGCTCAGGGGGAGCCTGCTTCTCCCTCTGCCTGCTCTGCCTGCTGCTCCCCTGCCTGCGTTCTCCCTCCTCCCCCAAATAAATAAAATATTTTAAAAAAAGAAAAATACTAAAACAGTATTTCCACAAACATTCTGTTTCTCAGCATGAACAATACTGAGAATATGAGCTCCCGTTGCTGGACACGTTTGTTTCCAGTGTACATGTGAAGTATCTAATGGTAAAAATTATCTCTCCCATTATAATTTCTGAACTTGTTCTGAGTTATTCTTACTTGTTTATTTTTTGGGGTTAACTTTCCAAACACCCTGAGTTCTAAAAACATTCCTTCCTATTGGAAATGTTATTAAAATTACATTAAGTGTATTAACCAATTTTGAAGTTATATCTTCATAATTATTGAGTTTTCCTGTCCAAGGAACCTTGTATGTATTCGGATTCCTCTATGTACCTTAATAGAAAATTTATAGTTTTTTGTTTGTTTGCTTTTTAAGATTTTATTTGTTTATTTGACAGGTGGAGATCACAAGTAGGCAGAGAAGCAGGCAGAGAAGCGGGGGCGGGGGGAAGCAGGCTCCCTGCCAAGCAGAGAGCCCGATGAGGGACTCGATCCCAGGACCCTAAGATCATGACCTGAGCCGAAGGCAGAGGCTCAACCCACTGAGCCACCCAGGGGCCCAAAAATTTATAGTTTTATTCATACTGATCTAACGTACTCCTTTTTGTTTAGTTATTTTAAGATTTTTTTTAAAAGATTATTTATTTGTCAGAGAGAGCAGCAGGCAGAGCTGGCAGAGCTGGCAGAGGGAGAAGCAGGCTCCCTGCTGAGCAGGGAGCCCCAGGCAGGGCTCAAACCTAGGATCCCAGATCATGACCTGAGCCTAAGGCAGACACTTAACGACTGAGCCACCCAGGCACCTCTAACGTACTCCTTTTTAACTTGGGCCTGGGATTTTATATTTCTGTGGTTATTGCTGTGATGAAGGTGCTCTTTGTTCTAGAAGTTTCGGCTAATACACAGAAGAGCTGTTGGTCTCCTCTATCACACAAGTGATACATTACAAGTCTCCCTAATACCTTTAGTAGTTGTTCCGTTGATTCCTTTACTTTCTCTAGGGTCACAACTAATGACAATTTTATCTCTTTCAAATATTTAAATCTCTTTCCTTTTTTTTCTTGTCTTATTGCATTGACTAGCATTTCCAAAATTATGACATCCTGGTGGTGAGAGTAGGTGTTCTCATTCTGACTTTATGAGTATGCTTTCAGCCTTTTACTACTAAAATTGTGAAGGCCTTGAATTTAATATGGGTATTCTTGATCAAGTTAAGTAAATTTTCTTTTACTTCTGAATTACTGAGAGTTTTTGTTTTTTGTTTTTTTTTAAATTTTATTTATTTATTTGACAGACAGAGCACAAGCACAAGTAGGCAGAGAGGCAGGCAGAGAGAAGGGGGGAAGCAGGCTCCCCGCTGAGCAGAGAGCCCGATGCAGGGCTCGATCCCAAGACCCTGAGATCATGACCTGAGCCGAAGGCAGAGGCTCTAACCCACTGAGCCACCCAGGCGCCCCATTACTGAGAGTTTTTAAATCATAGACATTAATTTGATCATGTCTTTGAACATCTGCCAAGATAATCACCCACTAATATATATCCCAGATGGTGAGTGCCTGTTATGCTCCACAACCCCACTCTTAAGAAGTTTATCATCCCCATGAGAGTATTTCTTTTTTTTTTTTTTTTAAGGCTTATTTATTTGAGAGAAAGAGCAGGGGGACAGGCATAGGGAAAGGGAGAGCCTCAAGGAGACTCCCCAATGAGTGTGGAGCCTGACGTGGGGCTCGATCCCATGAGCCTGAGATCATGACCTGAGCCGAAATCAAGAGCTGGATGTTCAACTGACTGAGCCACCCAGGCACACCCCCTCCTGCCCCCACTGTGAGAGTATTTCTAACACTGCTTCCTTCTCAGGTCATCTGATCAAAGTCATGGTTCTTTTTTTGTTATTGTTTAAAGCTTTTATTTATTTGACAGAGAGAGACATAGAGAGAGAAGGAACACAAGCAGAAGGAGTGGGAGAGGGAGAAGCAGGTTTCCCGCCGGGCAGGGAGCCCAATGCAGGGCTCCATCCCAGGACCCTGGGATCATGGCCTGAGCTGAAGGCAGATGCTTAATGACTGAGCCACCCAACTGCCCCTAAAATCATGGTTCTTACTAATCCACCAGTATGGCCTTAGAGTAGAAGCCCCAGTTCCAAGTCATGTGAGCTCCTAAAATTCAGGATGGGACAGTCAGTGTCTTTGCCTGTCCCCCAGCCTGTAGACAGGGCTGCAGTGGAGCTGTCCCTGCTGGAGGGCAGGTGGGTCTCCAGTCCGTTTTGTCCAGGCCATGTGCAGCGAGGCAGGCTTAGGGCAGCGGAAGTAACCCTTTGACCTGATGAAGGGGATAGCTTTGTGGGCTGGACACTGGGGTATTTTCCTGAAAAACTAAAAGAATGACACTTACATACTTAAAAGTGAAAGGCTAATTGTTTTGAATGTACCATGTTTTTTAAAATTATTTCACCTGTGCTCATGTCTTCCTTTCATTTTCCTGTGTTCCAGCTCTTCCCCACCAGGAGTGTTCCTCGAGAAGGACTATGAGATTTACCGGGATTATAATGTGGACGGTCAGCTTCTTCACTACAGGTAGAACCCAGTGGCTCACACTTGGTCCTGTCTCCTGACCAGAGGGTGGTTTTCCTGGCAACTCTGGGGATGCTGGAGAAGAGTCTGGCTCAACAGGAAGCATGTGAGGTCCCGTACTGGCCAGAGGGGCATGAGGGGAGGCTATGGGGCTGCCAGCACCTGGGCAGAGGCCTTTTGGAGTGGCCCCCAGGCTCACGTGGCAGCTCTCAGAAAGGTGGAAGAAGCTTGTCACCACCTTGTTTGGGGAGCCATGGAGACACTGCTCCTAACAGGGCTGAGTCCCTGGGGGATCCTCAGCACGAATTCTCCCCTGGAGCTCCAGGCCTGAGCAGAGTGCTTCCTGGGTGAAGTTGGGAAGGTTGGTGTTCATCGTAAGGAGGGAAGTGGACCTCAGTTTCTCTTGGTCCTGGCTTGGCCTTGCAGGGTTCCAGACACGACCCTCTGTCAGACTGGGGCCATCCTCAGCCAGCCCATAGGTCCAGGCGGGGTGCTGTGCCTCCAGGTAGCCTAGGAGCCCTCAACACGGACCAGCAGGAGTAATACCAGGGTTGGGGAGGGATCTGAAGACCTGAGAGGCCTTTGGGATTCGCTCAGACAGCTGAATCGTTGATCTTGGAAGAGTTGGCGGGTTTGTTGATATGGAATGGGATCTGAGCCTACCTGGGTCCACAAGTGTGGGTGTGTGCCGCTGGGTGGGTTTTGTCGCCCCTGTGCTTCCGTGTCCTCAGTAAAGCAGGGTGCAGAGGGCTGACTGGGTGGGCCCTCGGTGCGCCTGCTGCAGTGAAGGTAGGTCAGGGCAGGCCCTCAGACTTCCTGTTTCCTGTGGATTGAGTGGTGCTTTGGTGGGCTGCCTCTCAAGTGCCCCACACCCTTTAGGGAGCACATGCCCACCTGGTCTTTGGTGGCTTCTTGGGGCCCTGGCTTTGCTGTCCTGGGGGCTCCTGAGCTGGATATGAAAACGGAACATTGCAGTTTTAGGAACAAAGGTACTTAACCAGCCAGAGTGGGAAGAACGGGAAGGTAGAGTGTCTGCACGGACTAGGGAAGAGACTCACCCTCCTTCCCGCACTGTGAGCAGGGTCTGCAAGGGGGATGGGGAGTGGGGGAGGCTTGTGCAACCCGCCTAAGGCCATGTGCTGGTCAGCTCCCTGAGCAGGGCAAGGGCAGTGATGGGATGCCTGGCAGACAGCCCGTCCACTCCAGGTGTGGTGGTTTGGCAGCCTGAAGCGTTATGGGGCAGTCGGAGGGCTGCACAGTTCAGGTGGTTTTCCAAACAGAACCTCAGGTGTACAGTTTCTTGTCCGCATGAGCAAGGTTCCGTTACAGGGGTCCGGCGTCCACATACACGGCCTCAGTTCCCCAGGCTGTGGTCATGTGAGGTGCTCTCCGTTCTCCTTTTGAAAAAAGGCCGTGGAGAAGTAGTCTGAGCCGAACGGAGCCCTCTCTCCCCGCTCCTGCCCTTTCCTCACCGCCTCTGCCCTGCTTGGGTCTCCCCAGCGTTTCCGGTGCGTGGACGTTCTCATCCTCCTCTCGTGGTTTGAAAGAGTCACTGAAAACCAGACGAAGCAGTCGTCTCATCTTATGTAGAGACGGTGTGACTCTCTGCCTGGCACTTCCACCTAGTAGAGTTGATGTGGGGTTAAGGCATGGGTGAGGACAGGCTTCCTGTGTTTGGGGAACCATAAGGACACAAGTCTGAGGGCAGGCC
Organism: Enhydra lutris kenyoni; assembly: GCF_002288905.1. Taxonomy (NCBI): domain Eukaryota; kingdom Metazoa; phylum Chordata; class Mammalia; order Carnivora; family Mustelidae; genus Enhydra; species Enhydra lutris. The sequence continues at coordinate 311,839 of NW_019154098.1, forward strand.
AGGGAGGTCGGACTAGGTAGAAAGGGTGGCCACAGGCAGCTGGGCCATGTGGCCACCCAGTGGTCAGAGGTGGGGGAACACACCAGAGGCAGGCAGCAGGGCCTGGAAACTGGATGTAGGGCTTCAAAGAGGGCTTCCAGAAGAAGAGCAGAGCCGTGGGGTCAGGTGGGAACACAGGGTATGGGGCTGTGGAAAGGCCTGACCTGAGGACGAGAGCTGAAGCTGCTGGTGCGGTGAAGCCTGGCAGGGGTAGGCCCCTCTTGGCTGCTGGGCTCCTACTCTCCATGACCAAGGGCCATCTCTGGGCCCATTTTCCCAAGTGTGACTTGGAGTCCATGACCCAGAGGTTCCTGCATGGGCCTCGGGCCTGGCGTGGCTTCTGTAGGGCACACGCACGCTGCAGTGCTGGGTGCTCGGCCTCACCCTCGGCCCAGGGGCGCGGTTTGCATGGTGGAGGCCAAGGCCATGGGTCTGCCTTCCCCCTGCCTCGGTCTCTCCCATTTCTGCCCTGACTAGATGGAACTGTTCTTGGGTCCTGAAACAGGTGTGTCATCTGAGCCTCTCATGTGCTCTTGACCCTGACACTTCCTTACCCTCCTCATCCTATGGCACCATTTTGATGGCCCACCACTGACAGGCCACAGGGTGCCTCCTTGGCCCGCAGCCCTCAGCACTGTTCAGCAGGCGAGGATCATTCTTTACCTCACAGCCCCACAAGGGCCCTGGCACCAGGGCTGGGTCACTGTCTGCTGAGTGGTGGAAGAAAGTGCGGAAAGAATGCTTCACGCTGAGTGTCTCCTGTGTGTCAGCACTGAGCTGAGGACTTCATCGTATGCACATTCTGTGACTCGACCCTCCTGAGAATAAATGAGGACACTGAGTCAGAGATGGCAAGTGATTTTTCCCAAGCCCCACAGCCAGGGACTGGCAGGCTGGAGTCCAGTCCCAGATCTCTGGATCCCCAAGCCAGTTCTTAGGGTCTGCTGGGCCCTGACACATGAACCACCATCCTTCCCTCTGCCTCCAGCAGCCAGGAGCAGAGTCCCCAGGAATGGCAGCCTGATCCCGAGTCCTGCCACTCGGACTTTGCCTCAGGACAGTGAGACTGAGCTGCTGGGTATCTCTGTCAGCTGGTACGGTCGGATCCCGGCTGTGCGGAGTGGGCCAGGTACCTGGTGTGTCGGGGTGGGCTGCCTCGCAGCTGGCAAGGGCCTTCGTGCCCTCAATCCAGTCTCACGTCACTGGCCCGTGTTCTCCAAGGCCTCCCTCTCCCAGCCCCAGTCACTGGAAGTCATGACCTTGTCCAGAAAGGTCCAGCAGTAGCGGACAGGGCCAGAGGTGGCAAACCATATAACTGGTTTCTTAAAACACTTGGGATTTCCACTTTTGCAGTCACCACTGCATTGAGTTACCTGAGACCAGCCTGCACACGGAGAATAAAATAGACAAAGTTGTCCTGAAGTCATCAGAGATCTACTAAGCAGTGAAGACTTGAGGGCTGAGGCGAGGTCAGTGCTACTCAGCACACAGACGATGCTGCCTGTCCCTCAGCACAGCTGAGAGGCTGAGGAGCCAAACTGGCCACTGGGTGGTTCCATTGGCTCCAACCGTCAGAGCTCAGGGGCTGCGGAAAGAGCCCTAATTAACCTTCCGGGTTTCCACCGGGGCTCCAGAAAGGCTACACCCAGGAGCAGGACGAGCCATAAGTAGACCAGCCCTCAGACCCAACCCTGATGTCCAGTCAGCTCAGTCCCTCGTGGGGTTCAGATTATCTGCCCTTTGCCCGGCTGCCTGTCAGAAGGAAAAATAAATCCAGAGCCTCACGTGATCTCTACGGTTTTTCATCAGAATTTCAGTCTAAAATTATCTATATAGAAAATCCTAAAGAACTGATCAAAAACCAACAACAACAACCACCTAGAACTGATAAGTGGTTAGAGCAAGTTTTCAGGATACAAGGTAAGTTTAAAAGGTCAGTTGCTTTCCTGTATACTAGCAATGAACAAGTGGAATTTGAAGTTAATACATTTACATTGGTACCCCCTAAAATTAAACCCGTAGGTATAAATCTAACAAAATATGTACAGAATCTATATGAGGAGGGGCGCCTGGGTGGCTCAGTGGGTTACAGCCTCTGCCTTCGGCTCAGGTCATGATCCCAGGGTCCTGGGATCGAGCCCCACATCGGGCTCTCTGCACAGCAGGGAGCCTGCTTCCTCCTCTCTCTCTCTCTGCCTGCCTCTCTGCCTACTTGTGATCTCTGTCAAATAAATAAATAAAATCTTTTAAAAAAAAAGAATCTATATGAGGAAAACTGCAAAACTCTAAGGAAAGGTAGCAAAGAACTGAATAAACGGAGTGGTGTCCCCTATTCGTGGACAGGAAGATTCAATGTTGTCAAAGTGTTGGTTGTTCCCAGCGTACGCCGCGTAGACTCAGTGCCACCTCAGTCAAAATCCCAGCAAGTTGTTTTGGGGACAGCAGCAAACTCAGTCTAAGATTTATATGGAAAGGCAAGAGATGCAGAATACCCAACATAGTATTCACGGGAAACAAAGCCGGAGGATGAGTACTGCTCGGTTTTATGGCTTACTGTGGGACGCCCGGGGGCTCAGTCAGTTAAGCAACTGCCTTTGGCTCAGGTCACTATCCTGGGGTCCTGAGATCGAATCCCTCACCGGGCTTCCTGCTCAGAGGAGAGCCTACTTCTCACTCCGCCCCTCCTCCTGCTGGTGCTTGCTCTCTCTCTGACAAATAAAATCTTAAAAAAAAAAAAAGACTTACTATGAAGCTACCCTAATGAAGACAATGTGGTGTTGGCAAAGAGTAGAGAAATAGGTCGGTGGGACAAAGTAGAGAGCTGGGAACAGATGCGGACAGTACAGTCGCCGACTTTGATGAGGGCAAGGGCAGTCAGTGGAGTAAGGATAGTCTTGGATAGTCTTTCCAATGAACGTGCTGGATCGGCGAGGTCTGCATGTAAAAAATGAATGTAGACACAGATTTGACACCCTTCACAAAAAATAGTTCAAAATGGATCACATACAAAACTTACTCCTAGAAGATGACACAGGAGAAAACCTAGGCGACCTCAGGTGTGGCAGTGATTTTCAGATACAGCAGCAAAGGCACCATCCGCGAGCAAAATAGCTGATCAGCTCAACTTCATGAAAATGAAAATCTCTGCTGTTCAAGACAGTGGCAGGAGAATGAGATGACAAGGCATAGTCTGGGACAGTGTTTACAAAGCTGCATGTAATAAAGGACTATTACCTAAAATATACAAAGAAGAGGAGACAAGCGGCACCGTTAAGAAGCGGGCCGGAGAGCTCACCGACGCGGCAGAGAAGACGTACAGTGGCGAATGACCAAATAAAAGATGCTCCACGTCACGTCATCGGGGAGATGCATCGGGGAAGCGAGATCCCACGACACACCTGCTGGGATGGCCAAAATCCAGAGCACCCACGACACCAGATGCCGGCGAGGACGCGGGGCAGCAGGGACGGGCACTCCCGGCCGGCGGGAGAGCAGAACGAGCCGCGTGGCTCATCGGCTGTAGCCCTGCACCACTCCGGCGGGGATGGCGGTAGCTGGGGAGACTGCACGGGAGCTGGGCTAGGGCTGCACGGGAAATCACTGTACTTTCCCCTCGATTTTGCTCTAAAAGCTGTTTTCCCTCTGTGCCCAGGGCAAAGTGTTGTGTGTATGTGTGAGGGCAGAGTCATAGGAGGGGAGACTGCCTTTTTGGAGCACACAGGACCCTCTGGTTGAAAAACAGGACCTGAGATGCTAAGGGGTGAGAAGCAGCCCACCGCCTGGTCAGGCACAGGGAGGTGTTGGACTGAGGAGCATAATAAGCATGTCAAAGCCAGGATTAGGGAGGCCTCTGGGAGGGCCGCCCCTGGCTGCTGTAGAAATAGTTCTCTGCCTGGTGACGGTGTGACCAGAACGTACCCCCACATGCGTGCACAAGCAGAGACGCGTGTGCACACACACCCTTGCAGGGAGTGTGATGATGGGCATTGGGGGTGGGGCTGTGTGAGGACAGGAGGGCCGCTACCCTAGGCTGCACTGCCCAGGGCTCAGAGCCTGAGCAATGAAGGGTGGTCAGGCCATTTACAGGGAGCCCCCCAGCAAGTATCAGGCCCCTAAAGCCTACCGCCCCCATTTGGGAATTGAGGAGAACACTGAGAAATGACCAGGTCTTTTGGGACCTGACCTGAGACACATGTGACACCCAGGCCAGTGGGTTCAGGCTGCTAGCTGAGCCATACTCCCACCTCTCCCCAACAAGTAACCTGTGCCTGTCCCCACCCAGAGCCTCCCCCAGGTAACCTGTGCCTGTCCCCCCCCCCAGCGCCCCCCCCAGGTAACCTGTGCCTCCCCCCCCCCAGAGCCTCCCCCAGCTAATCTGTGCCTGTCCTCCCCCCCAGAGCCTCCCCCAGGTAACCTGTGCCTCCCCGCCCTGCCCAGAGCCTCCCCCAGGTAACCTGTGCCTGTCCTCCCCAGAGCCTCCCCCAGCTAATCTGTGCCTGTCCCCCCCAGAGCCTCCCCCAGGTAACCTGTGCCTGTCTCCCTACCTCCAGGACCTCCTCACTTCGGTGGAATTCAGGCACTAAGGAGCGCATGCTTATCAAAGTTGCTGACCGGGAGCCCAGCTTCCTCTCCTCCCAGGGCAATGGCTATGCCCTAGACAGCCACGCCAGCAGCCGCTCCCGCAGACCCTCAGGTGGGCAACACTCGCCCAGCCTACAGACGTTCGCCCAGGACTCTGACGGCCCCATCTTCTTTCCTGAACGGCGGCCTTCACCCTTCCTGAAGAGGGCTGAGCTAGGGAGTTGCTCCCCACTGCTGGCCCAGCCACGCAAGCCCACCAGTGACTCCCAGCCCTCCTCCCCACGCTACGCCTATGAGCCCCCACTCTACGAGGAGCCCCCTGTGGAGTACCAGGCCCCCATCTATGATGAGCCCCCCATGGACGTCCAGTGCGAGGCTGGCGGGGGTTACCAGGCCGGCTCACCGCAGCGGTCTCCAGGCCGCAAGCCAGCCCCCTTCCCCCAGTCTCCCAAGCAGGGCTCCTCTTCGCCCTCCCAGCAGCTAGTGCTGACCAGGCAGAGGTGCCCAGACCGCTTCCTTAGCCTAGAGTACAGCCCCGCCGGCAAGGAGTACGTGCGGCAGCTTGTGTACGTGGAACAGGCAGGCTCCAGCCCCAAGCTGCGCGGGGGCCCGAGGCACAAGTACGCTCCCGGTCCCGGAGGAGGCTCGCTCCCCCTGCAGCCCAGCCTCTGCCTGCTGCGGGACCAGCGCCTGGGGGTCTCCTCCGGGGACTACAGCAGCATGGAGGGGCCCGAGCCGCGGCACACCCAGCCGCCCATGCAGGTGCCCCAGGCCCAGGATGACAGTATGTCCTGGTCCAGCCAGCAGGACACCATGTCCTCAACCAGCTACTCCCCAGGCACACGCAAGAGGAAGAGCAGGAACCCTTCTCTGTGCCGCGCCCCCAGCACCTCGGCCACCGAAGGCGCCGGGGACCGCGACCTCCTCGGGGAGCAGCCCCTGGCCGAGGAGCGGCCTCTGTGCGGGCCCAGCCTGGCCCCTGTGAAGCGGGCAGAGGGCAAGACGGGCGAGGCTGAGCCTTTCCTGGCGCAGGCGCGGCTGGCCTGGGAGGCGCAGCAGGCCCACTTCCACATGAAGCAGCGGGGCAGCTGGGACTCCCAGCAGGATGGCTCAGGCTACGAGAGCGACGGCGCTGTGCCCCTGCCCATGCCGGGGCCCGTGGTGCGTGCCTTCAGCGAGGACGAGGCGCTGGCCCAGCAGGATGGCAAGCACTGGCAGAGGGGTGCCTTGGAGAGGCTGGCTTTCCCCCAAATCCTGCTTGAGAAAAGCGTCTCCGTGCAGACCAACCTGGCCTCACCAGAGCCCTACCTTCACCCCTCACAGGTAGGGGGTTGCTGCCAGGGTCCCTGGCCAGGGGGGTGGGGTGGTGGGGGGCAGGCAGTGGTCCCAAGGCACGGTGCAGCACTCAGCTCTTGGGAAGGCCTGGCCAGTGATGGCCGGTCACCTGCAGGGCAGAGGCCGTGCCCTGACTCCATCCAGGCTGTGGGTGCAGGGAGGTCGGGAAACAGTGGGGCAGCCGTCCAGCCCCTGAGCCTCTGTTCTCCCCTGTGAGTGGGCTCTCAGGGGAGGGGCTCTGCAGGTGGAGGGTCAGTGCTGCTCTTCTGCAGTGAGGAGGGAAGACCAGACACCTGGTCCCGGGGCCAGAACCTCATGCTGCAGCTGGAGCCAAAGCCGAAACCTGGCCTGGCTTGTCCCCTCTGCTCAGCGCCAGGCACGGGCATCAGTCAGGCTCTGTGAACCCAGGTACAACTTATGTCTAGCTCATGTGCTGGAGCTTGATGTCCCAGAACTTTGGGGCAGTGTCCTAGTTCTTACCTCCTGACCCCTGACCTTTCACACCAGTCTGCTGCATGAGGCCCTGAGGGTCTGCCCTGGCATTTGCCAAGAGCTGGCAGTGGCCAGAGGGCCTCCTGGTGTTGGGCTCCCATCCCCAGCAGGGAAGACCTACCTGAGGTCCCAGTGATCTTGGGAGGCCAGTGTCCCTGGGCAGGGCTGCCTTAGTGCCCCTCCAGGCTGGAGAGCTCAGAGCAGCGTTTCTGTCCAAGCCAAGAAAAGATGCCTTGTTACCCCAATGATGTGTCGCATGGCTGTGCTGAGGCCATTAGGGAAGCAGGGAGGGGGCTTGGGACAGACCTTCCCTTCCCAGCCTTGTAGGAAGCAGTTGAGCCGCCTTGCATGCTGGCCATGCCAGTGCCCAGCCCCACCCTGCCCACAGCCCCAGCTGAGGAATCTTTGTTGGAGGGGTGAGGGGGTGACGGAGTGGGCAGGCACTGTAGCAGACCCGGTGAGATTCTGTGTTTCTCTGTGGAACCATGCATCTTGGGTTTTTCGCATCTGGCGGGGCTGCTCTCTTCATCCGTTCCTCAGCCTCAGAGCTCAGAGAACTAGCAGAAGCCAGACAGCAGGAGCAAGGCGTGCAGGAGGCAGTGCCCTTCCACCATGCACGGGGTCCTGGCACCCTGCGTGGGGAGGGCAGCAGCTTCTAGCCTCTTCCCACCTGGGACTGGTCAGCCCAGGAAGCCCATAAAGTGCGAGGGTGGTTTCTTCCCACCCCAGACCTGCCCTGGACACCCTCCCCCAACCCACCACAGCTGTCAGTGACAGGGACAGGGAGGGGCCTCCGTTACCCCCTGGGTAAAGGGCCTCTGCGGGTTCCCTTCCTGACCTTGTGAGAGCGTCTAGCGTGTGTTTATGAGGTGGGTAGAACCAGAGGAGGCCCAGACCTCCTCCAACAGCCTCCCGGGTGGCCGGGGAAGCCAGACCTCTCTCCTGGCGGGGTCACGTGGAGCCCACAGCCCCTCATGGCCCCTCTGTCCTTCCCAGTCCGAGGATCTCGGCTCCTGTGCCCAGTTTGAGAGTAGCCGGCAGGCCCGCAGCGTCATGCCCAGTGCCAGCTGTGTGTTCCCCCCCTTCACACTGCGCAAGCCATCCTCAGAGACCGACATTGAGAACTGGGCCTCCAAGCACTTCAACACGCACACCCAGGGCCTCTTCCGGCGGAAGGTGTCCATCGCCAACATGCTGGCCTGGAGCAGTGAGTCCATCAAGAAGCCCATGATTGTGACCAGCGACCGCCACGTGAAGAAGGAGGCCTGTGAGATCTTTAAACTGATCCAGATGTACATGGGTGACCGGCGTGCCAAGGCTGACCCTCTGCACGTAGCCCTGGAGATAGCCACCAAGGGCTGGAGCGTGCAGGGCCTGCGGGACGAGCTATACATCCAGCTGTGCCGGCAGACCACGGAGAACTTCCGCCTCGAGAGCCTGGCCCGTGGCTGGGAGCTCATGGCCATCTGCTTGGCCTTCTTCCCACCCACACCCAAGTTCCACTCTTACCTGGAGGGCTACATCTACCGGCACATGGACCCCGTCAATGACACCAAAGGTAAGGCCCAGTGCATGAGGTTCCCAGCGCCCCGGGCTCCACTGCCAGCTCTGGGAAGGGCTGTGGCGAGAGCATCCCGGTCTGCGCAGGCCACAGGTATGTGGCACGGCACCTCTAGGCAGACACACGGGTCCTCCAAGGGCCAGGCCCTAAGTTTCCACAGGGACGTGGGGTCCTTGGGGAGCCCTTCCCTGCCACTGAGGCCCTGAGGAGGACAACAGGCCATCCTGGAATAGGGTCAGAGAGGAGGGGGCCGGATGAGGACTGGCTTCTGTGTCTCAGCCAGGCGGCCCCCTCTCCGCTGGTTCCTCCGCACCTGGTCCTCTGCCTAATGAGCGTCTCCGTGTGCTCACTGTGTTTGGGTTCAGCCGTGCTGTGGTCTGGTGAAGTGGACCCCCGGTCGGGCTCTGGCCATCTGCTGTGGTGGGGAGGAGGCTGGGAGCCCTGGAGCAGGGTTCCTGAGAGCAGGGAGGAGCCTGGGGGGCAGGCGTGCATAGCCCAGCACCAGCTCTGGCTGGAGCAGTGGGCCTTCAGGGCACTGTAAGCTGACCTGGCCCTGAGCCACCCCAAGAAGTCAGAGGTTGGCCCAGCATGGGTAGCCACCTGCCGAGGGCTGCCCGGGGCCAAGTATGGGGCCAGATTCTGCCAAGGGCTCCTGAAAGCCATGGATTAGGTTGGTCTGGTCCCATACTTGGCTGCTCCAGGGAGGACTCAGGGCCACGGCCCTGCTAACCAGACAGCGGCTGTGCGGCTGACACCAGTCCTGTGCCACTAGAGAGAGCGTGGGGACGGGGCCTTAGGCAACAGCTGCATCTGTAACCAGCTGTCCGCCACCCAGACAGCCACGGGTGTCCCCAAGGCACGGCCATGGAGCCAGTGTCCAGACGCACGCCCTCATGCACTTTCTGGGCTCCTCTATGGGAGTGACTATCTACCTTGATCCAGCCAGGGCCTTGCCCCGGCCCAGGGGTGTTGGGCCTGGGTGGGTGCACAGAGTGATGGGGGCTGTGGCAGCCCAGGCAGTGGTGGGACCTCGGGAAGGTGGGTCAAGCACAGGCACCAGCCAGCCCATCAGCCAGTTGGCCACAGATCTTAGAAGCCAGGAGATTTTCACTGAGGCATGTGGTTTTGGGGGTGGTTGGTTGGTTTGTAAGATTTATTTATTTTGAGAGAGAGAAAGTGCCCGGGTAGGGGAGGGGCAGAGGGCCAGAATCCTCCAGCGACTCCCCCTGTGCAGAGCCCGACGTGGGACTCGCTCTGACAACCCATGAGATCGTGACCTGAGCCGAAACCAAGAGTTGGATGCTTGACCAGCTGAGCCTCCCAGACGCCCTTAACTGAGGCGTGCGGTGTTTGAAGCAGGGTCACTGAGCACAGCTGGTGGGCGTCCCCAGGTAGTTTCTCCCGACATGCGGAATATGTAGCCCTGGGCTGCCTGGGTCTGCCTCATCTGCCTCAGTCTCTCAGGCCTTCCCAGGAGAGGGTGGGCCCTTATTTGCTTCATGGTTCATGTCGGTCTTCCTCAGAGCCTTAAAGTGTGTGTCCACTGCTCAGCACATGGCCTTTGGGGCCCCAGGGAGCACTTGTTCAGTAAAAAGGTGAGTGAAGAGCGAGTGGACAGAGGCTCCTAAGGCCATTCCTGCCAGCCAGCGGGGGCTCCTGTGGGGGGCTAGAGCTCCAGGCCCCGTGCTGGGCCCGGCAGGATACTCCTCATGGAACAGAGGTTTGTGGGCCTTGGTCCTAGTGTCTGTACCACAGGGATGGGGCTGGAGTATATGAGGGAGTTGGTGGTCATCCTGGACCTACATGGCTTTGAGCATCTGCCCACCCGAGGGAGGCCCAGGTGGTCTCAGCGCCCCATGTTCTCAGCCTGCAGAGGGAGAGTGGGTCTGTGTGGTCCCACCGACAGGAGCCTGCTTCTAGGCTGTGGGATCGGATCTCACAGCCAGAAGCCAGCCCCAGGACTGTCACTGGGCAGGCCTGTGCTGTAGACCCTGCTCGGCGCTGAGCCAGAGGGAGGCCTTGTGCTCACTCCCACTGGCACGTCAGGGACAGGCACTCTGGCTGGTGGTCAGGAAGGCACCACCCATTGGCCCACAAGGATGGAGCCTGTTCTTGGAGAAAGGAAAACTGCATCCATCTCAGGGTCACGGGCAAGGGCAGAGCTGAGCCCAGATCCCTGTGGTGCTGCCCGCCTGGGCCTCAAAAATCTTTGATTTTTTTCTGCCATCACACGTGTGATACCTACCGTGTGTGTGGTCACCATTGCAAGGGACCAAGGCACCAGTGCAGTGAGCCCCAGGTCTCATGTCTGTGGACCCCTGGCTCAGCCTTGCCTCATACGTGGCCACACCTTTGTGCCAGCAGCCAGCGGGGTCCTTTCCCAACTTTGCAGGCTGTCAGCAGACATTGCAGAACGTGTGCCCCACGCAGCAGCACTGTGGAGGGGCACAGACCCTAAGAAGGGTCCTTCGCCGTCCAGGTGTTCAGTAAGACTCAGGGTTTCCACAGAAAGGTGTCAGATGGAACACATACATTTACTCGGACTCTACTCTGAAGTCCTGCTAAATGAACAGGGAAGGAATTTTTTTTTTAAAGGAGAGAGGGAAAAACAACAACAAGAGAATGTACCGTGGTGCAGCCACTGTGGAGAACAGTTTGGCAGCTCCTCAAAAATGAAACACAGAATTACCGTAGGACCCATCAACTCCACTTCTGTGTATTTACCTAAAAGAATTGAAAGCAGAGACTTGAACAGATAGATATTTGTACACTCAGATTCACAACAGCCGGGGGGGCACGGCTCAAGTGCTTATCAGTAGATGAGCGGATAAACGGAAGGTGCTCCGTCCCCACAAGGCAGTATTGTTCAACCTAAAAAAATGCAGGGAATTCTGACACATGTGCAACATGGATGAAACTGGAGGACATTATGGTCAGTGAAATAAGCCAGTTCAGAAAAAGCTGTTGTTATGAGTCCACTCTTAAGAGGGCCTCGGATATCCTTGTTCATGGAAGCAGAAAGAATGGTGGGTGCCAGGGGCGAGGGGAGGGACAGGTGTTTGCACTTGGCCTGATGAGAAGTTCTGGAGGTGGAGGGCGCTGCTGGTCACACCACAGTGATTGCACTTAATGCCTTTGACTCTACAAGGATAAATGGTTATAGTGGTAAATTTTATCTTGTGTTTATTTTACCACAATAAAAATAAGAACACCCACAAGGACAAAGAGAATGAACACTATGCTTTGGAAGCAGAAAAGTGCATGGACAAGTGGCAGACACTGGCAAAGCAGCGGAAGCAGGTAGCTTCATCGTGGGTGGAGCCCGCTTCCAGCAGTGGTTTGGGAAGTGTGTGATCTGGAAGCTGAAAACAGAAGGACTAGTGAGTCTTGCTTAAGAAACAAAGCAGCTACCATAGAGTAGGTAAAGGCATAGATTCCAGACCCAGAGCATTTGGACTCAGATCCCAGCCACATTTTCAAGATAGGCAGGAAAACAAATCTTAGTAAATGCTAAAGAAGGTAAATCATAGAAAGTATGTTTTCGAGTCACAACAGAATTGAATTAATAATCAGTAACACTAAGATATCTGGAAAATCCCCACATACCTGGAAACTAAAAAGCGTATACTGTAGAGCCCATGGGTCAAATAAAAACCTGTTGGCAAGGGGACCTATAGGGAAATTAGGAAGTATTTTGAACTGAAAGAAAATGAAAACAAAATGTATCAATTGTGGGGTGCAGTCATGGCAGTTCTTAGAGAGTCATAGTATCTTAATATCTATATTCTTTTTTTTTTAAAGGTTTTATTTATTTGACAGAGATCACAAGTAGGCAGAGGGGCAGGCAGAGAGAGAGGAGGAAGCAGGCTCCCCGCTGAGCAGAGAGCCCGATGTGGGGCTCGATCCCAGGACTGAGATCATGACCTGAGCCTAAGGCAGAGGCTTTAACCCACTGAGCCACCCAGGCGCCCCTTAATATCTATATTCCAAAATAAGATCTCAAATCAGTGGCTTCAGTGTCTATTCTAAGAAACTCAAAAAATAATTTCTACTAAAACCAAGCAGAAGAAAATACTAAACATCAGAGTAAAAATCAGTGAAAGTGAAAACAAATACTGCAGAGAATCAATGAAACAAAAAGCTAATTCTTTGAAAAGATTGATAAAATCGATAAATCTCTAGCCGGACTGATGAGGACAAAGAGAGAACATTAATTACCGATGTAAAGAATGAGAGATGACGTCACAACAGACTCAGTGCGTCAAAGGGTGATCAGATGAACAACTTGACGCCCATAAATTGAACAGTTTAGAGGAAAACAGATTCCTTGAAGGACACCAACTACCGAAGATGACCCAGTAAGAAATAGACAGCCAAAAAAACGTATAATTATTAAGGGAATTGAATTGATACTTAAAACCTTCCTGCAAAGAAAAGTAAAGGCCCATATGGCTTCACTGGTAAATTTTACCAAAAGTTCATTGTTTGGCTCTTCTTTACAAACTCATTGAGAAAATTGAAGTGGAAGGAATATCTCCCCATTCATTCCATACCAAAATTATAAAAAGACATTACAAAAAAAGAAAAGTGCAGACAGTATCCCTTCTGAACATAGAGCAGAAATTTTTTTTTAAAGATTTTTATTTATTTATTTATTTGATAGAGATCACAAGGAGGCAGAGGCAGGCAGAGAGAGGAGGAAGCAGGCTCCCTGCAGAGCAGAGAGCCCGATGCGGGGCTCGATCCCAGGACCCTGGGGATCATGACCCACGCCGAAGGCAGAGGCTTTAACCCACTGAGCCACCCAGGCACCCTGAGAGAGCAGAAATTTTTAAAGTATTTTAGCAAATTGAGTCCAACAATATATTAAAAAGATAATGTATCTTGAATAAGTGAAGTTTATCTGAAGAAGGAAAGGTTGGTTTAACATTAAAAAATCAATCACTGTAATTTGCCATAGCGGCAGAGTAAAAGGGAAAGACCATGTGATCATTCCAGTAAGCATAGAAAAAGCATTTGGCAAAAATCAACATTTCTATGCCTGATAAAAATTCTAAACAAACTAGGAACAGAAGGGAACCTCTTCACCCTGACAAAAGGCAAATATTTTTTCTTAAAACCCTACAGTCCCCAAAAGAATGGAAAGCGAGCCCTCCGACAGATACTTGCACAGCCCAGCCCAGTCGTCCAGCAGGTACCTGAATAAGCGAAATGTGGTCTGTCCGTGCAGGGGGAGGTTTTGCAGCCATAAGAGGAGTAAAGTTCTGATACATGTTAAAAAGTGGGAGAACATTGAAAAGTTACTCTTACCAGATACAAAAGGACAGATACTGTACAACTTATATGAAAAATCTAAAATAAGGAAATTCATAGGACAGAAAGTAGATTAGAGGTTACCAGGAGCTGGAGGAGGGGGAATGAGGAGTTTTGGTTTGGTGGGGACAGGGTTTCCGTTTATGGTGACGTACAAAGTTTGGAAATAAATGTGGTGGAGGCTGCATGACGTTGTGAATGTACTGGATGCCGCTGAGTTGTACACTGAAAAATGGGTAAATGGCTACATCTTTGTTTTTATTCTACCACAATTAAAACAAGGAACACCTCTAGCCAACATTGTGCGTAATGGGGAAAGACACAGTGCTTTCCCCCAAGTTCAAGAACAAGGCAAGGCCCTCCAGCCGCACCGCACCAACTCAGAGTCATGCTGCTGGGCCAGCCAGGGCAGAGTCACAGAGGAGAAATAAAGGGCATCCAGACTGGAAAAGGAAGTGTGCGATTGTCTTTATTCACAGACAACACGGTCTTCTGTGAGATGCATAAAAATACCGTGTGAGCTGAGCAGGTTTGCAGGACACAAGACCAATATGGAAAAGCTCAGCGCGTTTCCATGCAATAGCAACACACAAATGGAACATTTTAAAATGCCATCTGGGAGTGCCTAGCTGGACAGTGGAGCAGAGACTCTGGTATCGGGGTTGTGGGTTCGAGCCCGACGTTCAGTGTGAGATTATTTTGAAATAAAATGTTTAAAAAAATCCGAAGTAGCATTTAAAAATGTGATACTTAGAGATAAATCAGACAAAAGATGTCTAAGGCTTCTACAGTAAAAACTCCCAAACATTACTGAAAGTCAGGAAGGCCTAAGTTAATGGAGAGAAATACCACGTTCATGAATCAGAAGACTCATTAGTGTTAAGCTCTTACTTCCTTCCAAACTGATGTGTAGACGGAATGCTAACCAAAATCTTAATAGTTTTTTTTAATTTAGAAATTAATTAGGTGGATTCTAAAATCCGTAGAAAATGCAGAGGATCTAGAATAGACAAAATACCGCTTGAATAGCAAGAGCGAAGTTGGCGGACTGACCCTGCTCTACCTCAAGGCTTGTCATAAGGCTGCAGTAGCAGGAGGGCGAGTGTTGGCTAAAGGTAGACAGTAGCTCCATGGGACAGGACAGAGGCCAGAGCAAGACCCAGACACACACAGTCTATTAGCTTTACACGGAGATGCGAAGGCCCTTCAGTGAAGAAAGGACGGTGCCTTCTTCAAGTGGTGCTGGGACAGCTGACGTTCCAGATGCAGAGAAAAGATGAGCTTCTAGCCATGCTTTGCACAGTGTATGCACTGTATCCAGTGCAAAAATTGTATAAAACTATATAAAACTTAGAATTATAAAACCAGAACAAAACAAAAGTTTTTTCTTGAATTAGGCGAGGTTTCCATGTGTGACAGTAAAAGCACTGTCTACAAGGGAAACATTGGTCCGTTGGACTTGAACAAAGTTTCCTGCTGTAAAGAGAAGGAAGAGATGCAGCCGTCAGACAAGCAGGAAGAGGAGGCTAGAGTGTCCTGTGGGGGCATGTCAGAGTTGGGGGTGTTGGTGTGCTGTCTGGGGGACGTGTGTCCACGTAGGACACGGGCGCACCTGTCCCAGCTCTGTCAGCGCCCCAGGAACGGTGAGCACACCTCACCCCCAGGTCTTGATTCCTTTTCCATTCAAGGAACCAGGGCTTCTTGGAGAAACAGCTGGGTATAGGGCTGGGGGGGACAGCAGAGAGTGTCACAGGACACAGGAGCCAACTGAACGGGTTCCCGGTGGCCAAACCTGGAGCCATTTGAGCAAAAAACGAAGTTGTATTGGATCATAACCCACACTATAAAATGATACATCCACAAGTCCGTGCGGATAAGAGTAAATGATCCGATAGATGAGACAGCGGTTCCTGTGCAGAAGAGTAACAGCCGATTTCTCTAGACGGCCCAATCAGAGTAGAGCGTAACTCCCAGCCTTAGCGTGGGCTGACTTCCAGAGAGCACAGGATGGACAGGGGACACAGGGCTGCCTGTCAGCAGTGCTGAGTTTCTTTGTGCAGAGTGGGAGGTCGGCCCACGTGGGTCCGAGATGCCTGCTGTATCACCCAGCACCTCCTCCAGCACCGCCCAGGACCCAGCCTGCCCGCGGATCAGAAGCATCTCCTCCCTTGCCCTTCCCTGCATCGTCCTGCCCACCTCCCGTCTGAGGGGAGCCAGCTTTCTGGTCGACAGTGCTCAGAAGGGCCCCAGGACTTCCCCAGCCCCGTGGTCCAGACCCGCCCCTGTGCACAGCCGCACGTCCGTACGGGTACACACAGCACAGCATTCCTGGGCTGCGTCCTCCTCAGCCCTAGCTGGGTGTTGGCCACGGCCCTGCTTCGCTTGGAGGAACCCAGCAGGGGTGTGATACCTGCCCAGCCCACCGGGTCGGCCCCCTGCAGGCCCAGGGGCCTCCTTGCCAGACGCATCGGGACCCGCGTGGGTGTGCACTCCTGGCGTTGTGTTCTGTGGTCCTCACGGCTCTGTTTGCTCCCCAGTGACGCGGCATATGAAAGCGCTCCTGGAAAGGAACACTAAGAAGAAGTCCAAGTTGAGAAAGAAACCCAAGCCTTATGTTGAGGAACCGGATGGTAGGGCCTCTCCCCAGAGCCCCTGTGCGCTGTGTCTGCACAGCTCTGCTCTCCAGCCTCGGCCGCCTGGCCTCCTTTCTCTAACCGCTTCTGGGCTGGAAGGGGTGTTGGTGGGTGGCACTAACCATCAGGCTCATGGGCTTCTGTGCCGGCCGGGTGTCCAGGTCAGCAAAGGGGCTTCCGTGGCAGGCCGCGCCTGCCTGTGCCTCTTTGCTCTGTGGCGCTCAGGACAGTCTCTGGCTTGCATCCTGGGCTCTCTGCGGGGAGGGGCGTGAGGACGAACTGGGCAGGGCACTGGGAGCGCCCTAGCTGAGCGCGCGCAGAGGAAGTGCCCTAGGGCCTTCCTGCCCTGACCTCCAGCCCAGGCCGCCCTGGGGTGGGGCGTAGAGTCTGGCATTGCTCCCTTGGTGGGCGCCCAGAGATCTCCCAACTTCCCCCACCAGCCACACCCTTCCCCTGGGCCCTGGCTCAAGATCCACACGCAGCCCCCCCAAAAAAAGACCCACACCACCATCCCACCGCCGTCCAAGCTCCAGGGAAGCCCTGTTAACACAGGACCGTGCCCTCCCTGCTGCGGGAGCTGGTGATCTCACCGCTGCCATGTCCACTTCCCCTCCTGGCACTGGGGCTCTGAGACCAGCCCCAGTGCCACCACTGGCACTTCCCCCAGCCTTGTACACACCTCATTCTCCAAACGTGCCCTACTTTTCATCCTCTAATACCACTCAGCCTTGACACCCCTTTCTCCGGGGAAGCTGTCTGACTGGCCACTGCCCTCGGCAAGAGGGGGCAGCTGGAGTCCAGGATCCCCAGCTGCCCTCAGGCCACACCCATCTAGAACAGGAGTGAAAGAGGCTCTGAACTCCGGCTGGAGCCTGTCCAGGAGGTGGGTTGCAGCAGGGAGGTGGGCCTGGCCTGGGGCCGAGCAGGACACTGGCCCTAGATAGTGCTGGGGAGTGAGGAGGGAGCTAGAAGCCCTAGGACCCAGCTGTGTCCTGGACCCAGCCATGTCCTGGAGCACCAGCCCGTTGTGGCCACACCCACCACCTTTTCAGGGTTAAAGCCGGGCAGGGCTCAGGGGCACTAAGGCCCCAGGCACAGCAGTACAGCTGGGAGTGCTGCCTACTGACTCCCCACCTAGAAGACTGGGTATGGGTTTGCCCTGGACAGGTTAGTGGTCCTGACGTGGAGCACCCCGCACCATTGCGGGGGTGTCACTGGGCTGGCCTTAGGCACTGCACATCTTCCCAGGCCCTCAGCAGACATCCCACAGTCAGGCCCAGGAAGCTACACCCACGGCAGGACAGGGCACAGGGGAGCTCCTGGGACTCGGGACACACGCAGACTCAGTCGTGGTCCACCCACAAAAGCCAGTACCAGCAGCTACCATCTGCTGAGCCGTGCGCCAACTCCAAGATCAGCCCTTCACAAGGACCTGTGGTCCGTGTCTTCCCTGTCCCCATCCTACAGGGGAGCAAGCTTGGGCCCCACGAGGCTGCCTCGTGACCAGGTTCGCCAGCCGAGAGGCGGCAGCCCCAGGATCTTCAGATCCTAGTCAGATGGGGGGTCAGAGCTGGTCTCACCCGCCCGAGGGACGGGTAGGCACAGCCCCAGTCTGCGGCCGACTCCTCGCGGCCAGCGGGCAGCCCACGGCCCCCTTTGCCTTCCAGGTCCCCGGGAGCCTGTCAAGGATGGCCAGGTCAGCCTGGGGCAAACTGGTCCCGGGCCCACGCCCTGCGCTGGCCCAGCAGAGGCCGCCGCTTGGACTCGTTGCCGGGGTCTGCGGCTCCTCCGGGACCTGAAGCAGAGTCTCCAGGGAGAACGGGCAGTGTCGGTTTTCACTCGGGTTACTGTAAAAAAAAAGAATCCCCTCGCCACGTGTATTAACAACACTGCTCTGTGATCATCCAAAATGAAAAGACTGAGGGGCTGAGCCATGGTATGTTTTTCCCACTGGGGTCCAAGCACCTCCACATGCTCAGCCGTCCACAAGAAGGTGCTTCCTGTAAAAGAACCAGGGGGCGTTTTGATTTGGGACTTGAGTGCAGAGACTTGGCCTCCCTCTGGCTGGAGGCCCTAGGGCAGGTGGGCCCCGTGGGAGCAGAGCCCTCCCCCCGGAGAGCGGCTGGTTCTGAGCCGGGGGGCACTCATTCCGGCCTTTTTGTCTCTGTGGGGCTGTGGTGCCTCAGGCTCCGCCTGTGTGCGTCCTTGGTCTCTCAGCTGCTCCTCTTCCCCTCCTTCCCCTCGCCTGGGCCAGGAACGATGCCACACGTTAGACCCACCCCGTGTGGGAGCTGCTCCCCCTCTCCCCTCACCCCTCTTTGGCTTCTCCTTCCCCTCATTTCTGTATCTGGAGAACCTCCCAGCCAGGGTCCCTGGGGTCCTTGCCCTCAGAATGCCACCCTGGCCATTCCCCCATGACCACCAGCCAGAGCTTCTGCCAGGGACTGAGTTTTAGGAAAGCTCCCTCCCTTGAGAAAGGAGCCCAGTCCTCTCCCTGTCGCCTTCAGTCCTTGGGCAGAACCCAAAGGTGTCTTCCTGTGTTGTGGGCCTCCCAGAGAGCCCCAGGCTCAGGACGCAGCCACCCCCTCCCACATGCCACCCATCCCCTTGGCCTCCCTTTCCCCACCGCTGCCCAGGCAGCTCTCAGCTGGGAGGGACGGGGCTCTGCAGGCTAAGGCCTGCTCCCCAGCACCAGGCCGAGGGCACTGGGCACCTCTACGCCTGTTGCCTGTGGAAATTACTCCTCTTAGGGACTCCCCAGGGCTAGCCTGCCCGGGGAGCAGGGGTTTTGGAGGCCCCGGGGCCCATGGCCTGCCCTTCCTGGTGGTGGGGAAACGCGGGCAGGTCAGCAGGGGAGTTCCTTCCCAAGCCTGGCTCCTTGAGGTGAGGGAAGTGCCCCTTGCCTGTCCATGGGGGTTTCTGCTCTGAAGGACTTAGCCCAGGAACATGAGCACCCACTGTCCCCAGGCAAGTGATAGGCAGGAGTGGGCCAGGCCGGCCCAGGCCCTCAGGGCTCTTGCTGGAGCCGCCTGTCCTCACCTCTCCTGCTGCCGCTTCTCTAGGCCCCTGCGTCTCACACACCAGCCAACCAGCACCCATTCTCTTCCAGGGGTGGCGATAAGCACCTACGCCAAGTACTGTTACCACAAGCTACAGAAGGCAGCCCTGACTGGGGCCAAGAAGGTACGAGCTTCCCCCAGGATGGCCGGGTGGGGCTGGGCAGGCTGTGCTGCTGACAGCTAGACGGGTCCAGAGGGAGGCCTCGACAGGCAGCCCTCACAGCCTGGAGAATGCCCTGCCCTCCTCAAGCCCAGCTGGCTGGGGGAGGGGGAGGGGACGGCTCATGGTTCAGAAGGTGCTCCAGAGAGCCCACCGAGGCAGGCAGCCAGGGGAGGCTGGGGGCTGCACCCCCGTTCGGGAGCCGGCACAGACAAGGGACGTGCGGCCGCCCGAGTGAGGGCGACAGGCCTGCCGCTGTCGGGCTGCTTCAGTGAGGGGTGACGGAGGGTCACAGCCCGTGAGTAGGCCAAGAGACGACTCTTGCCAGCGGGGACCCTCCCCCTGGCCGACGGCCCCTGGGCCCAGGGATGGCCAAGCCTGGGACTGCAGGGCAGCCTCAGAAGACCAGTATGGCCCCCTTCACTCACCCTGATCCGCCCTCCTGGCCAGGAACCCAGACCCATCACGGGGCTCCTCCCACGCTGGCAGCCAGGGTGGGCCAGATGGGCAGGTGGTCCTCTGGGACACCCATTCTGCCCCTGGGCCTTCTCAGTGTCCGCCAGAGCTTGATAGTCACATCCCTCCCGCAGCCCCTCTGGAGAACATGCCGGTCACACCAGATGGCTGGACCTTGTTCCCTGGTCTTGGGGTGTGTGGCTCTTGGCCATCTTCCTCTCTGTCCCCCCCACCCCGCCACTTCAGCCCACCACCCATACCTAAGAAGCCCCTGGGGCCCTCCTTTCCTGGAACTTTCCCCCACTGTCCCAGAGCCTGGCTCCCCCTCTCCTCTTCCTAATCCACTAACCCTGTCACTGGGAGCTGCATGTCCCCCACTCAGGCTTCTCCCCCTCACCTCCACCCCCGGAGGTCTCACAGGGTCCAGATCAGCCAGCCTGGGCCCCTCTGTGGCCCCGGGCACTTCTCCAGGAGTCACTCTCACCTTCCTCCTGGGCGGCCAGTGGGGCCACCTGACGAGTTAGAACACTGTTGGTGGCCCAGCAAGGTGTGCCCCCCAGTGATTTGGGGACCAGGGGGTTGGGGGTGCCTCCAGCTCTGACTAGGCAGGCGCCTGGAGTTAGCAGGGGTGAGAGGACAAGGGGTGGGGGAGGGAAGGCTGGAAGCAGGGCCGCAGGACCACACCAAGACACAGAGCTGGGCTGTCTTTGCAGGGGCTGAAGAAGCCCAACGTGGAGGAAATCCGGCATGCCAAGAACGCTGTGTTCAGCCCGTCCATGTTTGGCAGCGCCCTGCAGGAGGTCATGAGCATGCAGAAGGAGCGGTACCCGGAGCGGCAGCTGCCTTGGGTACAGACACGTCTGTCTGAGGAGGTGCTGGCACTCAACGGCGACCAGACAGAAGGCATCTTCAGGTGCCCTGCGTCCTGGGCCCTGGGGGTGGGGGCCTTGGGCATCTCCACCATGTGTCTCTGGCAGGCACTGGGACCATTGGGCCAACTTCCATGCCCCAGCCTTGCCTCTGCCTGGGAATAGCCAGAGAGCACCCCCCCCCCCAAGAGGCCATCATATGGACGGGGAGGGCACATGATGGAGGCAAGTCAGAGAATCATACCCCCCGAATGGCAGTATGCCTGAACTTAGGAGGGTCGGTTGGGGACTGCGCCTCTGTAAAAATGGCCACCAGGGTCCCAGGGGGCACTTGGACATCAGCCATAGGCAGGGCCTGAGCTGTGAGCCTGGAAAGACACCCAGCAGCCAGGAGATGGTGCTCACCTGTGGGCAGGGTCGACAGTCCCTGCCTGGTGGGGAGGAGCACTGCAACCTGCTGCTGGGACTCACCGACCCAGGCCCCAAGGGGAGAGCTGGGGAAGCTGAGGCCCGTGGGCTTGAGCCTCAGACGACCTGCTGATGAAGTCATCTGCCGGGGTGGGGGGGCAGCAGAGAGAAGAGGGACAACCGTCAGGGTGCAGACAGTTCTCCCCAGTGAGAACCCCCCCCCCCCCGCTCCACAGAGTCCCTGGGGACATTGATGAGGTGAATGCCCTGAAGCTGCAGGTCGACCAGTGGAAGGTGCCCACCGGTCTGGAGGACCCCCACGTCCCTGGTGAGCCCCCATCCCCCTGGGAGCAGGAGCAGGCTGGTGCAGGCAGCTGGAGCACTTGGGCTCCCCCTTGTTCCCCCAGTGATGCCATGGTTCCCAGTCTGTTTCCAGCACAGACACCCCCTGCCCATCCTACAGTGTCCTTGGGGCCTTGCCTGCCACGCTCCCTTACTCCCTGAATCACCCCCAGCGCCCCGGGGTCCATCCAGGTCCTCAGGAGCACCAGCACGCCAGGGTCTGGGCCTTTCCAGTCTGGCCCGACACCACCACTGCTCGCGCCACACGCTGCCCCCGCCCTGTGTCGCCCTAACCCTCCGGCCACTCCCTGGCTCCCGAGCAGCCCGGGGGAGCCCACCCAGCAGTTTGTGCTGAGCGCGCCCCCCTCCGCCGCCGCTGTGTCTGCAGCTTCGCTCCTGAAGCTGTGGTATCGGGAGCTGGAGGAGCCCCTGATCCCGCACGAGTTCTACGAGCAGTGCATCGCGCACTACGAGAACCCCGAGGCCGCCGTGGCCGTGGTGCACGCGCTGCCGCGCATCAACCGCCTGGTGCTGTGCTACCTCATCCGCTTCCTTCAGGTACGGGCTGGGCACACACACCCCGGGGCGCGCGCGCACACCTGGGACACTCCCCCGGGGTGCGCACGGGCACGCGCACACACCCGCCCGGGGCACGCCTCGCGCCGCGGCCCGACCCACCCTCCTGCCCTCTCCGCGCAGGTGTTCGTGCAGCCCGCCAACGTGGCCGTCACCAAGATGGACGTCAGCAACCTGGCCATGGTGATGGCGCCCAACTGCCTGCGCTGCCGATCGGACGACCCGCGCGTCATCTTCGAGAACACGCGCAAGGAGATGTCGTTCCTCCGCGTGCTCATCCAGCACCTGGACACCAGCTTCATGGAGGGCGTGCTATAGCGCGGGGAGGGGGGCCCAAGGACCGAGGGTGGGGACAGAGCCGACGCTCGGGGGGCGCCCGGGCAGGGGAGCACGCGGGGAGGGGGGAGGGAACGCCCTAGCCGCGGAGGCAGCATGCCAGGCTCCGCCCATGCCCGCCCCAGCCCTGGAACCCCCCCACCACCCTCTCCCCCCACCCCAGGCCCTGGGCCTGTGGACGCGGCCTGGCCAGAGGGCCCGTGGGAGGGGCGCCTCTGGGCCCCCTCCCGCCCCTGCCTAGTGGCCAGTTCCTTGGGCACCGCACCGCCCACCGCCGGCCGGTCAGCCCCCAGAAAGTGCCTTCTGTTTCCTGGAGCCAAGCGACACTGCCCCTCCCGGCCGGCCTGAGAGCACACGCCCCCTCCCCCGCCCTCACCCCCCCCACACCCCGCCCCGTGAGCTGCCTCGCAGGAGGCGGGGGCTCCTGCGCTAGGCCTAGTCCTGGCCTGGCCCCTGCCTGGCTGCCCGTCTGTCCTCTGCCCGGCACTTCCCCTCGGTCTCCTTCCTGGCCCGTAGCCTCCGACCCCCACCCCCACCCCGCACCCTGGCACCTGTGGCCTCCATCGTCGAGATTGCACAGGAATTGGGGGTCCCAGGGCACTGGACTGTCCACCGGAGCAGGGCCCTGCAGGCTCTCTCTGGGTGGGGAGGGGCCCCCAAACCAAAGTCCCCTGGGGTGGGGGGCAGGGTTGTTGGGCAGGCATTCTTGGGGCAGGGTGGGGGAGGGGCAAGAGTATTTTTTCTTCGTGTAACTATAAATTCAGATTCTATCCAGCACACCAATCCGCCTGTGTATAAAGATATAGAGGAAATGATAGAACTAAATTTGCTAATGACATAGTTTTAACCCAAATGCTATTTATCTCTGAGCCGTCCTAGCCTGTCTTCTGTGCAGAGCAAGCTGGTATCACTCCTTCATTTTCTTCGCCACTTTCTTGGCTTCGACCAAAAACCAAGCCCTGCCCCATACCCTTCTGGGACCTGCAGTGGAACAAAGGGAAGGAGCCCCAAGCTGGGGAAACTGGGAGCCCCCAGGATTGCCCTTCCTCAAAGCCAGAGCTGGGGGTAGGAAGTACCTAGACTCTCAGTTTGTACATTTTCCATTTTGGAATTTTGAGTTCCAATTGTAAAACTTAATTTCTCCCCAGTTTATATATATATATATATATATATATATATATATATATATATATATATATATATGTATATGTATATATATGTATATGTATGTATGTATTTTTAGAGTTGAGTTTTTATTTATTATTAAAAACAAAAAAGCCCAGCCCTGCTGCTGCCCGGGTGTCCCCTGAGGTAGTGTCCTCAGTCGGGTGGTCTCCGGGCCTGGGGTGGACGGCCCTGCCACAGACTCTAGCTCTGACGCACGGACTCAAGAGGAGATGACACTTTGTGTGAATAAAATACATATGGACACTTGCGAGCCATGGTCACTGCCTGTCGCCTCGTGCTCTTCCAGTCTCTGCAGGGGGCTGGGCTGGGGGCTGGGCAGCCCATTCCAGCAGCCAGTCTGTTGCTTGTATGGTCACCTACGTGGACAGGCCAGGGGAAGTTGGGGGAACGGAGAGGGTGCCGTAGGGGTGTGAGCCAGGAGCAAGGCTGTTTCCTGGGAATGGGGGAGAGGGGCTGAGCCAGGGAGGAGGCACCAGCTGGGTGTCAGGTCCCCCTGCGCCGTCTGCGGCCACCTGGGCTATGTGTCGACCCTTAAGTCCCTGCCCGTTTGCGCGGAGAGCGGGCTGTGCCGCGTCCTGCCCCCAACATGCCCTGGTTCCAGGCAGAGCGAACGCGCAGTCGCCGGGTAGCCGAGCTGGTCTTCTGAGGGCCACCTCGTCCCCGTGCCGGCCGCCAGCCTCCGACGGCGGAGGGACAGAGCCTGAGTTCCCGCCAGCGCCCCGCTGCCTGGCGGTCCCGTCCGGTGACCCTTGCCCGGCGGGACTGCAGGACGGGCGCCCCCGCCGTGCGGGAGTCCGCCGCGCCCAGGAAAAGCGAGCCCCACGTTCTCCGGAACCCGAAGTGTGAGGCCGCAGTCGCCGGGGGGATGCGTGTTCTCGCAGCGCCAGCCCCGCGTGACCGGCCCGCCGCTTCCGGCGCGGGAGGAAGATGTGGTGGACATGCGGGGCGCTCCGGGGCGGCGCCCGGGCCTTGGCGCGCTCCCCGGGGACCCGGGCCTGCGGTGGGGGCGGGGACATCTCCTACACGCAGGGCCAGGCCCCGGAGCCCCGGACGCGAGAGTATTTTTATTACGTGGATCATCAGGGCCAGGTGGGCCAGGAGCGGGGCCTGCGGGGGCGCACCTGTCGGAGAGGTGGGGCCGGAGGGCGGGCCTGCGAGGGGCGGGGTCCCCGAGGTTAGTAAACGGGACTGCCCCGCCGGGTCGGCGAGCCGGAGATTGGGGCGCCCGGCCTCCGCTGCCGCCAGCCTGCCACGCGGAGCTGCAGCTGCGTCTCGCGCGCGCCGCACCCCCGGGTCCTGCCCCCTGCCCCGGGGCCGCCCCGCCTGACTTGCAAGCCCTGGCTGGGACATCCACCGTGTCTGGAGGAAGCAAGTCGGGGAGCCTCCGCGGAGGAGGTGGCACACCTGATTAGAAACTTGAGGGAGAGGCGCGGGCAAAGCACGGCAGCTCAGGCACCCGCACGGCCCGGCGTGCGGGGTAGACGCGGGAATGTGGGTGGGGGCCGGGGGTTTACCTTCCACTCGCCTCTCTGCACACGGTGTGCAAACGAGCAAGGGAGGAGGACCCTAGCCCCGGCTCGGGCCTGCCCAAGGCCTCCTCGCCCGGGGACGACTCTGTCTGGCTCCCGGCGGGGACTCATGGGCCATGGCCTGCCCCTCTGTCCGCAGCTTTTCCTGGATGACTCCAAAATGAAGAACTTCATCACCTGCTTCAAAGGTACTGCTGCACCCTCTTCCCCACCTTCCGTGTCCCTTTGGCAAGGCCGTGGTGCGCTCTGCTCCCCGGCCTCCCCACTGGCCCCCTGGCCCGCCCGAAGCAGAGGGCTGGGCATCCCGCGCCCAAGAGCCCTGCTGTCTAGACCGAGGCCAAGGTGGCGTACAGACAACCGGTGCCAGCCGCTGGCGTTGCCCAGGGCGAGCCGCTTGCCTGGGGGAAGCAGAGCCCCGAGTAGAGTGGCATGGTAAGCAGCCGTGCCCCTTCACCTCCAGACCCACAGTTCCTGGTCACCTTCTTCTCCCGCCTGAGACCCAACCGCAGCGGTCGCTACGAGACCTCCTTCCCCTTCCTCTCGCCCTGCGGCAGGGAGCGCAATTTCCTGCGCTGCGAAGACCGGCCCGTGGTCTTCACGCACCTGCTGGCCTCCGGCCCCGGGCCCCCGTGTCTCTCCTACTGCGGCGGCGGGGAGGCCCTGACCGTGCCCTTCGAGCCGGCGCGTCTGCTGCCCCTGGCCGCCAATGGGCGCCTCTACCACCCCGCGCCGGAGCGTGCGGGCGGCGTGGGCCTGGTGCGCTCAGCCCTGGCCTTCGAGCTTAGCGCCTGCTTCGAGTATCCGCCCGGCGCGTCCGCGCTGCCCTCACACGTGCGCTGGCAAGGCCGCCGCCTCGCCCTCACCATGGACCTGGCCCCGCTGCTGCTCGCCACCCCGCCGCCCTGAGCCGCCTGCTGGACCGCGGGCGGCCGCAGGTGCCCCGAGCCCCCGCCCCCACCCCCGGCCCCGCCCCCACCCCACCCGCGGCCCCGGCCCCGCCCCCACCCGCGGCCCCGCCCCCCTCCTCGAGGGTCCCGGCCGCGCATCGCTGCGCACGCGCACCCGAAGAGCGCGCCGGCCGAATGCGCGTGCGCGGCAGAGGTACACCGCGGCCCCGTCCGCTCGGCGCTGTCCGAGGTGCTGCTGCGGCTTCCGGAGCCTCGACCGCGAGGAAGGGCGGAGTCGCGGGCCCTTCTGCTCCCTCCCCACACCTCGGGCCCGGGGCGTCCTTTCATTTGGTTTGGCCCTCGCTCGCGTGGGGGGAAGCCGGGCCGGAGGCGCGGGGGCTCCAGTGCGCGTGCGCGAGCGGCGCCCGCCCCCTCCCCCGCCCGGCGCTGCTCTGTGGGCCGGGGCGCCGCGGGCTCGGCGGGGGAGCCGCGCCGCAGGAGCGTCAGGTGAGGGGGCGCCCGACCCGAGGTCAGCGGGCATGGGGGCGGGATCGGGGGCCGTCCCGGCTCTGTGCCCCGCGCGCACCCAGAAGGGGAGGAGACCTGGCGGGGACCACGCCCTGCCCTGAACCGGCCCAGGACAGACGCACGCTGGAGGGGGTGCAGGTGACACCGTGGGGGAATCGAGGCACGCGGCTCGCGCTTCGCGTTGGTCCCGAGGGGGTCGCAGGGATTCCTCGCCCCTCCAGTCCCCTCACGGACGGCGCCCTGGAGACGGTGACAGCCAACGCAGAATCCTGTGTGTGACGCCCCGCCCCCTGCCCAACCGGATTAGAGGGCTGTCCGCCGGGGAGAAGGATTTCTGGGCTGGCCTTCTCTGCCCTTCCCGCCTGGGCCCTCATCCCTGCTCACGCCGGCCCTTTTATTCCAGTCAGCGTCTAGGGGGTGTCCCTGTGAACCGCAGTGCCTTGAATCCTAAGGAGGAAGCCAAGAAGCTCCTCCACTTGAGAGGACTTGCGGGGGAGGCTGGGTGGGCAAGCCTTGGCCAGCCCTTTGGCTCAGGGAAACGGCTCCTGGGAGCCCAAAGTATGCTTTCAGGTCCTTGGGGTTCACACACATCCCGAGACACCTGGGAACTGCCTCTGCCTGGGCCAAAGCTAT
Source organism: Enhydra lutris kenyoni (assembly GCF_002288905.1). Taxonomy (NCBI): domain Eukaryota; kingdom Metazoa; phylum Chordata; class Mammalia; order Carnivora; family Mustelidae; genus Enhydra; species Enhydra lutris. The sequence continues at coordinate 338,764 of NW_019154098.1, forward strand.
ATTCCATTAAAACTTTTGCTGTGCCTACCTCATTTCTAGTGACTTTAAATAATCATGTGTGTTACAATTTAGAGCAAGATTTGGACAGACACCAAGGCCACTTGGTGCCGTTCCACATGACTCCCTCTTGCTAGCAGGGAGACCTGGTAAACAGGCAGGGGTTCAGAGTGGGACACTGGAGGAAAGGGCTGGAGACTGGATGACAGAACCCCATCAGGGTTGCCATCCCTGGCCCAGACTAGCTGGCTTCTTAGCCCCAGTCCCCACCTTTAAAACTCAACTTCTGTGCCCAGAACTGGACCCAGGCCTTCCCATCTTTGTAGGATCACAGGTGCACGAGCATAAAGCCCAACATACTATATCCCTTCACAGTTCAGGTCACTGCTCCCACAGCCCATTGGGGACTGGGGAAACTACCCTAGAAACCCAGTTGGTGGCCCAAGGGCCCTCTTTTACCACCCAGCTGCTCCAGAGCCCAACGCAGAAGCATCTTGCTGGAAGCCAGCAGGGAGAACATAGGCCATGGCTTCTAAACTGACTTTCCTATTGTGTGCCACATCCCCCAATTCTCTAGCAAGTTCCCTGAGAAATACCCCTAATTCTCTGCAAGCTCTTCCACCCACCATCACCCCCAGGAGGGCAGGGGCAGCTGTGCCTCCATTTTCCTACGGCTGGTGGCTTCCAGGATCAGTTCTGCCCATGTTACCAGTCAAGGTATGTCAGGTGCTCCCAGGGTCAGGTAACACAGCATGAGTTCTAGGGATAAAAGGACTAGACTTAATGGCTGGGTCAGGGTCAGGTGAAGACAAGGACACTGGCAGGGTGTGGCCTCAGGCCTTTTATAGGGCGCACTTGTTATGGACTCTGCTTTTGGAGGTGTCATAAAGAGGAGTCCATGTGGACGAGGGGAAGGAGGCCTTCCCAGAGCCCATTCTTGCCCTTTTAGCCTGTGCTTGGGCAACGGTCTTCACCACCTACATGTTCCCAAGCTCACACCTTGCACCGGCCTCTTGCACCTTGGATTCCAGGAGTGGCCGGTTGCTAGAATGAAGAGGGAAGCCCGATCCAGATGTGCACACGCATGAGCAGGAAGCCCCTTACAGAGCCGGATGGAGATAGATGGAAAGACAAGGGAGTGAGGCAGGGTTGACTCTCCCCACATGGCCTGTGTAGTAAGACCAGGAACAGTGGAAATTCCAAATCGAAACCTGAAATTCCAAATTGAAGCCAGATCTTCATGACTGTTTTTGTAAAGGAAAGAAATCAACATTTTCTTTTTTAACCAATTGCTTGAACTCATAACTTTTCAGAAACTACACACAGGGTGTGGGCCTTCATCCCTGTCCTTCTCTGGCTCTCAAGTGTTAGGGGCAGGCCTGCCAACCTGTGTTTCAGGAGGCCCATCACATCCAGGGTGGACTATAAGGAAGCCCTTCAGGAGGCTGCAGCTTCGTGGCCCGCAGCCGGTCCCGCGGGAGATGGCCCCGGCGGCGCCCATACTGCTGCTGCTATGGCTGCTGTGGTTCCCTGACCTCCCGCCTGGCGCTGCCGGCTGCCCGGCCGCCTGCCGCTGCTACAGCGCCACGGTGGAGTGCGGCGCCCTGCGGCTGCGCGTCGTCCCGTCCGGAATTCCACCCGGGACGCAGGTGGGCACCGCGCGGGGCAGAGGTGCCTGCGACACGAAGGGAGGGTGTGTGAGCGTACCCGAGGGTACTGGAGCGCTCAAGGGAAGAGGGAGACTCCCTCCGCGGGGTAAAGACTCCTCCTTCCTTCCTCCCTCCCTCCGGCCCGCAGACGCTGTTCCTGCAGGACAACAGCATCGCGAGCCTGGAACCGGGCGTACTGGCACCTCTCGCAGCCCTGCGCCGACTCTACCTGCACAATAACAGCCTGCGCGCCCTGGAGCCCGGCGCCTTCCGCGCGCAGCCACGCCTGCTCGAGCTCGCGCTCACCGGCAACCGGCTGCGCGGCCTGCGAGTCGGCGCTTTCGCCGGCCTGGGCCAGCTGCGCGCGCTCTACCTGGCTGGTAACCAGTTGGTGCAGCTGCTGGATTTCACCTTCCTGCATCTCCTGGTGAGGGGTTAGGTGGGCAAGGGCAAGGGTCCTCCCATAAGTAGTGAGAGGGAGAAAAGTCAACCCAGTCTAGCCTGCCCAGAAGGGAACCTGCCTCCCAGGGCCCCCTTTCCCTGATAATCTGTGTCCTTTCTTCAGCGACTGCAGGAGCTGCACCTGCAGGAAAACAGCATTGAGCTGCTGGAGGACCAGGCCCTGGCGGGGCTCTCCTCACTGGCACTGCTGGACCTCAGCAGGAATCAACTGGGCACCATCAGCCGTGAGGCCCTACAGCCCCTGGCCAGCCTGCAAGTCCTTCGCCTCACAGGTACCTCCTGGGGTGAAGGGGCCTCACGCGAAGGTTTATTCCTGGTCACAGTGGTAGCAGGAGGAAACAAACGGGCCAGGTGTGGAGCAGGCTTTGGCTTCGGTGGCTCTGAATTGCAGCCCGTCCAGGAGCACTCTGGAGGGCCACAACACAGCCTGCACCCGTGGTAGGAGGCTGATGGGAACGCGGGTGCCGGAAGGGGCACAGCTCAGGGAACTTCCATCTGGAAGACAGTTAAAGTAGAAGTCCGTGGAAGGAGCTGAGGGGCTCGCACGTGCACACTCTGGGGCTATCAGGGCAGCCAGGCAGGAACTGGAAGGACGAAAGTAGGGCTGCCGTTTCCAGACACAGTACCTGAAGACAAGGCTGACAGGACCTGTGAGGTTTTAGTGCTGTGGGATGTCTACGTGGACACCAGGGTTCGCCCAAAATGATGGGACTTGGTATAAGGAGAGACTTCAGAGAAGTAGAGGCTTTCTTAGAGACTAGAGAACCGGAACCTGCATCACAGAACTGAGGAAGGGGAAGGGAAGAGCTTGCCCACAGGCCAAGGAGCTTGGGGTCAGAAAAGAGGGGGGAGGGGCCCCCTGTGGGAGGCCTGACAGGGGCTCCTGTCCTGGCCAACCACCCGTGAGCTACCTGCCCACCCTTGCTCTGCCCACAGAGAACCCATGGCGCTGCGATTGTGCCCTGCACTGGCTGGGAGCCTGGATCAAGGAGGGGGGCCAGCGGCTGCTCAGCTCCAGGGACAAGAAGATCATGTGCGCGGAACCCCCGCGCCTGGCCCTTCAGAGTCTCCTGGACATATCCGGCAGCAGCCTCATCTGCATCCCGCCCTCCGTCCACGTGGAGCCGCTGGAGGTGACGGCCAGCCTGGGGGAGGACCTGCGCGTGGCCTGCCAGGCTTTCGGCTACCCGCAGCCCCTGGTGACCTGGAGGAAGGTGGCCCAGCCCCGCGAAGGGCAGCCGCGGGCTCAGGTGCGGCCGGAAGGCGGGGCGCCGCGCCTAGGTGGGCCCGGAGCCCCCGACACGGGAAGCGGCATGCTCTTCCTCAGCAACATCACCCTGGCGCACGCCGGCAAGTACGAGTGCGAGGCCTCCAACGCCGGTGGCGCCGCCCGCGTGCCCTTCCGGCTGCTGGTCAACCTGTCGCAGCAGCAGCCGCTGCCGCGCGCGCCCCCGCCGCCCCCGCCCGCCGGCCCCGCCGGCCACGAGCCCCTGCAGGAGGCGGGCAGCATGGCCTTCCGCGCGCTGGGCCTGGCCACGCAGACGGCTGTCGCCGCGGCCATCGCGCTGCTGGCGCTCACGGCGCTGCTGCTGGCCGCCATGATCTGCCGCCGCCGGCGCAAGCGGAAAAAGGCGCCGGGGCCGCCGGGCGAGGGCGCGCTATTCGTCAACGACTACTCGGACGGGCCCTGCAGCTTCGCGCAGCTCGAGGAGCTCCGCGGCGAGCGAGGCCACGAGATGTTCGTCATCGACCGCTCCAAGCCGCTCTTCGCCGAGGGCCCGACGGAGGCGGCGGACGGCGCGGCCACTGGGCCGCGGCCAGGCCTGCCGCTGCAGCCGCCCGCCGCCTACGAGATTCACTGCTGAGCCGGGCCGAGGGGGCGGGCGCGAGCTGATGACGTGGGCCGCGCGGGTTGGCCGGCTCCCGGGCTCGCCGCGCGCAGGCGCAGTCAGTAAAGGCTGGAAGCTGCGCAGTGTGCGGCGCGCTGTGTGTGGGGACGAGGGGGGGGGGGGGGGCGGGGGGGGGGGGGGGGCCGGGGGGGGGTGGGGACCGGGGGACGGGGGGCGCGGACACCTGCCGACCCCAGCTCTGCACACGGGAGGCCTAAGGTGCGGACGGACGGCAGCCAGAGGGGGTCCCCGCACCCCTACCGAGGCGCTCCAGAAAAGACCCCTCCCAGAACCGCTCTCCCCTCTAGCTCCGCGGGGTGCCAGCCAGCCCACGGGAGGAACTGGGGTCTCCCCGAGGTGGGGGGGCGACGGGCTGCGGACAGACCCGGGCCGGCTGTGAGGCGAGTGGGGTGCCCAGGGAAGAGGAGGCGCGGGCAGCGGACCGGAAGACAGCGGCCAGGTTGGGGATGACGCCAGAGCCTGCGACAAGTCACTCTGACCAATCGGGACAGAAAAAAACACCACAAATTCGAGTTCCAAACACACTGCACGTTGTACCTTAACGACACCTTCTGGCTCCAAAGCCCTGCCAGGTGGTCTCCTGGGTGCCAGGGCAGGGAGACCCAGCGCTCCTTGAAGCAGGTCCGTGTTCCAGCTTCAGCCCCAGGGCAGTCCGCTCTTGGGAAGGGCCTAGAGAGAACACCCAAACCGAATCTGGCCGTGCAGGCCTGGAATCCAGCCCTGAAGCCCACAGTCAGCCAGTCACGGGCACGGGCTCAAGGCAAACCAAACGGCACTGCCCAAAGCAAAAGAAGGCCCACAGCGCCCAGGAGCAAAGAAACCTGAGACCAGGGCCTCGTGTCAGGCCTCCAGCAGGTTGCCAGGGAAGGGTCCGTCTACCTAAGGCAAGGAGGGGTCTGCAGCAGCCCTGAACCCCAGTGCGGCCTGGAGGTCATAGGCTGAAGTAGTCTGCTGCCAGGCGCCCATAAATGTCTGTGGTCCAAAGCACGTGCGCACGGCCTGAGGCTAGTAGCAGCTGGTGCAACTCGGCCTCGACGCGAGCAAACTTCTCTTCGTTGATGGAAGCCTCCAGCAGGACAGAAGCCGGCGGCGGCCAGGGAAGGCCTTCGTAGCAGTCCACAGGGAAGGGGTGCACCACTGTGCGTAACTCAGCCTGCACCACTGAATCCCGGAGGAGCTCCTTGAGGCCCGCCATGGACAGCGGGTTGCCGTAGAGGCCGAGGTAGCGGAGGCTGGCGCAGCGCGTCAGCACAGGGAGCGTGGACAGCAGCTGGGGGTCCGCAAGCTGGCACTCGGTCAGCTCCAGGTGCAGCAGCGTGGCCGCAGCCGCCTGCAGTAAGCCCTGAAAAGGCTCGAGTTGGCCGCCGGACAGGTCGTTGCCACTAAGGTCCAGCTTCTTGAGATGGACGGCATGTGGGCTCCGTGCCAGAAAGCGCAGATCCTCAGGCAGCAGAGCACAGAAGGCCAGCTCCAGGCTCTCCAGGGGGCTCTGCAGGGTGCTATGGGGGACACAGGAGGTCACAGACAGGCAGAACCAGGAGTAGGTCTCGGGGGGAGGAAGGGCAGGGCGGTAGTGGGGCCTGCTCACCTGAGCAGCTGGTCCAGCCGTCCCGAGAGGAGAGAGGAGCCCATGCTGAGCTCCCGCAGACAAGTGAAGCGGCCCATCTGGGCCAAGAAGTAACGGAAGTTGTCCTCGCCGTCCACAGAGGGCTGCCTGGAGTCCCCGTGCACATAGTGCAGGCGCAGGCTGGCCAGGTGCTGGAAGCGGGCCACGTGGGGGATGATGACGGACAGGCCACGGAGACCCAGGTTGTTAAAGCGCAGGTCCACACGGCGCAGGCAGCCCGCGTCCAGCAGCTGCAGCAAAGCCACGGTGTTGCGCATGGGCAGGTCCTCAGCCCGCAGGTCCCGGCAGCAGAGCCGCAGGGGACTGCCTACGCTGCTTCGGAGCGCCTCCCGCAGGAATGCATATGAGGCCCTGTTCACCCGCAGGTCCACACGAACCTCCACAGGAAGGGGGGCCTGCCCAGGCTCCACAGTCCCGCCCTGCTGCTGCGCGATGCAGGTGCGGGCCACCGCTGCTGTGCAGTCCCACATGCTCATGGTACCAGGGTCCTGCTCCACACCGTCGTCCAGGAGGCCCGTCATGTCCAGCACTCGCAGGGCATGCTTCCTGGGAGCACGGGTAGGCTGAAGCAGGAGACAAGGGAGCAGAGCCCACACCCACTCCCAGCCATCTTGGGACAGGAGCAACATGACTGTTACTGCACTGAGCTCTTGCAGTAACCTGGAGCCTCACAGGGGACCTCTCTGCACCACCACCGCAACGCCGCCCCAGCCCAGGGCCTGAGGGCCCCTCAGGTAAGCTCATACCTGCAGAGAGGCTGTGTGCCAGCCTCCGTCTCTGGGGTGTGGAGCCGGGCCGTCAGCCCCAGGATCACAGCCTGCATGCTCTCTGTGCTGGGGCGTTCCTGCAGCAAGGCTCGGCTGCAGTGGGCACATTCCTGCAACAGCTGCTGGAAGCTGAGCAGCGGGAAGGGCCACGTGTGCACCAGCTCGCGAAGCACAACAGTCTTCTTGTCCATGAAGGCCACCTTGAACAGCAGGGGGAAGAGCTCTCGAGGCAGCAGGGGCAGGGCCTGGCAGGCAGCTGGCTGGCACTGGAGCACCTGCCGTGTGCTCAGGAACACAAGCGTGTGCATCGCGCTGGGCCAGGCAGGAAGCCACCTGCAGGGAAGGGCCCTTCAGCGGGGAGGACAGACCCCAGGCCACCACCCAGCCACGCCCTCTTCCGTCACTGGTAGCAGGCAAGCCCAACATGGCACTTGGCACAGCGCCAGCACTCAGTGGAGGACCTTGGCACTGAGGAGCAAGTGCTAAGTGCCTAAGCAGTGGGCGAAGTGGAAACGGGAACAAGGCCACCCCCCCAGTTCCCTCCCTCCAGAAGCATGGGGCCTCTAGGGAAATGCAGTCCTCACACGGTACATAAACAGCGCGGCATCGGCAAGGACCAGCTTGCCTAGGCGTGGTTTTCAGGGCTACTGCTCTGCAGGCCCTCCCTCCACCCGACTTGTACTTGAGGCTCCCAAGTCACAAAGCGGCTTATCAGAAACACTCTCTTCCTCAAAAAGAGAACAGAGCTCAGGCCCTTCCCCCACCACACAAGCAGTGGAGGAGGCAGGACACTGCGAGGGGGTGGGAAGCCGCATCACAATTCACCTCCCCACTCTCCTCCAGCTCTGGCGGATTGTCCTTGGACAGGAGCGAGAAGCACTGATGCAGCCTCGTAAGCACTAGCAAAAGGGAAAAAAAGCCTGGCACCCAGGGAACGCTGAGTCCAGACAGGCCTGACCCTCAGGTCCTAACTACTACCGTCCAGTAGTACAGCCAAGCACGGAGACCCCACAGACCCACAGACAGCAAACCTCACCCACCAAGGTCCTTGCCACCTGTCTTATCGCTCTGCCCCCCGCCCCCCGGAGATCCACAGTGAGAGACCCAGTCTCAGACCCATGGGACTCAGTAGGCCCCAGACCAAGAGCTGCTCAGACGGGTAGAGACAGCATGGAATGCGCACCCAGGCTAACGACAGGCACACAGGACATGCCTGAGGCTGCGGGGCACCTGGACCCCGGCTCTACTACTGACTTCGGCGGCAGCAACACTCAGCGGACTTACTGCGCGCCAAGCACCTCATCCTCAAAACCGCTTCCCGGTCCTACCCCTGGAACAGATTAGAAAACCAAGCTCTACGCCTTGCCAGCCCAAGGTCACAGCCTGGGCGATGAGCCCGGGGCAGGGGGAGCAGTCTGGCTCCAGAGGCCCCGCGCTTCCCAACCTCATGCACAACGCCGAGTCCTCAGGGCACTGGTTCTGGAGGCTCCCGGAACGCCAACCCCCGGCCTTGCGCTGCCTGGAGACAAACGTCGCGAGGACGACTCATACCTCGCTGTGACAGAACCGAGCGACCAGCACCTGCCACGAGAGGAAGCGAGAGCAGCCAGTGTGGTCACCGTGGGAGGAGCCTCCGTGCAGGGGCCGCCGCCCCCTCCCGCCCGGCCCATGCCTCCCGGCGTCTCCCCGAAGACGCCCCCGCCCGGGTCCTCCCGGCCTCGAGCCGCGGGAGACCCTCGAGGCGACGCCCTCCGCCTCCCCGACGCGATCTGCCCCTCGAAGCCGGTGCGTCGCCCCCCGGGGCCCGAGGTCGCTGTGCCAGACGCAGGGCTCCAGGTCCTTCCCCACCCCGCGGACGAACCGCCCGGCTCCCGCTCCCGCCTCCCGGGCGGCGCCGCCCCAAGCGCCCGCCCGCTTCCTGCGTCCAGGCAGGGCCGGGGTGCGCACGCTGCCCCGCTCCCTCTCCGGCCGGCGCCCCGCGCTCACCGGCCCCACAGCCGCTGCCGCTGCCACCGCCATCCGCCCCGCCTCGCCGTCCGCGGCGCCCCGCCCAGCGCCTCCGCGCGCCGCGATGACGTAGTCACCACCCATTGGCCGCCCCACCAGGGCCCCCCTGATTGGCTGTCCCGGCGGCGGCTGCCGAGCCGCCCCGCCTCCGACCCTACCGGGCGCCCCCATTGGCCGGCGGCCGGCGTCGCCCTCGAGGCGGGAGATTCGCGGGGCCCGGGGCCGCCAGGCCGGCGCCATGGAGCGGCTGCGGGATGTGCGGGAGCGGCTGCGGGACTGGGAGCGCGCGTTCCGGAGGCGGTGCGGGCGGCGGCCGGGCCAGGTGCGGGCTGCCCGGGGGCGGGGGGCGGGGGGCGGAGGGTGCGGCCGCGGGCTGATGCGCTCCCTCCGCAGGAGGACGTGGAGGCGGCGCCGGAGGAGACCCGCGGTGAGCGCGCGGACAGCGCGGCGGGAGGGAGCGCGGCCGGGAGGGCGCGGGCGGGGAGGGAGCCGCGCGGCACCTGGTGACCCTTGACCGCACCCCCCAGCGCTCTACCGAGAGTACCGCGTCCTGAAGGGGGCCCTGGGCGGGGCCGGCGGCGTGGGACCTCGCAGCCCCGAGCAGTCGCTTCCTGCCGCGGCGCAGGAGGTACCCAGGGTAGGGCGCCTGTGGCAGAGCCAGGAGTCGCGACCAGGCCTCTGTGGGGGCGCAGAGCCCGGGGGAGGACTGGACCCGGGGAGGGGGCAGGGCTCGGGGGGCCCGGACGCCCACCGTCTCTCCTGCAGGTGCCGGAGCCCAGCTGCTGGGGGCCGCACTTGAATCGGGCTGCGGCCCAGAGTCCACCCGTTCGTCCCCGTGGGACAAGTGCTGTGGGGTCTGTGCCAGACTACGGGAAGAGGCTCAAGGCCAACCTGAAGGCCACTCTGCAGGTGAGAGTCACCGGCCAGGCAGCGCGTCCCTCCTGCATGCGGAGCCAGTCTCCACCCAGCGACAGGGTCCGGGCAGAGCCTTTCTCCTCAACCCTTCCAAACGTGTGCACCTGTACCCCCGGGGTTGCACGTGCCCTTCCAGCCTTAATCAGGGTGGGACTCCTGCCTCAGGGCCGACCTCCGGCTTCTCACCTCAACTGGTGCTTCAGGGTGGACATTCTGGCGGCTTTCGGAGTCTGAAGCAGCCCAAACACCTGAGTTCCCGCTTCCTGGTCTGTCCTTCCCCTCTCAGGCTGGGCCAGTCCTGGGCCGCATACCCCGACCTCCACGAAGACCCTCATCCGAGACGCCCTCCCCAGGGCCACCGGGCGCAGGGGCCGCCCCCGTCTCTCCAGAAGAAGTCAGTGAGGTCCCCCTCCAGCCTCATGGGCCTCCGCTGAGGCCAGGCTGCCTCCAGCAGCTACAGGCATCCCTGAGCCTACGGCTGTCCTCTCTAGACCCTGACTGGCTACAACGGTGTCAAAACGGGGCCCCAGATTTCCTGGGGGCTTCTGAGGCCTGCCAGCCTAACCTGGGTGTAGAGGACTCACAACCTCTGGCTTCAGGTGTCCCGCCTGTCCTTGGTCCCCGCGCTGGCCCTAAGACTCAAGCCCTACAGACAGCCAGAGTCCGTGCAGAGAGCCCCCAACCTGGCAACAGTCAAGACAAGAAGTGGACATGGAATAGGGAACCAGAAGGGAGTCCTGCACAGGCCCAGCAGGACAGCGGTCACGCGGGACCTCTGCCTGAGGAAGCTGGGGCTCCAGAACACGCAGAAGCCTGCCCAGGAGAACCCGTGGGGGCACAGCCCCCCAGTGGCCCCACAGCCCCCAGGTACCACAGCTTCAGCCTCCCAGTAGGGTCACCTTGAGACAAGCTAGGGTGGGGCAGGCTTTGGCCATGGCCTGTTCGTACCTCCTTCCTAGGCCAGCTGTCCAGAGCGGAGGTAATTACGTGCGGCTCACCATGAAGCAGAAACGCTACGTTCGGGGCCCGGCGCTCCGCGGCAGGCTGCTCCGACAGCAGGTGAGGTGCTGGCGGCCACTCCCTTCATCCTTATTGCCTTTCACCATGTGACCGTTTTTTGTGGCCCCAGATGCGGAAGCAGAAGTGGCAGAAGAAGAGGGAGTGTTTTGGAGGTGGTCAGCCCAGAGCCACAGTCAAGAATTCTTGCTTCCAGTGTGGGCAGCTAGGCCACTGGTCATCCCAGTGCCCCCAGTCAAGTGAAACTTCTACTCTGGGTGAGGGGTTGCACTAACACTGTTCAGATGACAGTGGTACTCTTGGGGGGGATCGGGGGGCAGGGGAGCACACCTACCTCCAACAGAAGAAGCTAGCAGCTCCTTGTACCTGACACAGAGCCTGCTCCGGGTCCCCAGAAGAGCGGTGAGAATGAAGACAATGTGCAGACCCGGCTCGCCGCGGACGAAGCAGTGCAGAGGACAGGCACTGCCGGCTGCCAGCAACCTGGTGAATGAAGGAAGAAGGCGGGCTGTGGCCACTTGTGTTTTTTCCAGGAAGACTCTAGTCTAGCCTAGAGTTCCCACACCACCTTTTTGTGTCTGATCCTAGTGAGTGAGATAGACACGGAGCCTGCTGGGCCTGAGCTGCTGGTGACTGTGGAGCAGCCTGTGCCCCAGGCACACTGCCAGCACCACCCCGTGCCACCACTCTACCCACCTGGGCCCTCGGGACAAGTGGCAGGTGAGCAGAAGCCGACCGGCGCAGAGCCTTTACTGGGAGATGGGGGCAACTAGGGGCCCTCCTGACCAACACCTGTGTCCACAGAGACACCGGCTGAAGTGTTCCAGGCCCTAGAGCAGCTGGGGCACCAAGCCTTCCGCCCTGGGCAGGAGCGTGTGATCATGCAGATCCTTTCTGGTGAGCTTGGCTGCTGTGAGGACGGGTCGGGACCAAGGCCTGGCCCCAGGGCGGCACTACTGACCGTTGGTCCCACCAGGCATGTCCACGCTGCTGGTGTCGCCCACTGGTGCCGGCAAGTCCCTGTGCTATCAGCTTCCCGCGCTGCTCTACGCCCAGCGGAGCCCCTGCCTCACACTGGTCGTCTCTCCTCTCCTGTCTCTCATGGATGACCAGGTGCTCTGGCAGGACCCTTGGGCCCCACACAGAAGGCAGGAACTGGTGCCCACAGGTCCGCTGGCTCCTTTGGGCTGCTGCTTGTACCTAGTCAGGGCTGTAAGGAGCTCCGCTGTTCTCAGCCCGCCAGCTTGTCCACAGCCCCAGGCCTAGTAGTGGCCCGAGGGCGGCAGGGACCTGGCAGCTGGGCTGACATGACTCGACCCCCAGGAGCAGCAGCGCTGGGGAAGGTGGGCGTCCCCTTAGGGCCCGTCTGTTCCTGGCGCTTCTGAGCCAAGGCTCACGGGCAGCCCTGACCCTCAGTCCCGTGGGCTCCGCCGTCTGGGCTTTCTCTCCCCAGAGAGCCCAAAGCAGAGATGGCGGCTGCCGTCAAGCCGAGCAGCTCGGAGAGCCACTGGAGGGAGAACCGAGGAGGGTGGCTTGTCACTGGTTGCTCTCCTGACCCTGCAGGTGTCCGGCCTGCCCCAGTGCCTGAAGGTGGCCTGCATCCATTCAGGCATGACCAGGAAGCAGCGCGAGTCTGCCCTGAAGAAGGTGAGGGGCCTCGCGCGGCAAGACGGGCAGGGGACCAGACCAGCCCTTCCATGACGCTCCTGACCTTGCACTCTCAGGTTCAGGCGGCGCAGGTGCACGTGCTGATGCTGTCACCCGAGGCGCTGGTTGGGGCTGGGCTGGGGACCTCTGGCTGCCTCCCTCAGCTGCCTCCGGTCGCTTTTGCCTGTGTCGATGAGGCCCACTGCCTTTCCCAGTGGTCCCACAACTTCCGGCCCTGCTACCTGCGTGTCTGCAAGGTGAGCCTGAGTCGGGGTACGAGGGAGCAGGCCAGGGAGGATGGCTTGGGCACCCTTACCGGCTCTGCTCCCACACAGGTGCTGCGGGAACACCTGGGTGTGCGCTGCTTCCTGGGTCTCACGGCCACGGCCACACGCAGCACCTCAAGAGATGTGGCCCAGCATCTAGGCGTGGCCGAGGAGCTTGTCCTCAGTGAGCCAGTCACCGTCCCTGCCAACCTGTACCTCTCTGTGTCCATGGACAGGGACCCAGAGCAGGTAGGTGGACACACCTGGGCCCACCAGAGGCACGGCCTCCGACAGCCCCCACTGACCGCTGTCACCCACCAGGCTTTGGTGACATTGCTGCAGAGTGACCGCTTTCGTGCTCTGAGCTCCATCATCATCTACTGCAACAGACGCGAGGACACAGAGCGTGTTGCCGCACGGCTCCGCACCTGCCTGCACGCGTCCCGGGACCTGGGGCCCAGAGGTGAGGTCGGCAGGCTTGTGCCCCACGGACCCGCCCCAGAGACACAGTGCGCCCGACCGTCTGTGTCTTCCCTGCAGGCCAGGTCCCTGAGGCCGTAGCCAAAGCCTACCATGCCGGCATGTGTCACCGGGAGCGGCGGCAGGTGCAGCAGGCCTTCATGGACGGCCGGCTGCGGGTGGTGGTGGCCACGGTGGCCTTTGGGATGGGGCTGGACCGGCCCGACGTGCGGGCTGTGCTGCACCTGGGGCTGCCCGCGAGCTTGGAGACCTACGTGCAGGCTGTGGGCCGGGCTGGGCGTGACGGCCGGCCTGCGCACTGCCACCTCTTCCTGCAACCCCAGGTTCTTGCTTGCCCCCTTGAGCCCCCGAGCCCCCTTGAGCCCCCCCGCAGCCCCCCCCCCCCACGCCACACAGTCACAGCTGCCGTGCCACAGGGCCAGGACCTGCAGGAGCTGCGGAGACACGTGCACGCCGGCGCAGCCGACTTTCTCGCCGTGAAGAAACTGGTCCAGTGCGCGTTCCCCCCCTGCACCTGTGCCCAAGCCCAACGGCCTCCAGAGAAGGACGGAGCCAGAAGCCAGAAGACGGCTGTGGCCGGGTCCCTGCGGGAGGCTGAGCAGCCCAGCGGCCAGCGGGCAGCCCGGTGCCCAGGCCACCAGCGGGCACTTCCGGTGCAGCCGCTGGTGCAGGCCCTGGACATGCCCGAGGAAGGTGAGGAACTGGGGACGGCGGTGGGCGCGTCCCCACACACCTGCGTCCCCACGTGCCCATGTCCCTGAGCCCTGCTGTACGTGCCCCACCCCAGCCATTGAGACCCTGCTGTGCTACTTGGAGCTACACCCACGATGTTGGCTGGAGCTGCTGGCACCCACCTACGCCCGGTGCCACCTGCGCTGCCCTGGGGGTGCCCCCCAGCTCCTGGCCCTGGCCCACAGGTGAGCACACGTCCTGGCCCAGGCTGGGGCCGAAGACACGGAGCCAGGATGGCTAATTACGTGTCCCTCATCCTGGGACAGGTGTCCCCTCCTGGCTGTATGCTTGGCCCAGCAGCCGCCGGAGAACACAGGTGGGGGAGGCTGTTCTGTAGAGTTTGACGTTGTGAAGCTGGCGGACTCGGCGGGCTGGAACCTGGCGTCAGCACAGCGGGCTCTGCTCCAGCTGCAGTGGGAGCCCGAGCCCACGACAGGTGCGCCCTCCCCCCGCCCGCGCGGCCCGGACCTGCCTGCCGCCCGCGTGCCCGCGCGTGATGAGCTCTCTGGCAGGTGCGCGCCGGGGCACGGGGGTGCAGGTGGAGTTCCGAGAGCTCGCCTTCTGTCTGCGCAGTCCTGGAGACCTGACAGCCCCCGAGAGGGACCGGATCTGTGACTTCCTGTACGGCCACATACAAGCCCGAGAGCGGGAGGCCCTGGCCGGCCTGCGCCGCACCTTCTGGGCCTTTCACAGGTGCAGGAGGGGTGGATGGGCCCGGGGCCACCTCCACCCCGCCCCGCAGGGGGGCAGCTCTGACAGATTCCTCTCGCCCCAGCGTGGCCTTCCCCAGCTGCGGGCCCTGCTTGGAGCAGCCCAGTGAAGAGCGCAGCGCCAGGCTCAAGGCCCTGCTCAGCTGCTACTTCAAGGAAGAGGGTCCCGGGGACCCGGAAGACAATCAGGACCCGGAGCCAGGACAGGCAGGGGTGAGAGCTAGCGCCTCCTGGCCTGCAGTGAGCTCCGCCAGCGCGCGCAGGCCTACACACACGCACACTCCGCCTCCTGGCCTGCACCGCGGTGGGCTGTGTGGAACCTGGCGCCGTGGAAGTGGCCTCACGTCCCCGCCCTCCACAGATCCAGGACTGGGAGGACCAGGTTCGCCGGGACGTGCGCCACCTTCTGTCCTCGTGGCCAGAGCAGCAGTTCTCAGGCAGGGCTGTGGCCCGCATCTTCCACGGCATCGGTGAGGGCCTGGGAGGCTGGGCTCTGACGTGGGTGGGGGTGGGGCCTGGCCCAGAGGCCTCAGGGCACTGCGCCCCGTTGTACCCTGGCAGGAAGCCCCCGCTTCCCAGCGCAGGTGTATGGGCGGGACCGGCGCTTCTGGAGGAGACACCTGTGCCTGAGCTTCCCCGCCCTGATGCGCTTGGCCACAGAGGAGATCCTGCGCTGGGGCCGCTGACCACCATGCTATGGGCCGGCCCCGCTCCCCCACCTCAGACGCCTGCACAGCCTGTGGCCTGGCCACAGTGTGGAGGGGGTCAGGTGTGGCTGTGCGTCAGGGGAAAGGGACCTTGGTGGCCACGACAATGACTACCCTGGGGAAAACCCACCATCAGAAGTGCAGGGGCAAGGAGGCCCCAAAATGCAGAATAAAAAATGCTCAAGTCACTCTTAGTAACTCTTTTCTGAGGACAGCCTTGCCCGTGTCACAGCCTAGCTAGCCAGGCCACGGGCACACCCAGCTTTATTAGGCCGCTGGGCACCCAGCTCAGGCCAGGCTGCCCGGGGCCAGGCTCAAGTACAGCACGGGCATGCCTGAGAGAGCCAGGAAGAGGGCAAAGCAGAGAGGCAGCCCCAGGCTGTCTGCCAGGGCTCCAGCCAGCGCGCCCAGGAACAGCTTCCCCAGCAGCTCCAGCGTGGCCAGGAGGCCATAGTGTGTGGCCTGCGGGGACGAGGAGGGACGGGGCAGGAGGTCGGGCGAGGGGTCACTTGGATCCCAGCCAGCCCTGCAGCCCCCCTGCACATCCCCGCTGCAGCCCCCCTACCTGCAGGGCCCGGGGCGCCAGCTGGCTGCACTGCATCATCAGGGTGAATGTGGTGGTTGTGACCAGGCCCCCCAGGAGGTGCTGCAGACACAGGCTCAGCAGGGCTGCCCCTGGGAGGGCCAAGTTCAGCGGGCCCCAGGACACAGGACCCCTCCCCTCCCGCAGCCAGCCCCTCACCTCTCAGGACGGTGCTGGGGCCCAACCTGACCCCTGGGGTGTCCAGGTGGAAGAGCAGGGTGGTCTGGCAGGCCAGACCCCCGAGACGGAACCAAAGCACTGACCTGAGCAGGTGCAGCGGTTGCCTGAGGTGGGGAGATGGGGGGCGGCAGGTCAGGGAGTTGGGCACAGGTCGGGTGGGTGCAGGTTGAGTGAGCCAGGCTGGGGAGGGCTCACCTGTGCCTGGCCAGCAAGACCCCGCCCAGGGACGAGCCTACAATGGAGCAGACCACGGCGCCCACACCGTTCCACAGCCCCAGCTCTGGAGTGGAGATGCCGTGGTCCAGCAGGAAGAGCGGAAACAAACTGCTAGCACCCTGCTCACCTGTGGGGAGAATGTGAGCAGGGGCTCCCAGCTCCCTTCACCCTGGGGCCTTTAGAGGCACGCCCCTAGCTGGGCACTGCCTCCGTCCTGGGCCCCAGGTGCCTGGAGATAGCTGGGGCTGGGCATCAGGCAAGCTTAGGGTCAGCATAAGGCGGCATCAGAGACCCGAGGCGTTGTGGCTGGAGCTCACGGGAGCCGTGCAGCAAGAGCTGGAGAACCAGGCTGAACTCCAGCCTGCTATGCTAACACCCCCACCGAAGGTGACCACCAAATGGATTCCAGGGCTCCTGGAGACCCGCCGGAGGTCCCCCAGGCTCCCACCCTGCTGCTGCCTGACTCACGGCCTCACTTACCCAGTTTGTAAGTGAGCACGAAGCCTGCCGTCCACAGAGTACCGGGCATGGCCAGCAGGTCCCGCAGAAGGTGCAGGCTGCGGAGGGGTGGTTCCGACGGCCCGGACGCAGGCAGTTGTTGCAGGGCCGGCGCCGCCCAGACGAGGGCAGCAGCCAACCAATAGGTAGCGGCCAGGAGCAGGAAGAGCAGGGGCCAGGAGAGCGTGGGTACCAGGGCCAACAGGCCCCCTCCTGCCAACACTGACCCCAGCTTGTAAGCGACCACCTGCACTGTGTTACCGGGCCCCAGCTCGGCTGGCTCCAAGAGCTGGACGGCCAGCGTGTCCAGGGCCACATCCTGCACAGCCGCACCCAGGTTCAGCAACAGCAGCAGCCCGGCCACAGTGACCGGCAGCCCAGCACGGCCGGCTTCCGCGGGTGGCAGGGCGGCCAGCAGCCCGCACACCAGGCCCAGCGCAGCCGTGCTGAGCATCAGCCAGGCCCTCAGGGAGCCCCGCGTGTCCACCAGGGGGGCCCACACGAGTTTAAACAGCCAGGGCAGGTACAGCACCTTGGCCAGTCCCACGCGCGTCAGGGAAAGGCCTCGCGCCCGCAGCAGCACGGGGAGCAGGCCAGACTGCAGCCCGTAGGGCAGGCCTTGCACCAGGTAGAGGCCGCCCAGCGGCAGCAGCTTCCGCCGCATGGCCAGAAGAGCGGGGCGCCCGGGGTCTAGTGCTGGGGGGCGGGGGCCCGGCCCGGGATCGGGCGGGGACCGGGGATGGGTTCAAGGCCGGACCAAAACCTGGCGCCGGGGCAGAGCGGTTCCGGAGGGGGGTCTGGGCCGGTCAGGGGTCACACGACTGCATGGCTCGAGCGGGACCGGTCAGCTCACGCTGGGACAGGCGGTCACCCGCGGGTCCTGAGGCGTGCGCACTACGCAGGCGCGCAAGGCGCGGACACTGAGCGCGCGAGCGGGCCAGAGCGCCGCCCGCCCTCGGGCGCCCCCAGTGGCCAACATGGGTGCGGCCCGGGAGCCGCGGGCCGGGCGGCCACTCGCCTACCTGGCGTTGAGCCGGCGGCCCACCTTGGCCCCTCCCCCAAGGGTATGATGAGGTCCGGCTCCCAGACCCCCCGGACCCACACCCTGAATTCCCACAAGTGCTTCCGTGATGTCTCACCTGCAGCCTGGGTGCTGCAGTGCCCACCGGGTCCTTCCAGCAGTGCCCAGGGAGGAGTCGGCCTCTTAAGCGCCCGTGACCCACTACTGCTTACGCCCGGGGCCACGAAAGGTCTCAGCAGGGGCGTTGCAGCCAGCTGCTGCCGGAGACGCCCTCCAGGGTCGGTGACCAGGCCAGGAGAGGCCCACCCAGGCCCTGCCTCCCTGGTGCTGGCTTGGTGGAGGGGAGAGGTACGTCCCCAGAGCAGCCAAACACAGGGGGTCTCGCGTGGTCCCTCCTGCTCACAGGGCACCCACAGGACTCCCGAGGCCCAGAGGAGGAAGTGAGTACAGCCTGTGGATAAGAACCACCTCCGGGGACGCCTGGGTGGCTCAGTTGGTTAAGCAGCTGCCTTTGGCTCAGGTCGTGATCCCAGCGTCCTGGGATGGAGTCCCACATCGGGCTTCTTGCTCGGCAGGGAGCCTGCTTCTCCCTCTGCCTCTGCCTGCCATTCTGTCTGCCTGTGCTCGCTCTCTCTCCCTCTCTCTCTGACAAATAAATAAATAAAATCTTAAAAAAAAAAAAAAAAAAAAGAACCACCTCTGGAGCGGAGCGGACAGAGCTAGAGCCTTCGTTCCGTCTCTGAACCCCCTGAAGCTGACCCAACCCCTAGAGGAACAGCTGGTGAAGCCACCTGGAGTGGGTCTCCTGTCACTTCGACAAGCTTCCTCATCTGTAAAATGAGGACTAGCGTCCCTCCCCAAGATGGCAGCGACCCACAACCGTGCCTGTCATGCACACAGTAAGCGCCATCTCTGCTCCCGGGGCCAGGACATAGGGCTGCACACCCACCCCCAGTCTGGGCCTCCCCGGGGTGCCTGTGCGTCAGCATTTTACAGCCCTTCCCCCGGCACCTGCCCTTGGGTGCTCCAGCGTGGGAGGCCCCCCTCGCTGCCTCCCAGCCCAAGGGCTGTGTTTGCACTAGGATGTCACATACTCCAAACCCAATACAAACAAAGCAAGACCTATGTGTTCGTTCTCCCCACCCCCACCTTGGCTCCTCCAGCAGCCTCGGGCCGCAGCGCCTCGCCACCTGCTGGTTCAGGAGGGGAACCAAGGCTTCCTCCTTGAGTCCTCACTGGGACTCCGTTTCCTGCCGCTCACCCAGCCCGCCCGCTCCGTCTTACAGCTCAGTGTGCGCTCTGTGCTGCCTGCCAGGGGACAGGTGGGCGATACAGGAGGGCGCGGCCGGGCCGTCTTCCTTAGGCTACGTTTCCAGATGTGGCCACCCCTGGGACTCAGCTCCCGGGTTTCTTCGTCCGGCTTCGTGCCTACCCTGCTGCCTTCCTTCACACCTTCACTCCTCCTCACTTTTACGCGAAGTCTGCCGTGTCTGCCTCAAGACCAGAGGCCACGAAGAGACCCAGCCCGTGCGGGACACCACGTCTGCAGTAAGGGACACTGTGCCTCCCTCCTCTGGGAGCCCTCCTTGACCACTCCTCCTCAAGGCTGACAGATGTCCTGCCTGGGGCTGGGTCTCCAAGCCCCACAGAACCCCAGCTCAGACAGGACATCAGCAGTGGACAGAGGCAGGGGCGGCTCTACAGGTGTGCACACAGCCGGCCTCCAGGTAGTCAGGCTGCTTCAGCTTTATTAAGGGTCTGCAGAAAGGCAGGGGCCCAGCCCCACAGGTAGCAGGAGCAAGTCCAGAGGGCTCCAGAGACCCCCAGGGAGGGCCCTGGCCATGGTAGTCCAGGGCCGGCCCAGCCTGGCCCCTAACGGGGGCGGGGCTCAGGAGTATTCTCGGGTGAACTTGGCGTGGAACTGGCTCAGCTTCTCCAGCAAAGGCCGCAGCTTCTCCATGGGGGGCAGAATGGTCATCCTAAAAGGGTGAGGGGGGTAAGTGAAGGTGCTGGGGGCGACTGGGCTGAGCCATGCGGGGCTGGGCCTCACCGGAAGTGGTAGGTGCCTTCCCGCTGCCCAAAGCCACTCCCGGGCACCACGCAGATGCCGGTCTCCTCCAGAAGGCGCATGCAGAAGAACATGTCGGGAGCCAGGCCCAGCTCCTGGGGGCAGATGGACAGGGCCGGGCGCTCAGACTCAGCGCTGGTTGGTGGGTCCCACCTGCGCCCCCAAGCCCCAGGCCAGCCGCCAGTCGGGCCACACCTGAGCACGCTGCACGGCGCGTGGGGGCAGCTGCACGCGAGGGAAGGCGTACATGGCGCCCTGCACCGGGTTACAGCGGACTCCAGGGGCCTCGTTGAAGACCTGCTCCGTGAGCTTTGCCTTTGCCGCCAGCTCGGCCAGCACCGCCTGCCTCTCCTGTGGCCGAGAAGGGTGAGCTGATCAGACCCGGGGGCGGCCAGCGTGGCGCGATCGCACCCCCTCCCCGACCCTCCCGCTCACCGCCTGGAACTGCGCGAAGGAGGGGTCAGAGGGCGCGGGTGGGCTGACCACCATGTGGAGCAGGGCCTGGCCCGGCACCGGCGGGCACAGCCGCACGCTCATCAGCTTCTGCATCTGCTGCTGCACCGCAGGGTCCATGTTCACAACCTCCACATAGCCGCCACGGAACCCGCACCTGTGGCCCAGAGCGCAGGTGTCAGGGCGGGGCCAGGGAGGGGACCCAAGCCAGGGTGCAGTCCTTGTGACCCCACCCAGCCTGCACGCACTCGCCCATGTAGCCCTTGGAGACCGAATGGAAGGAGGCGAGCTCCTGCTGTGTCGCGTACGGCGGCCCCATCTCCATGAGCACCTTCTTGAACGAGTGGAACTGCGAACCCTCCGCATACACATTGTCCTGGTACACCTGGAAGGGCGGACCAGCGTCACTGGGGAGGAGGGTGCTGTCACCCGGGCCCTGCAACCCCAAGCCCCAGGCGAGCCCCTGCCCACACCTCATCAGCCATCAGGAAGAGGCGCTCCTCAAAGGCAAAGCGAATCACGGCCTCGATGCACTCGCGGGCTTGCACTTGTCCTAGGGCGCAGGGGATGCACCATGTCCAGGGTCAGACTGGGGCTCTGCGGGGGGGGGGGGGGGGGGGCCGGCCCCCGGGGGGGGGGGGGAGGGGGGGGGGGGGGGGGGGGGCGGCCCCCGGGGGGGGGGGACAGGGGGGGGGGGGGGGTCGAGCAGCGCACCAGTGGGGTTGCCGGGGTTGATAATGCAGAGTGCACGTGCGCAGCAGTGGCCACGCGCCTGGCACAGGGCGCGCCGCAGCTCGGCCACGTCGAGGGCCCAAGCGCGCTCCTCGTCCAAGTAGTAGTCCACCTGCACAGCATTGAGCTCAGCCAGCGCCGCGGAGTACAGCGGGTACTGTGGGATGGGGATGAGCACGCCTGTGCGGGTGGGACCCTCTCCCGCCACCAGCAACTTCAGCACCGTCTGTTGGCGGGATGGGGAAGCCGGGTTGGTGGGGCCCATGGGAACGGCACCTGCTCCCCGCCCAGCCCAGGAGCACTGTGCCAGGAGGAGAAAGGTCCGCCCAAGCCGCAAGAAAAGAGCCACGGTGTCTTCCTGCCCTGGCCCTGGCCTACCACAATGGCGTCGCTGGCCCCAGTGGACAGGAAGATGTTGTTGGGGTCTGCGGGAATGCCTCCGTCGCGCAGCTCAATGTACCGGGCGACGTCCTCCCGGATCAGCTGGATACCCGAGCTGACACTGTAGGCCCCTGGGCCGGAGGGCGGGGCAGGACGGGGAGAAGAGGACCCGAGAGGCTCCTTAGCCATCCTCGGGAGTATCTCCCAGCAGTCGGGTCCACCCCTCCCCTGGGATGGCCTCCCACCAGCTCCCGCTCCTCCCTGGGGCTTTGCCCAGTTTGGGCACTGGCACTTACCCAGGCTGTGTCCCCCACATGCCTGCAAGATGCGCTCAGCCCTCCTCTTGGCGTCCTCAGGGAAGTCGGGGCTGTTCAGGAGATCGGGGTGCACACAGAGGGCCAGGACCTGGGAGCAGCAGACACTGAGCCCGAGCACGTGGGTGGGTTGGGGAGGGGCACCAGGGCAAACACTGAGCCTCACCTGACGCAGGAAGGTGATGGGCTTCTGCCCCATGGCCTGCGCGTCCCCGATGTTGGCGCGGATGACCTCAGTGAAGGGCTTCTTTACCCCCTGGGAGGGAAAGGGCACAGGGGTGAGGACAGGACAGGTCCTCGTCCTGTGTGACTGTGGGAATGGGCCTGATGCAGCTGTCCAGGTGCAGCCTGGAGGGCAGTGGTGGGGCCCAGGGCCATACCTGGCGCAGTTCCTGCTCCAGCTCAAGGGCGCGCAGCACAATGGGCCCGCGCACTGCGTACTCCACCCTCCGAACACACGGGTTCATGGTGTCCAGCGTCAGCACCTTCTCCTTCAGCCCGTTCATCGCAACCTGGCTGTGGTCACCTGCCCTCAAGGCCATGACCCTACTCAGACCAGGCAGGAAGGTCAGGACACAGCAGGATTCGGGCGGGGGAAAAGGAGGCTGGGTCCAGACTCGATGGGCCGGGGCTGGGAAGAGGGAGCCCGTGTAGAGGGGCTCAAAGTGAAGGGCGCCCTCTTCGCGGCGGCCTGCTGGCCCCACTGAAAGGGACAGAAAAGGCTGAAGAAGAAGTCGGGGCCGCTGGGCCCCGCCCCACCCGTCTGGGCACAGTTCTGCCCCAGGGAGCCATAGGGAGTGCATGAGGAGGTAGGCGGGGCTTGGGGCGAGGCCCAGTGCCCGCCCAGTGTCCCCATGACAGGGGAGCAGGAGACCTACATGGGGGGTAGGGACAGACAGAAGGTTCAAGAAGCTCTGTGGGACTGGGCCTGGGGGAGGGGAGGTGTGCTAAGTGCCCAGATGGGTTGGCAGAGCTGGGCAGAGCTAAACCCCCAGGGGAAATGGAGCTGGGACCCTGGAGATTTACCCCAGCAGGGCTCTGCCAAGTCCTAGCCCTCTCAGGCCCCCCATCTTTGCTTGGGCCAGCAAGCCTGTCTCCCAGGTAACTGAGTCAGGCCTCTATAGAATCCTGGCGTTACTGGGGGAGGGGAGCGGAAGCTCAGATTTGGGCTTCCATCTGGCTGGCCCCTCCTGGGCTGGCAACCATGGCCCGCAGGCTCCACGAGCCCTGGGGTTGGACCTTGGTCCCAGATCAGCAGTTGGTGGAGGCCAGAGTCTCTGGGTTGGGATGCTGGGCGACAGGGTAGGGCGGCTCTGGGCCCTCGGACACTGGGCTCCTCCGGGCTGCCGTTGTGCCCTTTCAGCATGCCCCAACCCGGAGCTGCCCTTGGGCCACACCAAAGGCAGGGGGACCTAAGCTCCCCCTCCCTGTTGCTCCTGATTGGCAGAGATAGTGGGAAGCAAGCTGTGATAGGCCATCAGGGCCCCACCTCCCCAGGCCCTGAAGGGCGTGGACAGGCCATGCCCAGGGGTGGCTACCCCAGCTGCAGACACCTGATTCGGAGCGAAGGTCAAGGAGCCAGCCCTCTGAGAGAGGCCATGGGCAGCTGGCCGAGCCTGACGCCAGCCTGGGCTCCTCTGCCCTTGCTGGCCAGCAAGGAAAGAGCAGGAGCCCCAGGCAGCCAGCCTCAGTCTCCCCTCGCACCTCTCAGCTCTGGGCCATTTTGCCTACCCCTACCCCTACCCCCTGGGCCCTCAGAGCAGAGCACAGGCTAACAGGACCCCAGCCCCGGGCAGAGGCGGCCCCGCCCAGCGCTGGCAGCTGACTGCAGTGGCCACTGGAAGCTGCGCTGCCCCCCACACCCAGTTTAACCTGCAGCCTAGGCCCCGGCTCCCCAGCTCTGCTGAGGACACCCCGCCAAGCAGTGATGCTCCGGGAAGGATGAGCCCTGCACACACGGGGCTGACCCGTCCCATGGGCGAGAAGGTGACCCGGCACTGGCGGCCACGCAGGGCTGCCCACCACTGACACGCAAGCTAACAGCACCCTCGGCCCTCCCACCTGAGGCCCCTAAGGGGCCCCTGTCACCCTGACACATTGTGCCTAGCCAGCTCAGGATCTGGGCGGCCAACCTCTGGTCCCCTTTGCCAGCCCAGGCGGAGCCTGGCAGCCAGGCCCCGGGATCAGGGCTATGTGCCAGAAGCGGGGGGACTCATCCCCCAGGGAGGTTTCTGACTCCAGCCTTCATACGGACTCTCCCCTCTGGCTTGAAAGTCTTGTGGGAAGGCCCCTCCCCTTCCACGCCAGGCTCCCTGCTCCTCTGCCATGGATACCCCCAGCCCTGAGCCCCAAGGAATGTCCTTCCGCAGCTCCCCGCTCCTCTCAGGAAAGGAAAGAGTTACAGAGGAGTCTCCAAGAGGCTGGGAAGGCAGGGAGGCAGGGCACAGTCCAGGCCAGGCTTCCCGCCCAGCGGCCGTGAGCCTCACTCCTACGCAGGGCCAGGCAGCCCCGAGCAAGCCCGTACAGGCCCCACAGGGACCGGCACACCCAGCAGCAGCACCTCCGCGCCCCACCCTCAGGACAGCGGCCACGCTGACACACACAACAAGGCAGGTGGCAGAATAGCCCTTTATCAAGAGGCACACGATGGAACTAGGTCTCTGCAGCCGGACGGCCCCCCAGGAGGGCTTCTGCCAGAGGCTCATCTCTGAGCCAGGACGCTGGCATCCCCGGGAGGGGAGCTGAGGGAGGTCCCGCGCCAGCTCTCTCCCAGCAGCAGCAGCAGCAGCAGCAGCAGGGCGTACACTGGGGTCCCCAGAGCAGGGTCCTCCGCGGCAGCCTCCGGGGGACTCCGGGTGCCAGCCCCTCACATGAGCAGGCAGCAGGGCCTCCTCTCCGCGGGGGCCTCCTCCGAGGGCGCGGTGAGCTTCAGCAGTGGCGGGTCTCCACCGGCCCTGGGGCTGTGTTCCGGCTGGGGGCTCGTAGCAGCGGCGGCCGGCGGGCTGGGCTCGGGCCCCTCGGGCCCCTCAGGCGGGGGACGCTGCAGCTTAGCGGCGGCTCGCTGGCGCTTCAGCTCCGCGAGCGTGTGCTGGGCCTTGACCCGGCCCAGGGCATCGGGGACACAGCTGTCCAGGGGGCTCAGCTGGTAGGAGACGCTCCGGTCCAGCCGCTTGGAATACAGGTGCCGCCCTGGGGTGCCTCCGACTCGGCCGTTGTGCGGCCTGGCCGACTCGGGATCGTCCTCCTGCTGGGGGAGCGCGGGCCTCAGGGGCCTTCTCTGGCCTCCCTGGGCCTCGGGCTCCAGGCTGCATGGCCGCCCGGGGCAGCAGCCACGCCCATGCAGCACCGGCCCGCTGTGTGGGCCCAGGGTCACTGGTCCCACCGACCCCTCGCGCGGGTGTGGTGGGAGAAACGTGCACCGACGTCAGCTCACATGCCTGCTCCGCACACGGAGGGGAGCACCCAGGCCCGCAGCTACCGGTCCGCAGGCTGACGCCGTGGGCTCACCTCGCTAGGCCCGGAGCGTAGCTCCACGTCCGTCCGGCCAACCTCGTCCTCCTCGGGTGGCTCCGGGCTGGTGGGCGGTGGCTGTTGCCACACAATGGCCTCCTGGGCATGCTCCCTGCGGTACAGGCTGGTCCGCTGGGTCAGGCTCACCCTCCTCACCACCTTCCTGGGGGACGGCAAGGGCAGGGTGGGGGGAGGCTGCCGGCAGCGGGGTGAAGGCCGGGCGGGGGCGGGAGGGGGCTGGAACGGGGCGCTCACCCCCGGCTGCCCGCGCTCGAGGTGCGGCGCCGCGGCAGAGAGTGCCGGCGGCCCTGGGCGTGCAGCAGTGCGTCCTGCCTGTGCTTCAGCTCCAGCAGCCTGGTCCGCACCGCCTCGTCCCCGCACACGTCTAGGAGAGGCGGGTGGAGGGTCACCGGGGCCCTCCCACCCAGCCCTACACTGGCAGAGGCGCCCCGGCTTACCGAGAGGCGTCTCGTCCGCCAGAGACTTCCCATTCAGATCGGCCCCGTGCGCCACCAGCAGCTCCGCCAGGTGCACCTGAGGGCCAGCGAGCCGGGGCTGCTGAAGGGCCCCGAGCCAGGAGCCGGGACCCCACGCGCCCCTGCGGCCGAGCTGGCCACCCCTGCCGCACTCACCTGGCCCCAGTAGGCTGCGGCGTGCAGCGGCTCCCAGCCGTCCTGGTCCCTGGCGCGCGGACTGGCCCGGTGCTCCAGCAGCAGGACGGCTGCCTCGCCGAACCCACTGGCGGCCGCAACGTGCAGCTGCAGGCGAAGAGCCGGAGCCTGTGTCCCTGCCAAGCCCCACGGCAGCCGCCGCCCCCTAGCCCCACCTCGCGCTCACCAGCGTGGCCCCGTGGTCCTGGGGGTCATCGATGTCGGCTCCCGCCCGCAGCAGGCCGCGGATGTCCTCCAGCATGCGCAGCTCGGGCAGGGCCCGGGCCCCCTCGATGCTGTCCTGGGTGATGCCTAAAAGGCGGCGAGCTCAGCGCCGGCACTCTGGGCGTCCCGGGTGGACAAGGGGGGTCACACTCACCACGGTTGGCCATGGCCGTCTCAAGGCAGTCCAGCGTCTGCTCGTCCTCACAGAGGTCATAAGGCATGTTCCCATCGGTGTTGACGGCCAGGAGGTCAGCACCCCTGTGGGAGGAATGGACAGAGGCTTTGGCCACAAAGCCCTTCCCCCACGAGGCCTCTAGGCCACCCTCTGCAGAGGACTTCAGCCTGTGGACAGTGTGGGTCAAAGACGGACAAGGCCCTGGACCCGGCCCTCAAGCCAGGCGGGCTGTCCCCCAGCCTCCACCTGCCTCTGAGCACCAGGTTCCACACCCACGTGACCCTGTGAGCCCACACAGGGGGCCTACCAGCCGAAAGCGGGTACCAGGCCTCTCGGAGCCTCAGGGAGCAAAAAGGAGAGGGAGGAGGAGAGCCTGGATGCCAGAGAGGGCCGTAGGGAACAAGGCTCAAGGAGAGGCAAGGCCCGGGGGAGGATGGGGAGCTGAGGGAGCCCAGAACACGAAGGTGGTGCTCCCCGGGCACGAGAGCCGTGAACACCCACCCACCGTCAGCACCCAGACTGCTCCAAGGACAGCCTGAGCCCCTGACCACCCATTCTGCTGTAGCAGTCAGAGTTGAGGGGCTGGGGCAGTGGGGGGAGCTCCCAGACCCTGGAAAGCCGACCACCCCTCCCGTCCCCCACAGCTCACGTGCAGAGAGGTCCAGCCCTGCCCCAGCCTCCTTGTCAAAGGCCCCATCTATGTCTAGGTGCTCCCTCCGTCTTCACCAGGGCTCCCCTCATCACTCGGTCCAGAAGGGCCTATCTCTGTGCAGACCCCAGTGAGACCAGAGCTAGAGGTCGAGGCCCACCCTCAAGAGTTCCCAAACTCCTAAGGGGGCTTGGTAGGAGGGAGCCCCCAGGAGAAGCACCACACTTCCCCGAGCACATGCTTGTTCCCCTGGGGGCACAGTGTCTGCAGCCTCCGTCCAAGCCCTGATCTCCAGGCCGGGCTGATGTCAGGGCGGGCAAAGGGGAAACACAAGCCCAGGGCCAAGCTTCCTCCCCAGGACACAGCGGCCCTGCATCTCAGGATGAACGGCCTGTGTGAGGAAGGCCCCGCCTCTCCGGGCCCAAGTCCCGTCCCTCTCCCATAGAGACGCCCTCCCCCGAGGCAGCAACGGGGCCCTACCAGCCGATGAGCAGCTCCACCAGTTGCAGGTGGCCGCAGGTGGCCGCGGCGTGCAGGGGAGTCCAGCTCTCGCTGTCGCGGGCATTGACCTTGGCCCCAGCCTCCAGGAGCTGCTGCACCATCTCTCGGAAGTCATCAATGCAGCTCTACGAGCCACAAGGCCTGAGTGCCAGCGCCCAGGCCAGCGCCCCCTTCTCTCCCCACTACGCCCCCCACCCCCCCGCATGGCTGACCTGGTGCAGGGCCGTCAGGCCATCCTCGTTGGCCAGGTCAGGGCTGACCCCACTCTCAAGGAGCTGGCGGACTGTGAGAAGGGGGCGGGAGTGTGGTTAGGGCACAGAGCCACAGGGCAGCACTGCTCTAGTCCAAGGGCAGGGTACCCAAGGAGGACAGCAGTGCAGGGCCCAGAGGGGCCCCCGAGCCCAGGCTGAGGTCTCGAGAGCCAGGGCACTGGGCCTCTGTCTACCCCCAGTGTGCCCGCCCCGCCCCGCCCCCCCCCGGCAGCGCCAAGCAGGAGCCAGCCCTCCCCGCGACGGCTCCCCACGAGGGCTCCCCGCGACGGCTCCCCGCGCGCGCTGACCCTCGGGCTCCTGCATGTGGGCGGTCCTCACGGGGCGCCGGTCCGTCCCACTCTGGCTGGGGTTCTGGCTCCCTCCTCCAACAATACCCTCACTGGGGCCCCTGCTCCCCCGTTTCTCCCACTAGTTGAGTGCCCCAACCCTACACACACCGCAGCCCCGAGCAGGCTCCCTGCCCAGCTGCAGCCTGCAGTGTGGGCCCGAGGCGTCCAGTGCCCTCCAGGGTCTCCCCTCAGCAGAGCTAGCTCCTGTCCTCATGGTTCAGTGGGCCCAGGCTGTCACCAAGGTCACCTCCTTAACAGCCTGGGCCCCTCAGACTGTGCTCCACAGGCACTAGGAGGACTCAGCCTCCTTCCCACAGTTCCACGGCCTGTACCACATCCACCACGCCGCCCTCTACTTCCCCTGCCTCAAGGCACCGCCCTCCCCTCCTTGCCCTCTGCACCCCCAGCCTCTGCCCCCGGGAGGAAGGCAGGAAGAACCCTCCAGAGCCTCTCCGGAGAACAGAGGGGCTGTGAGCACACAGGGTACAGGGGAGGAATGAGGAGGCTGCTAAAAGCTCAGGCCCGTGGTCTAGCCAGGATGGTCCTGAAGGGGACGAAGAAGTCAAAGACGGAGCCAGAGCAGGTGCCAAGGGGGCTGGCCTGTGGGGGACCCCTGCCCCCTTGTTCTAACCTGCTGAGGTGAGCGCTACCGTCCTCCTAGACAGAGGAGGAGACGGAGGACCCAAGCAAGCAGTGGCCAGGACACTCCCGATCGTCACCCAGCACCCTGGCAAGAGGTGGCGAAGGCCATGGGCCACTCCCAGCTCCCCTGATCGAAGCCCTGGGCTCTTGTCCGGGTGCCCCTGCCCAACCCCCCATCAGCTTACCCCCGCAGCAGTACCCATGTGCACAGCCCACCACGGGCTGGCCACGGGGGGGCCCGCCACGGGGGGCGTGCTGGTGAGGACGTTGGCCAGCCCTGGGGCCTCCAAGGAGGGCACTGCTCCCTGGGGCTCGGCCACGCTCACCTTCCTCCAGGTCGTTGCGGGCAGCAGCCTCCAGAAGGGTGACGCTGGGAGGGAAGAGGACCCGCTTCTGTGGCCTGCCCCCAGCTGCCTCCTTCCGCGGCTGCTCCCGATGGCCCTTCTTGCCCTGGGCCTCCTTCTCCGCCTGGGCCCACGCCTTCACCTGCTGGGCCCGGCGCTTCTGGGCGTGCTTCAGCCGCTCCTGCGCGTTCATCCTGCCCACCACGGGCATCTCTGCCAGCAGCTCCAGGTGCTCGGCCATGGCGGGGGCGACCTGCCAGGGGGGCAGCTCGGGGCACCAGATTGGGGAGCACCGGGGCCAGACTGGGCCTGAGGAGTGGGGCGGTGGGCTGGACCAGCACCCTTGGGGGCATCCCCTCCCTAAGGCTTGGCGGCGCCCTCTGCCCCTGGCAAGGCTGGGTCACAAGGCCCCACGCCGTGACCAGGCCCAAGCGGTCCTGAAGGACACGGACCCCAGGCAGAAAGGGCAGTGTGGGAGGTGCCCAAGGGTGACACCTCGGCTGCTCAGCGGGCAGGGCCTCACCTTGCTTTTGGGGTCAGGGTGCACCGCCTGTGGGAAGCAGCCCAGGACCTGGGCAGCCTCAGTCCAGGGTCTGAAGCTAATTACCCCGATAACAAAGTCGCTGTATCCTGCCACTTCGATGAGGGCAAAGGGAAGGCAGGGCAACGGGCAGAGGTCCTGGGAGTGCTCGGGAGTTCGAGAAGCCCCCTCCCCTTCCGGGCCTCAGGATCCTGGGTGGGGCCTGGGGACAGCCATTGCCTGGCCTTCCCTCCGTGCTCCTATCTGTCTTCCAGGGTCAGGACGTGAGCGCTAACAGGGAGCTGCAGCCAAAGGGCCGGACCCACAGCCACAGAGAGGTCAGGGCAGGCTGTGCCCTCTGAGTCCTGCGGTCTCGGCCCCTAGCGCCCAGGAGTGAGTCTGTCAAAGCAGCCAGGGTACCAAAGGCCCGGCAGGCCTGGCGGCTGCGTCCCCTGCTGCCTCCTTCCGAAGAGCAATAGGTCCGGCTGCAGGCTGCTGGCGGCCTCCACTCGCCTGGGGGGGAGGAACACGGAGCCCATCACAGCCACTGCAGGCGGTGCAGGCCAGCAGGTGAGAGGGCCAGCCCCGGCCCCAACAGACCCATCTCTACCCCACAGCCAGCGCAGCTGGACCAGAATCCTGGCGGGGGCACTTGCCACCTGACATCACCACCCCCGGGGGTCCCAGAAAGGGCAGTCCAACTCAGAGCAGGGGGCAAGGAGGGCTGGCCGGGCCGCGGGCCTTCCCCATGAGGCTGTCTCTCCACTGCCCAGGTACTGGCCTCTGGGAGCTGTTTTCCGGAAGCTTCTCAAGGCCCTAGCTCCCTCTGCATTGTTGACCTGTCTGCCCCCAGGGTGGACTGCACAAGGTCACCTTCTCCTTGACCACCCCCCTCAATTGCCTGAGGGCTATAGAACCTCACACACCCTGCAGGACACCCCCCACTCCCTCCTGACCACGCCCAGTGCCCTCCCCGCCACCCCCAGGGAGCAGCCCCACACACACACACACACACACACACACACACACACACACACACACACACAGTGTGTGACCTTCACCTCTCCGGCCTTCCAGGAAAAGGACCTGCACAGACCACCCCGAGAGACCATGAGTGAGAAGCAAGGCACTCGGTCTCCAGCCCTGGCAAGGGGTGGGGATCCCAGGCCAAGCCTCCCCGACAGAGTGGGCTCCCAGGGTCGTAGGGACCGGTTTCCCTTCTGGAAGCCGGGCATCAGAACCAAAGCCGCCATCTGACCGGGTTAGCGCCGGCCAGATCTAAAAGGTGTCATCCACCCTGCCGCTTTACAGGCCAACAGAGGGACAGATGTGCACCCTCCAGAAAACAACCAAGAAGGGCAAGCAGCTGTCTGAGCTGATTCCATGTCTTTGGGTTACTCATCTTGAAGGCCATCTGTGAAAATAATCCCGAAGCAGGAAGAAGGATCGGCCTCAGCATCCCCTCCCCCAGCCCAGCCACAATGGGAAGAGCCCTGGCTGGCCCACAGTGGACACTCTGGTCTCCTGGTTTGGGCGGTGGCAGCTTACTTGGGCCCTCAGCCCCTGACTCTGGGGGGCCCACCCTCCTGAAGCCCCTGGTCTGCTCTGGGCCCCCTCAGCAGTGCTCCTTGCTGCAAGATGCCACAGGGAAGTCTCCCTGTAACTCTGGGCAGGTCCCGAGGCTGCTGACTACCTTCTCTGAGCCTAAGGTGACCCTAAGGTGGCCCTGAGAGTGCCCAGGAAACGCTGCAGTGGGCATCCGCCCCCAGGACAGCCTCCATTGAAGGATGGCCCCTCCAGGCTCAGCCCTACGCCTTCTGGGCCCCGGACCCCTGGACCCTGCCTGACACCCCTCCCCAGGCCTCAATCAGTGGCCTTCTCCCGCCACAGTCCAGAACAGCCCACCAGAAGTGAAAGACTTGACCCTCAACTGAGTCACCAAGGCCAAGATGGCTCAGTGGCGTCCACGGAATGGCCAGTGCGCCACACCCAGGCCGCAGGGGTAAGGGGGGCTGGTAAGCAGGGCCTCTCCCACCTCATTCACAAACCCTCCCCAAGTCTCACTGGAATGTCAAACAGATGACCTAGGCAATTTTTTCCAGGTCTCAGCTCTGTGCCCAAGAAAGCTGCACAAGAATGTGGGAGCTCGATGGGAGGCGCCTCCTGGAAGGACAGTGGCCACCACCCTTGAGCCTCTCAGAGCCCACACCCCTAGATCATCCCCAAAGACTGCTGAGAACGCTGCCAGGGGCCTTGGCTTCTGGGACGGGAGGCCCAGTCCCCAGACCCTACCAGGCAGGAAGCCATCGGGGCTGGGCTGAGGTCCCCGCAGCCCTGCAACACCCAGAGCCCCAGCCTCCCAGCACGTCCCAGTCCTGATCCCCACTGGCTCCACAGGATGCCACGCCTAATCCAAAGTCCCCTGCCAACCACCCCACCACTTGCCCCCTGGTGCTGGCCGCAGTATCTGTGTGAGGATTAGTGAGGGTGTGACGGTGTGACGGGAACGGGAACTGGAACTCGGAGCCGGACTGGGGCGGGTAAGGGCCCCTTTCCTCACTCACGCCCTGGTTCAGAGAGAGGAAGACGTCGTGGATGGGGGCTGGGGCAGTCGCACTGCGTCAGGCCTGAGCCGGTCACCCGCCTTCCCTCTGGTTGTGGGGTCTTCCCACCTTGCAGATGTGAAGCTGTGTGTGGCTTTTTGGAGTAGATTCCTATAACTTGCAATCAAAAGAGTTGGTTTTATTTGCCGCATTATCCCCACTACTGCCCCTCTCCAGAGGAACAAGGTGCTGGGATGGCCCCCAGGGAAACTGGCGCAGACCATCCTGGTAAGGTGGGCGTCCCACAGACTCCGGTTTGTCTGTCCGTGCCAGCAGAGGGTGGCGAGGGCTCACACGCAGCCCAGCCCCCATTCCAGGGCCGACCCCGGCCTGTAACCCACGTGCTCACTTGCCCCCACCACAAGACGGGCTCGCCTTGGAAGACTCCCATCCCCCAGTGTCCCTGAGGCCCGCGGCACACGTGCCTCACGACAGCTTCCCGAGCAGGCGGAGGCTGGGAGCTGGACGCCAGACACAAGGGCACGCTCTGTCCCCGCCTGTCTGCCGCTAGACGACAAGCCTGTGGAGGGCACACTCCCTGTCCATCTCCTTAACCACGTGCCGGCACCTGCAGGAGGAGCCCTCCGTCCACGTCTACGAGGGGCTGGGGGACCGGGCCTGGCACAGCTCCGTGCAGCTACGGAGTGACAAGCTCCAGGCCAAGGTGCTCCTCGGGCTGCACCACCCAGTCAGGGTAGGACCAGATGCTGCGCAGAAGCGGCTCACCCACCGCAGGCTCAGGGCCTGGGCTGGGGGGACTGAGGACAGGCCCCTGCCCCCGAGGAGAAGGAAGCAGGCACAAGCGCTGCGAGTCCCGGCCGGCCTCCCAGGGGTGCTCGGAGAGCGGGGATGGGGAGGGGGGGGCGGGGGGGGGAGCAGCGGGCCTGGGAGGCTGCCACGGGCACCTCCCGACTGTGGCACCGACAGGCCGTCCCTGGGGCACACGCACCGCAGGCCCCCAGCGCTACCATCGGGCCCTGCTCCTACCACCTCCGCAACGACCCCCCCCCCCCCCCCCCCCCCCCGTCTGTCACAGGGCCCCCTGCGGTGAGACCCGAGGGCTGAGGGAGCGCCTCCTGTGCCCGCAGGACAAAGGTCCCACAGAAAATACCCAGTTAGATATTTGAGTCCCTGACAACTGGCAGCAGGACACGAGTCTGGACAGCACATGTGGCTGGACCAGAGAGGCCAAGGGTCCCAGCCTCAAGGACACACCTGGGCATCCAGGGAAACAGAAAAGGCCTTGGACCAAATACAGCGTCAAGACACTGCCTCACGGGTGTGCCTCCCCGAGCATAGCCGACCCTTCCCATCGGAGATCGAGCCCTCCTGTGTCCGGAAAAGAGAAGGAGGAGGAGGCCTCCCGGGGAGAAGAGGCACACGGTGGGGGCTCTACCCTCTGAGAACCTGGCTGAGCTGGGAGGGAGGGAAGAGAAGGCTTGACCAGAGAAACAGCCTCAAGGAGGGGGCTTTGACCCTGCTCTCAATCCCCCAATTCTGAAACCACCTCAGCCCCCTGGCCTGGAAGGGGGGCACCCACCAGCCCTGTTCCTCACTGTGGCCTGCGGCCCCTTCCCCACTCCTCCCTCCAGGAGTCCCAGCCGACGCGAGCCATCTGCTGTGCCAACCGCCCACACCAGCCCTTGCTGTGGGCACTGCCCCGTCGCTGAGCCAGGTGAGAATTCCTGGTGGTCTCAAGTTCTCCTGACCGCCCTTCAACTCCTGCCCCTCAGTCCTGACCTCCTCTTCCTGCCAGCGACCTCGTCCTCTGCCCGTTATGCCCCGACCCTGTCACCATCAGTAACTGTCTCCCCTCACCCCCGCTCTGCCATTTCAACTCGACACCCCCTTCTCAGCCCATCGCCTGGCCGCCAGCTCAGTCCTGCAGACGCTGACCACCGCACCCTCATGCCCTCACTTTCAGCTTCAGGCTGAGCTCTCTCCTCCTGTGCTCCTACGCACACGTGGGAGCCCCCAGCGTGACCACTCCAAGCAGGCTCAAGACCGCGGTCCGACAAGTGCGGGGCCCACTCTGTGGAGGCCGCTTTCAGGCAACCAACTTGAGCCATGGAAACTGGAGGACGGGGAGAGCCCACAGTCACCCCCAGT
The DNA here is from genome assembly GCF_002288905.1 of Enhydra lutris kenyoni. Taxonomy (NCBI): domain Eukaryota; kingdom Metazoa; phylum Chordata; class Mammalia; order Carnivora; family Mustelidae; genus Enhydra; species Enhydra lutris. Next base: position 372,632 of record NW_019154098.1, read on the forward strand.
CCCCTGGCTGAATACAAACAGGCCCATCAGGTGACCCACCGCACAACAGCCATAAGCCCTAGCTGACCAATGGGCCACTTACACCTGCACACAGGAACCAAAAAAGGAAAATCTCCCACATTCCCACACCGCCTCGCCCCCCCCCTTAGCTACAGCCCGCCCCCACCTCCTAGCGGCCAGTCTCCCCTCCCTGACCCACACACTGTCCTGCCTGCTGCCCCTTGCAGCGTGTCCAGTAAACTCTCCTTTGTTCTGCCTCCACCTGACTGGGTCACTCCACAATGGCACTAATTCTTTGAGAAATCTTACAGCTCCTTTTGCCTCTTCTCCCTCATTTTCAGGCTCAGCAGCTCCCATGCTTCATGAGTAGACAGAAGCCATCAGACAGGATATCCCCCTACTAGAACAATCCACCTGCCTCTATCTCCCCCCCACAATGTTTCGTCCCACTGCAAGGACCTGGACCCATGTCCCCAGGATGCCTCCAGGACCCCTGTCTCCCAGCATCAGCTGTCTCCTGCCTCTGGGTACTTCCCATCAGCACAATGATCATCCCAACCTAATCGGAAACACAACACACACACGCACGGTGCTGGAGGAGACAGGACATTCGCCGGCACTGCTTCTACTCGTGCTTGGGCTCAGGTTCTACCCAATTCAACGGGGCAAGAAAAAGAAGCGAGCAGATTAAGGACAGGAAGGGCATAAAAAACACTATTTACAAATGACACTGTGTATGATAAAAACCTGATGATCCTAGAGAAAAACTATTAGGGTTAATTAAAACAAAGCAATATTGGAAACTACAAGGTCAGTGTAAACAATACTGTCTCCACAAGCCCTAGCAACAACTGGACAATGAAACATTACGATGCTGTTCATGGTAACACAACAGTATTCCAAATCATTAACATCTAAGAATAAGTCTCACAAAAGAGGCACAAGACCTATACACAGAAAACCACAAAAGCTTTTCCAAGAGCATGAGGGAAGAACCGGCAAGTAACGGTGCACAGCGCTCAGAGTCACGAGCCTCAGAACTGCCGGGATGTCCTTCTCCCCAGCTTATGGGAGGTCCGGCGCGGTCCCTCCCAAAACACCGTGGCTGTATTTGAAACTCACAAAACTCTTTCTCCATGTAATGTGAAACTCAAAAGGCCAAGAACAGTCAGGACAATCCTTAAAAAGAACAAATTTTAAGTACTCACAGTATTCCATAACAGACCTCATACAAAGACTGGTAAGTAAGACTCTAAGGTATTGGCTTGGGGTAAACAGACCCATGGAACAGAGACAGCCAGAAACAGACCCACGATGTGTAGACAACTTACAACAGTGCAGAGTAGCAGAAAAAGAACCTTCCTGATCAATGGAGCTGGGCCAACCGGAGAGTCACATGAGAAAAAGCTCATCTAAACCACGACCCCAGGGGCACTGTGCTTCTCAGCATTAAAGGTGAGGTCGTAGGCCTTCTCCAGGCTGGCCATCAACAGCACAGCCCGTGAGTGACAAGCGGAGCCGCACCGCAGTTAAAAACATTCGGTCCACGGAAGACCCACAAAGAGGGTGAAAAGCCAAGCTACTGACCGGAGAGCATGTCTGCAAATCACAGACCAAGTACTGCTCTCCTGCTTGCCTAAAGGACTCAAAACTCAGCAGTAAAAACCAAATAATATAATTAGAAAATGGGCAAAAGGTGTGAAGAGACATCACACTGACGAGGACACACAGATGGCCAAAAAAGCCACGGAAAGACCTGCGACAGCATGAGCCGTGAGGACACCATGGCCTGAAGCCACAGGAAGTGTCCCTGTGCACCTGCCAGGACAGTGGGGCCCTCCCACACCACAGGGCACATGACCTGGTGCAGCCACTCTGGAAAACAGACCAGCAGTTCCTTAAAAACACTGAGCATGTGCTCTCCACGTGACCCAGCAGCTGCACTCTCAGGCATCTGCCCCACAGACATAGACATTCAAGTTCACACAAAAACCTGAACATGAACTTCACAGCAACTTTATTCTTAACAGGCTCAAACTGGAAATGTCCCAGGCCTTCAACGGACAAACAGCTAACCAAACTCTGTCCCCCACCCAGTGGAACTCTCCAGCGACAAGCAGGGCCCGACTCAGGATGGCCCAGCCTACGTGGTTCTCAAGGGCACTGAGCTCCTCCCTAACAGCCGCACCCCGCATGATTCCATTTGTAAGATATCCCTAATGTGGTAAGATCTCGGGGTGTGCGGCGGGCAGAGGAAGATGGTGGCCATGGCTACTCAGGACAGCACAGCGTCCTGGTCATGGAGCTGTTCTGCACTTGGACACTGGTGACCACACGAACCTGTACAGTTAGCACTAGACAGAAGTAAACACACACATGCGTGCACGGAGATGCACATAACACTGGTAAAATCTGAAAAGGTGTGGAGTGTGTGAATGTCGGTGTCCTAGATACCCTAAGGGAACTGGGGATGTGTGGCAGGGGTCCGTCTCTCTGAACTACTTCTCTCAAATGTATGTAAACCTACAGGGATCTCAAAGCAAAAGGAGTGAGGAAGGAAGGCCTGGAGTAGGGAATGGTATTGGCGGTTCAACGCCAGCACTGCTAAAAGGCAGAAGGAACCCTTCCACCAAACAGGGAAATGGGCCAAGACCTTCCACTAGCACCTCACCTCACCCACACAGGATACCCCTGGCCATCAGTCAGTCTGCCCCCCTCCCCAGCCCCCAGAGCGGAGACCAACAGCGCAGAAGGCACAGAGGAACGGTGACTATCCTGGACCACCACCAGGTGTTCATAATATCCAGGTCCTCCACTAGCCATCCCACTACAGGCACGGCCCCAGTGCTCCAGGGCCATGGCCAGATAGGACATTCCCAGGACAGTTAGCCAACTGGGACCCAGGCTGTGAGCTCAAGTGCTGTATAGACATCTAGCTCCCTGAACTTTCAGGAAATGCACGCTCAAGGATTAAGGGCACAAACGGCTTCCCAAGCACCTGGCCTCATGGGCAGTAGGGAACCATCAGGATCATTCCAGCAGCAGCATGGGAGGGATCGGCTGTCACGTAACGCTGGCTTGGCACAGCATCAGAATACACTCCGGAGACCAGCCCTGTGAGGCTGGAGAGATTACTGTCCTTGCTCATGGCCCGGGACGGCAGACGCTTCTTCTGAGAGAAGCCACAGTCACACTGCTCCATGGCTGGCTACACACACCCCCTGTGCTTCTCGGCTCACAAGCATCGCAAAGCCAATACAGGAATGGGCTTAATGGCCTCCTACCCCAAAAAGGTCATTTCTCCATGCCCTAATCTCTCAGAGTGGCATATGCCTGTCCTTCTGTCCTTCTGCCAGCCTCCCACCAACGGGTCTCAAGGACCCATTACAGGTGGCCCCTTGGTGGCCCTGACTCCCCTCCTGCTGGCACTACTGCCTGGGGCTCCTACGGTCCCTCTGACTCCCCTGGGTCTGGCCTCCAGCTCCCAGCCTCCCACACTCCCGGGAGAACCCCCAGGAAATGAGTGCCTGCTCTGGGAACACACTTGGAACTCGCCACCCTGTCCCATGGTTCATTGACCTTGACACCGCAAACTGTCACCAAGGCAGACCTCGGCTCCAAAAGGCCTGCATCTCCTGCTCCCTCCTGCTTTTACCCGTTTCCTCCACAAGCAGGGCCACCACTGCCAGCACTCAAGGGAAGGGCGGTTGGGGACTGACACACCTATGAGGCACACCCAGGCCAAGGGAAGGGTCAGCGTAAAGGCCCAGAGGGAAGACACTGGGACAGTTTAGGAACTGGGAAGCTGGCAGCAGCAGCAAGGCCGGGCCCTGCTTCCCACTGGGTCTGCATCTTCCACCTGCTGTCCTGAGCCCAGCTGGGACTCCAGCCTATCCTTATTCTGCAGCCCCAAGGCACTGAAAATGCACACGGGGTCCCAACAGGCATGGAAGGCCAGAGCTTCTCAGGCAGCCCACGGATGTCCTGGGTCCAGGGTCTGCACAGGTTTCCCCCGAACACTCAGTAGCCCCGTTCACCGCCCGCCCAGGGCACCAGCCCACCACCATCCAGCCGGGCTAGACCTCCTGTCAGTCCCACGAGCCCTGCACCGAGGCCAGACAGGCTTCCCCGCATGTCCCCCAGCACGTCAGGGTCCTCTTTGAAAACCCTTTGTACTGCGAAGTGTGCCACAAACACAGAAAGTGCATCAAACACACTCCAACTGGACACGCGAGACCATGCAGGCACCGCCCCGCCAGGACAGCCGCAGGCACCAGGGTTTCCCCCTCAGCCCTCCTTGCCTGCGGTCGCCCCCTCCACTGTTGTCAGGTTTCCTACCTTGGCGCACACCTTCCCAACGCAGGAGCGCGGGCACCTCCGCTCCGAGTGCGTGGCCTTTTGCTAGGAATGGTGTGCTCTGCAACTGTGGGGGCTCCAATCCCCTTCCTCCCTATGGACACCCAAGTGCCCGGCACCATCGGTGTAGAAGCTGCCTCTCCCCGCAGCTCTGCGGCACTCCCTAGCAGTACGGTCCCTCCGTACCCGGGCCTCTTCTAGATTCCCCACTCTTCTGCTGGCCTGCCTGCTGATCCCCGAGCCCAGAGGAGAGGTCTGTGCTGTGGCTGTCACCAGTTTCCTCTCCAGCTCCCCATACCTCTGCCAAGGACTAAGTTGCCTGGCCTCAGCTTCCTCCCAGACCCTGGCAGAGAGCCTGTGTCCTTTCTCAGTGATCTCAGTGCCCCCCCACCCCAGACTCCCCTTACCACAGAGCTGCAGAGCCAGACAAAATTGAAGCTATCCTGGTTTCTGTCCTACAATAAATGGAATTTCACTGGGCCCAGGTGACAAGCCCGTGAGGGGATCTGCATCGGCAGTAGACATACAGGGACCACACGAGCCAGGGCCCATGGTGAGCTCTAGCACCAGTGCCTGCAAGGAGCCAGAACCCGGGAAGTCCTCTCCCCAAATGCTGGAGGCCCCCCGCCATATTGGGAGGCTCCCCATTTCCCTTCCCTTTGCCATTCAGCTCCAAAACAAAGCTAATAAACTCACAGCGAGGTGTCAGGGGCCCAGAAGTCTGGCTGGAGGCATCTCCCATTAGAAAAGAGGCTCTCCAGGGCGCCTGGGTGGCTCAGTGCGTTAAGCCTCTGCCTTTGGCTTAGGTCATGGTCTCAGGGTCCTGGGATCGAGTCCCGCATCAGGCTCTCTGCTCAGTGGGGAGTCTGCTTCTCCCTCTCCCTCTGCCTGCCTCTCCGCCTACTTGTGATCTCTGTCTGTCAAATAAATAAATAAAATCTTAAAAAAAAAAAAAAAAGAAAGAAATTAAGAAAAGAGTCTCACTGAGCAAAAAGAAAACCCAGCCCTTGGCTAGGAGAGATTAAAGACAGAGGGCTTCCCAAGACCCCTGGTGCCCCCTGTGGCCAGCACAGCCCCCAGTCCCTTGGGGGCCAGTGTCCCATTCAGTCTCAGTTAGCCTAGTCACTCCAGTGGGCCAGGACCCCATTGTGTAGATCTGGAAATTAAGGTCTGTCAGGTACAAGGTCAACACCACAAAGCTGTAGCCCTGGGTCTTCTCTGACTCAGAACATGCACCCCAACAGCGAGCCTCAGGCATGGGACAGCAGTAGGGGAAGCTGGAGGGAGCTGTAGACAAGACCCATGGGCCACACAGCCTTAGAGCAAGAGATGTGTGGGTGCAGGTGAGCACCCAAAGCACACACATGCACCCACAGCGAGACCCCACCCCCCAGAAGCCTAGTGGGAGAACGAGAGGGCCAACAGAGAGGAAGGGAATTCACAGTGACTACACAAATTCCTGAAGTTGGAGGGGAAACACTGGGAGCCACTGGACAGAGAGGACGGCGAAGGGGTGGTGTCCAGGAAATGACGGAGGTCAGAAAAACTCAAGGACATGATAAAGGGGACTGGTAACACCAAAGCCAACAGAATCCCCATGGCCCTAAAGCCAGCCAAGAACACCATTCCTCTAGGGTGCAGGAGACGGGGCCCAGGACACAAGGTGAGAGAGCATTGGCGCAGCCCTCTGCCCGGCTGTGCAGACAGACAGACGCCATTTCCAACTTCCGCAATGCAGGATTAGGAACAATGGTACAGGGTAGAACACAGCCTCCATCAGCCTGGCAGTGTGCAGTGATGGCGTGTGGGATAAACACCCCGCAACTTCAGGGAAGCGTCAGTGCGAAACTATAAAAACAAGTGACCGAGTTTCTGAGTGCGCACAAACGGCCTGGAAGCAGGGACACCGGTATCTGTGCGCCAACGTTCAGCATGATTCACAATAGCTAGAGGGCAGGGACCAAATGTCCATCGCCCAATGGAAAGATAAACGAAATATGGTCTATCCATACATTGGAATATTCAGCCATAAAAAAGGAGTTAGTTGCAACGCATGCCACAAATGTATTGATAAAAGGACACACAGTATGTGACTCCACTTAGAGGAGGGACCGACAATAGTTAAACTCACAGATACAGACAGAATGCAGGTTATCCGGGGCCGGGGCCTAGGGTGGGAATTGTTTAAGGGGACAGAGCTGGGGCACCTGGGTGGCTCAGTCGGTTAAGCATCTGTCTTCAGCTCAGGTCATAACCTCTGGGTCCTGGGATCGAATCCCACGTTGGGCTCTCTGCTCAGTGGGGAGTCTGTTTCTCCCTTTCCCTCTGCCCCTCTCCTCTCCTCCTTCTCTCTCTCTCTTAAAAATAAATATTTTAAAATATGTTTTTAAATGGCCTTTAAAAAAATATTTCCTTTTGTTGTCTGATTGCCGAAGCTAGGACTTCTTGTATGATGTTGACTAGCAGTGGTGATAGTGGACAGCCCTGCCGTGTTCCTGACCTTAGCAGGAAAGCTCTCAGTTTTTCCCCACTGAAAATGATATTCGCCGTGGGATTTTCGTAGATGGCTTTGATCATACTGAGGTAAGGACCCTCTATGCCTACACTGTGAAGTTCTGATCAAGAAAGGATGCTGGACTTTGTCAGATGCCTTTTCAGCATCTATTGAGAGTATCATATGGTTCTTGTCCTTTCTTTTATTAATGTGTTGTATCACATGGATGGACTTGAGGATGTTGAACCAAACTTGCAGCCCAGGAAAAAATCCCACTTGGTCGTGGTGAATAATCCTTTTCATGTACTGTTGGATCCTATTGGCTAGTATCTTGGTGAGAATTTTTGCATCCGTGTTCATCAGGGATATTGGTCTGTAATTCTCTTTTTTGATTGGGTCTTTGGTTTTAGGATCAAAGTAATGTTGGCCTGATAAAATGAGTTTGGAAGTTTTCCTTCCATTTCTATTTTTTGGAACAGATTCAGGAGAATAGATATTAATTCTTCTTTAAATGTTTGGTGGAGGGGCGCCTGGGTGGCTCAGTGGCTTAAGCTTCTGCCTTCGGCTCAGGTCATGATCTCGGGGTCCTGGGATCGAGCCCCGCATCGGGCTCTCTGCTCGGCAGGGAGCCTGCTTCCCCCTCTCTCTCTGCCTGCCTCTCTGCCTACTTGTGATCCCGCTCTCTCTGTCAAATAAATAAATTTTTTAAAAAATCTTAAATGTTTGGTGGAATTCCCCTGAGAAGCCGCCTCCTGGCCCCGGGCTCTTGTTGGGAGATTTTTTTTTTTTTTTTTGACAGAGAGAGATCACAAGTAGGCAGAGAGGCAGGCAGAGAGAGAGGGGGAAGCAGGCTCCCCGCCGAGCAGAGAGCCCGATGCAGGACTTGATCCCAGGATCCCAGGATCATGACCTGAGCCGAAGGCAGAAGTTTTAACCCACTGAGCCACCCAGGAGCCCTGTTGGGAGATTTTTCTTTTTTTTTTTTTTAAAGATTTTATTTATTCATTTGACAGAGAGAGAGATCACAAGTAGGCAGGGAGGCAGGCAGAGAGAGAGGAGGAAGCAGGCCCTCTGCGGAGCAGAGAGCCCGATGTGGGGCTCAATCCCAGGACCCTGGGACCATGACCCGAGCCAAAGGCAGAGGCTTTAGCCCACTGAGCCACCCAGGCACCCCTGTTGGGAGATTTTTGATGACTGCTTCAATCTCCTTGCTGGTTATGGGTCTGTTCAGGTTTTCTATTTCTTCCTGGTTCAGTTTTGGCACCTTTTTTTTTTTTTAAGATTTTATTTATTTATTTGACAGACAGAGATCACAAGTAGGCAGAGAGAGAAATCCTAAAGATCTGAGCAGAAATCAATGAAATAGAAACCAAAAGAACAAGTAGAACAGATCAATGAAACTAGGAGTGATTCTTTGAAAGAATTAATAAGATTGATAAACCCCTGGCCAGATTTATCAAAAAGAAAAGAGAAAGGACCCAAATTAATAAAATCATGAATGAAAGAGAAACCTGCTGGGTTTAGGCTTTATTTGCTGTTCTTTCTCCAACTCCTTTAGGTGATAGGTTAGGTTGTGTATTTGGGAACTATCTTGTTTCTTGAGAAAGGCTTGTAGTGCTGCATACCTTCCTATCAGGACCGCCATTGCTGCATTCCAAAGATTCTGAACAGTTGTGTTTTCATTTTCATTTGTTTCCATGAATTTTTTAAAAATTCTTCTTTAATTTCTTGGTTGACCCATTCATTCTTTAGTAGGATGCTCTTCAGCCTCCATGTATTTGAGTTCTTTCCAACCTTCCTCTTGTGATTGAGTTCAAGTTTCAAAGCACTGTGGTCCACAAATATGCAGGGAATGATCCCAGTCTCTTGGTACCGGTTGAGACCTGATTTATGACCCAGGATGTGATCTATTCTGGAGAATGTTCCAGGTCCACTAGAGAAGAATGTGTATTCTAACTGGCAGAGAAGACAACCTCTCACTCTTTGCAGGTGATATGATACTTTATGTGGAAAACCCAAAAGACTCCATCCCAAAACTGCTTAAGGGAATTCATATAGGAATTCAGTAAAGTGGCAGGATATAAAAATCGATGCACAGAAATCAGTTGCATTTCTATACACCAACAATAAGACAGAAGAAAGAGTCGATTAAGGATTACATTAAGGAGTCAATCCCATTTACTATTGCACCCAAAACCATAAGCTACCTAGGAATAAATGTAACCAAAGAGACAAAGAATCTGCGCTCACAAAACTGTAGAATACAGAATACAGAATACAGAAGAAATTGAGGAAAACACAAAGAAATGGGAAAACATTCCATTCTCATGGATTGGAAGAGCAAATATTGTAAAATGTCTATGCTCCCTAAAGCGATCTACACATTTAATGCAATTCCTATCAAAATACCATCAACTTTTTTCAAAGAAATGGAAAAAATAATCCTAAAATTTGTATGGAATCAGAAAAGACCCCGAAAAGCCAGAGGAATGTTAAGAAAGAAAACCAAAGCTGGTGGCATCACAATTCCGGACGTCAAGCTCTATTACAAAGCTGTAACCATCAAGACGGTATGGTGCTGGCACAAAAACAGACACATCGATCAATGGAACAGAGTAGAGAGTCCAGAAATGGACCCTCAACTCGATGGTCAACTAATCTTTGACAAAGCAGGAAAGAACTTCAATGGAAGGAAGACAGTCCCTTCAACAAATGGTGTTGGGAAAACTGGACAGCCACATGGAGCAGAATGAAACTGGACCACTTCCTTACACCACACACAAAAAAAAGACTCAAAAATGGATGAAAGACCTAAGTGTGAAACAGGAATCCACCCAAATCCTTGAGGAGAACACAGGCAGCAACCTCTTCAACCTCAGTGGCAGCAACTTCTTCTAGAAACATCGCCAGAGGCAACGGAAGCAAGGGCAAAAATGAATTATTGGGACTTTTTCAAGATAAAAAGCTTTTACACAGCAAAGGAAGCAGTCAACAAAACCAAAAGATAATCCACAGAATGCTAGCAGATATTTGCAAATGACATATCAGATAAAGGGCTAGTATTCAAAATCGATAAAGAACTTATCAGATTAAAAAAGAAGAAGAAGAACTTATCAGACTCAACACCCAAAGAACAAATAATCCAATCAAGAAACGGGCAGAAGACATGAACAGACATTTCTGCAAAGAAGACATCGAAATGGCCAACAGACACATGAGAAAGTGCTCTACATCACTCAGCATTAGGGAAATACAAATCCAAACCACAGTGAGATCCCACCTCACACCAGTCAGAACGGCTTAAATTAACAAGTCAGGAAATGACAGATGGTGGTGAGGATGCGGAGAAAGTTGAGCCTCCTGCACTGTTGGTGGGAATGCAAGCTGGAGCAGCCACTCTGGAAAACAATATGGAAGTTCCTCGAAAAGTTGAAAATAGAGCTACCCTCCCACCCAGCAATTTCACTAGTGGGTATTTACCGCAAAGATACAAACATAGTGATCCGAAGGGGCACGTGCACCCGAATGTTTATAGATGCGAAGTCCACAACAGCAGAACTATGGAAAGAGCTCAGATGTCCATCGACAGATGAATGAATAAAGAAGATGTGGTATTCAAAGGGGCACCTGGGTGGCTCAGTGGGTTAAAGCCTCTGCCTTCGGCTCAGGTCATGATCTCAGGGTCCTGGGATCGAGCCCCACATCAGGCTCTCTGCTCTGCAGGAAGCCTGCTTCCCCCCCCCCCCACCGCCTGCATCTCTGCCTACTTGTGATGTCTGTCAAATAGATAAATAAAATCTTTAAACAACAACAAAAAGATGAGGTATACATATACAATGGAATATTACACAGTCATCAAAAAAAAACCCTAAATCTTGCCATTTGCAATGACACGGATGGAACTGAGGGCATTACACTAAGCAAATAAGTCAATCAGAGAGGGACAATTATCATTTGATCTCACTGATTTGAGGAATCTGAGAAACAAGACGGAGGATCACAGGGGAAAAATGGAACAAGACGAAACCAGAGAGGGGGACAAACCATAACAGACTCTTGGTCTCAGGAAACAAACTGAGGGTGGCTGGAGGGGAGGGGGGTGGGAGGGATGGGGTGGCTGGATGATGGACACCAGGGAGGGTATGTGCTACGGTGAGCGCTGTGAACTGTGTAACACTGATGAATCACAGACCTGTATCCCTGAAACAAATACATTATGTGTTAATCAATCAATCAATAAAACTAACATTGTCATACATAAATAAATAAATAATAATAAAAAATTTAAAAAATAAAGGGGACAGAGTTTCTATTTCAGGAGGTTAGAAGCTTAGAAGGTTCTATCCTTCTAGAAAGTTAGAAGGTTCTGGTAACAGATACAGACGATGACTACACAATCCAGAGGATGTACTCAGTGCCATTGAATTGTACCTAAAAATAGTTACAATAGTAGATTTTATGTCATGTACCTTTTATCACAATTACGAGAAAAAAAAAAGCAAAGGCAGGGTGACTAGCAAGGGGAGGTCAAGGCTGCCAGCGCCAGTTCCGCCTTTACACGAGGCTGCAGGAGCAGGGACAGAGGTTCACCCGGGCTGTGGGGAATTGCCAAAATGGCCTGTTTTCAATAATCATGTGATCAGCTGTGAAGTTTGTATTTTTGGCCTAAGACTGTTCCAGACTTCTTGCGGGATGCAGCAGGTAAGTAGCTCATACTTAACACTGGTAATGTCACAATTCCATCACCTGGGGTCACTGAGAGCCAAGATTCTGGTGTGGGAGGAAGAAGATACAAATACAAGAGCAAAAGCAAGCAGGAAAAATAAAATTCCTGTAGTCTTAAATCTGACTTGAAACTACCAACAGAGTCTTGTACTGTTACTCCACTTAAAACAAACTTCCTGGGGGCGCCTGGGGGGCTCCGCGGGTTAAATCTCTGCCTTCGGCTCGGGTGATGATCCCAGGGTCCTGGGATCGAGCCCCGCATCGGGCTCTCTGCTCAGCAGGGAGCCTGCTTCCTCCTCTCTCTCTGCCGGCCTCTCTGCCTACTTGTGATCTCGTGTGTGACCTTCACCTCTCCGGCCTTCCAGGAAAAGGACCTGCACAGACCACCCCGAGAGACCATGAGTGAGAAGCAAGGCACTCGGTCTCCAGCCCTGGCAAGGGGTGGGGATCCCAGGCCAAGCCTCCCCGACAGAGTGGGCTCCCAGGGTCGTAGGGACCGGTTTCCCTTCTGGAAGCCGGGCATCAGAACCAAAGCCGCCATCTGACCGGGTTAGCGCCGGCCAGATCTAAAAGGTGTCATCCACCCTGCCGCTTTACAGGCCAACAGAGGGACAGATGTGCACCCTCCAGAAAACAACCAAGAAGGGCAAGCAGCTGTCTGAGCTGATTCCATGTCTTTGGGTTACTCATCTTGAAGGCCATCTGTGAAAATAATCCCGAAGCAGGAAGAAGGATCGGCCTCAGCATCCCCTCCCCCAGCCCAGCCACAATGGGAAGAGCCCTGGCTGGCCCACAGTGGACACTCTGGTCTCCTGGTTTGGGCGGTGGCAGCTTACTTGGGCCCTCAGCCCCTGACTCTGGGGGGCCCACCCTCCTGAAGCCCCTGGTCTGCTCTGGGCCCCCTCAGCAGTGCTCCTTGCTGCAAGATGCCACAGGGAAGTCTCCCTGTAACTCTGGGCAGGTCCCGAGGCTGCTGACTACCTTCTCTGAGCCTAAGGTGACCCTAAGGTGGCCCTGAGAGTGCCCAGGAAACGCTGCAGTGGGCATCCGCCCCCAGGACAGCCTCCATTGAAGGATGGCCCCTCCAGGCTCAGCCCTACGCCTTCTGGGCCCCGGACCCCTGGACCCTGCCTGACACCCCTCCCCAGGCCTCAATCAGTGGCCTTCTCCCGCCACAGTCCAGAACAGCCCACCAGAAGTGAAAGACTTGACCCTCAACTGAGTCACCAAGGCCAAGATGGCTCAGTGGCGTCCACGGAATGGCCAGTGCGCCACACCCAGGCCGCAGGGGTAAGGGGGGCTGGTAAGCAGGGCCTCTCCCACCTCATTCACAAACCCTCCCCAAGTCTCACTGGAATGTCAAACAGATGACCTAGGCAATTTTTTCCAGGTCTCAGCTCTGTGCCCAAGAAAGCTGCACAAGAATGTGGGAGCTCGATGGGAGGCGCCTCCTGGAAGGACAGTGGCCACCACCCTTGAGCCTCTCAGAGCCCACACCCCTAGATCATCCCCAAAGACTGCTGAGAACGCTGCCAGGGGCCTTGGCTTCTGGGACGGGAGGCCCAGTCCCCAGACCCTACCAGGCAGGAAGCCATCGGGGCTGGGCTGAGGTCCCCGCAGCCCTGCAACACCCAGAGCCCCAGCCTCCCAGCACGTCCCAGTCCTGATCCCCACTGGCTCCACAGGATGCCACGCCTAATCCAAAGTCCCCTGCCAACCACCCCACCACTTGCCCCCTGGTGCTGGCCGCAGTATCTGTGTGAGGATTAGTGAGGGTGTGACGGTGTGACGGGAACGGGAACTGGAACTCGGAGCCGGACTGGGGCGGGTAAGGGCCCCTTTCCTCACTCACGCCCTGGTTCAGAGAGAGGAAGACGTCGTGGATGGGGGCTGGGGCAGTCGCACTGCGTCAGGCCTGAGCCGGTCACCCGCCTTCCCTCTGGTTGTGGGGTCTTCCCACCTTGCAGATGTGAAGCTGTGTGTGGCTTTTTGGAGTAGATTCCTATAACTTGCAATCAAAAGAGTTGGTTTTATTTGCCGCATTATCCCCACTACTGCCCCTCTCCAGAGGAACAAGGTGCTGGGATGGCCCCCAGGGAAACTGGCGCAGACCATCCTGGTAAGGTGGGCGTCCCACAGACTCCGGTTTGTCTGTCCGTGCCAGCAGAGGGTGGCGAGGGCTCACACGCAGCCCAGCCCCCATTCCAGGGCCGACCCCGGCCTGTAACCCACGTGCTCACTTGCCCCCACCACAAGACGGGCTCGCCTTGGAAGACTCCCATCCCCCAGTGTCCCTGAGGCCCGCGGCACACGTGCCTCACGACAGCTTCCCGAGCAGGCGGAGGCTGGGAGCTGGACGCCAGACACAAGGGCACGCTCTGTCCCCGCCTGTCTGCCGCTAGACGACAAGCCTGTGGAGGGCACACTCCCTGTCCATCTCCTTAACCACGTGCCGGCACCTGCAGGAGGAGCCCTCCGTCCACGTCTACGAGGGGCTGGGGGACCGGGCCTGGCACAGCTCCGTGCAGCTACGGAGTGACAAGCTCCAGGCCAAGGTGCTCCTCGGGCTGCACCACCCAGTCAGGGTAGGACCAGATGCTGCGCAGAAGCGGCTCACCCACCGCAGGCTCAGGGCCTGGGCTGGGGGGACTGAGGACAGGCCCCTGCCCCCGAGGAGAAGGAAGCAGGCACAAGCGCTGCGAGTCCCGGCCGGCCTCCCAGGGGTGCTCGGAGAGCGGGGATGGGGAGGGGGGGGCGGGGGGGGGAGCAGCGGGCCTGGGAGGCTGCCACGGGCACCTCCCGACTGTGGCACCGACAGGCCGTCCCTGGGGCACACGCACCGCAGGCCCCCAGCGCTACCATCGGGCCCTGCTCCTACCACCTCCGCAACGCCCCCCCCCCCCCCCCCGTCTGTCACAGGGCCCCCTGCGGTGAGACCCGAGGGCTGAGGGAGCGCCTCCTGTGCCCGCAGGACAAAGGTCCCACAGAAAATACCCAGTTAGATATTTGAGTCCCTGACAACTGGCAGCAGGACACGAGTCTGGACAGCACATGTGGCTGGACCAGAGAGGCCAAGGGTCCCAGCCTCAAGGACACACCTGGGCATCCAGGGAAACAGAAAAGGCCTTGGACCAAATACAGCGTCAAGACACTGCCTCACGGGTGTGCCTCCCCGAGCATAGCCGACCCTTCCCATCGGAGATCGAGCCCTCCTGTGTCCGGAAAAGAGAAGGAGGAGGAGGCCTCCCGGGGAGAAGAGGCACACGGTGGGGGCTCTACCCTCTGAGAACCTGGCTGAGCTGGGAGGGAGGGAAGAGAAGGCTTGACCAGAGAAACAGCCTCAAGGAGGGGGCTTTGACCCTGCTCTCAATCCCCCAATTCTGAAACCACCTCAGCCCCCTGGCCTGGAAGGGGGGCACCCACCAGCCCTGTTCCTCACTGTGGCCTGCGGCCCCTTCCCCACTCCTCCCTCCAGGAGTCCCAGCCGACGCGAGCCATCTGCTGTGCCAACCGCCCACACCAGCCCTTGCTGTGGGCACTGCCCCGTCGCTGAGCCAGGTGAGAATTCCTGGTGGTCTCAAGTTCTCCTGACCGCCCTTCAACTCCTGCCCCTCAGTCCTGACCTCCTCTTCCTGCCAGCGACCTCGTCCTCTGCCCGTTATGCCCCGACCCTGTCACCATCAGTAACTGTCTCCCCTCACCCCCGCTCTGCCATTTCAACTCGACACCCCCTTCTCAGCCCATCGCCTGGCCGCCAGCTCAGTCCTGCAGACGCTGACCACCGCACCCTCATGCCCTCACTTTCAGCTTCAGGCTGAGCTCTCTCCTCCTGTGCTCCTACGCACACGTGGGAGCCCCCAGCGTGACCACTCCAAGCAGGCTCAAGACCGCGGTCCGACAAGTGCGGGGCCCACTCTGTGGAGGCCGCTTTCAGGCAACCAACTTGAGCCATGGAAACTGGAGGACGGGGAGAGCCCACAGTCACCCCCAGTCCCCTGGCTGAATACAAACAGGCCCATCAGGTGACCCACCGCACAACAGCCATAAGCCCTAGCTGACCAATGGGCCACTTACACCTGCACACAGGAACCAAAAAAGGAAAATCTCCCACATTCCCACACCGCCTCGCCCCCCCCCCTTAGCTACAGCCCGCCCCCACCTCCTAGCGGCCAGTCTCCCCTCCCTGACCCACACACTGTCCTGCCTGCTGCCCCTTGCAGCGTGTCCAGTAAACTCTCCTTTGTTCTGCCTCCACCTGACTGGGTCACTCCACAATGGCACTAATTCTTTGAGAAATCTTACAGCTCCTTTTGCCTCTTCTCCCTCATTTTCAGGCTCAGCAGCTCCCATGCTTCATGAGTAGACAGAAGCCATCAGACAGGATATCCCCCTACTAGAACAATCCACCTGCCTCTATCTCCCCCCCCACAATGTTTCGTCCCACTGCAAGGACCTGGACCCATGTCCCCAGGATGCCTCCAGGACCCCTGTCTCCCAGCATCAGCTGTCTCCTGCCTCTGGGTACTTCCCATCAGCACAATGATCATCCCAACCTAATCGGAAACACAACACACACACGCACGGTGCTGGAGGAGACAGGACATTCGCCGGCACTGCTTCTACTCGTGCTTGGGCTCAGGTTCTACCCAATTCAACGGGGCAAGAAAAAGAAGCGAGCAGATTAAGGACAGGAAGGGCATAAAAAACACTATTTACAAATGACACTGTGTATGATAAAAACCTGATGATCCTAGAGAAAAACTATTAGGGTTAATTAAAACAAAGCAATATTGGAAACTACAAGGTCAGTGTAAACAATACTGTCTCCACAAGCCCTAGCAACAACTGGACAATGAAACATTACGATGCTGTTCATGGTAACACAACAGTATTCCAAATCATTAACATCTAAGAATAAGTCTCACAAAAGAGGCACAAGACCTATACACAGAAAACCACAAAAGCTTTTCCAAGAGCATGAGGGAAGAACCGGCAAGTAACGGTGCACAGCGCTCAGAGTCACGAGCCTCAGAACTGCCGGGATGTCCTTCTCCCCAGCTTATGGGAGGTCCGGCGCGGTCCCTCCCAAAACACCGTGGCTGTATTTGAAACTCACAAAACTCTTTCTCCATGTAATGTGAAACTCAAAAGGCCAAGAACAGTCAGGACAATCCTTAAAAAGAACAAATTTTAAGTACTCACAGTATTCCATAACAGACCTCATACAAAGACTGGTAAGTAAGACTCTAAGGTATTGGCTTGGGGTAAACAGACCCATGGAACAGAGACAGCCAGAAACAGACCCACGATGTGTAGACAACTTACAACAGTGCAGAGTAGCAGAAAAAGAACCTTCCTGATCAATGGAGCTGGGCCAACCGGAGAGTCACATGAGAAAAAGCTCATCTAAACCACGACCCCAGGGGCACTGTGCTTCTCAGCATTAAAGGTGAGGTCGTAGGCCTTCTCCAGGCTGGCCATCAACAGCACAGCCCGTGAGTGACAAGCGGAGCCGCACCGCAGTTAAAAACATTCGGTCCACGGAAGACCCACAAAGAGGGTGAAAAGCCAAGCTACTGACCGGAGAGCATGTCTGCAAATCACAGACCAAGTACTGCTCTCCTGCTTGCCTAAAGGACTCAAAACTCAGCAGTAAAAACCAAATAATATAATTAGAAAATGGGCAAAAGGTGTGAAGAGACATCACACTGACGAGGACACACAGATGGCCAAAAAAGCCACGGAAAGACCTGCGACAGCATGAGCCGTGAGGACACCATGGCCTGAAGCCACAGGAAGTGTCCCTGTGCACCTGCCAGGACAGTGGGGCCCTCCCACACCACAGGGCACATGACCTGGTGCAGCCACTCTGGAAAACAGACCAGCAGTTCCTTAAAAACACTGAGCATGTGCTCTCCACGTGACCCAGCAGCTGCACTCTCAGGCATCTGCCCCACAGACATAGACATTCAAGTTCACACAAAAACCTGAACATGAACTTCACAGCAACTTTATTCTTAACAGGCTCAAACTGGAAATGTCCCAGGCCTTCAACGGACAAACAGCTAACCAAACTCTGTCCCCCACCCAGTGGAACTCTCCAGCGACAAGCAGGGCCCGACTCAGGATGGCCCAGCCTACGTGGTTCTCAAGGGCACTGAGCTCCTCCCTAACAGCCGCACCCCGCATGATTCCATTTGTAAGATATCCCTAATGTGGTAAGATCTCGGGGTGTGCGGCGGGCAGAGGAAGATGGTGGCCATGGCTACTCAGGACAGCACAGCGTCCTGGTCATGGAGCTGTTCTGCACTTGGACACTGGTGACCACACGAACCTGTACAGTTAGCACTAGACAGAAGTAAACACACACATGCGTGCACGGAGATGCACATAACACTGGTAAAATCTGAAAAGGTGTGGAGTGTGTGAATGTCGGTGTCCTAGATACCCTAAGGGAACTGGGGATGTGTGGCAGGGGTCCGTCTCTCTGAACTACTTCTCTCAAATGTATGTAAACCTACAGGGATCTCAAAGCAAAAGGAGTGAGGAAGGAAGGCCTGGAGTAGGGAATGGTATTGGCGGTTCAACGCCAGCACTGCTAAAAGGCAGAAGGAACCCTTCCACCAAACAGGGAAATGGGCCAAGACCTTCCACTAGCACCTCACCTCACCCACACAGGATACCCCTGGCCATCAGTCAGTCTGCCCCCCTCCCCAGCCCCCAGAGCGGAGACCAACAGCGCAGAAGGCACAGAGGAACGGTGACTATCCTGGACCACCACCAGGTGTTCATAATATCCAGGTCCTCCACTAGCCATCCCACTACAGGCACGGCCCCAGTGCTCCAGGGCCATGGCCAGATAGGACATTCCCAGGACAGTTAGCCAACTGGGACCCAGGCTGTGAGCTCAAGTGCTGTATAGACATCTAGCTCCCTGAACTTTCAGGAAATGCACGCTCAAGGATTAAGGGCACAAACGGCTTCCCAAGCACCTGGCCTCATGGGCAGTAGGGAACCATCAGGATCATTCCAGCAGCAGCATGGGAGGGATCGGCTGTCACGTAACGCTGGCTTGGCACAGCATCAGAATACACTCCGGAGACCAGCCCTGTGAGGCTGGAGAGATTACTGTCCTTGCTCATGGCCCGGGACGGCAGACGCTTCTTCTGAGAGAAGCCACAGTCACACTGCTCCATGGCTGGCTACACACACCCCCTGTGCTTCTCGGCTCACAAGCATCGCAAAGCCAATACAGGAATGGGCTTAATGGCCTCCTACCCCAAAAAGGTCATTTCTCCATGCCCTAATCTCTCAGAGTGGCATATGCCTGTCCTTCTGTCCTTCTGCCAGCCTCCCACCAACGGGTCTCAAGGACCCATTACAGGTGGCCCCTTGGTGGCCCTGACTCCCCTCCTGCTGGCACTACTGCCTGGGGCTCCTACGGTCCCTCTGACTCCCCTGGGTCTGGCCTCCAGCTCCCAGCCTCCCACACTCCCGGGAGAACCCCCAGGAAATGAGTGCCTGCTCTGGGAACACACTTGGAACTCGCCACCCTGTCCCATGGTTCATTGACCTTGACACCGCAAACTGTCACCAAGGCAGACCTCGGCTCCAAAAGGCCTGCATCTCCTGCTCCCTCCTGCTTTTACCCGTTTCCTCCACAAGCAGGGCCACCACTGCCAGCACTCAAGGGAAGGGCGGTTGGGGACTGACACACCTATGAGGCACACCCAGGCCAAGGGAAGGGTCAGCGTAAAGGCCCAGAGGGAAGACACTGGGACAGTTTAGGAACTGGGAAGCTGGCAGCAGCAGCAAGGCCGGGCCCTGCTTCCCACTGGGTCTGCATCTTCCACCTGCTGTCCTGAGCCCAGCTGGGACTCCAGCCTATCCTTATTCTGCAGCCCCAAGGCACTGAAAATGCACACGGGGTCCCAACAGGCATGGAAGGCCAGAGCTTCTCAGGCAGCCCACGGATGTCCTGGGTCCAGGGTCTGCACAGGTTTCCCCCGAACACTCAGTAGCCCCGTTCACCGCCCGCCCAGGGCACCAGCCCACCACCATCCAGCCGGGCTAGACCTCCTGTCAGTCCCACGAGCCCTGCACCGAGGCCAGACAGGCTTCCCCGCATGTCCCCCAGCACGTCAGGGTCCTCTTTGAAAACCCTTTGTACTGCGAAGTGTGCCACAAACACAGAAAGTGCATCAAACACACTCCAACTGGACACGCGAGACCATGCAGGCACCGCCCCGCCAGGACAGCCGCAGGCACCAGGGTTTCCCCCTCAGCCCTCCTTGCCTGCGGTCGCCCCCTCCACTGTTGTCAGGTTTCCTACCTTGGCGCACACCTTCCCAACGCAGGAGCGCGGGCACCTCCGCTCCGAGTGCGTGGCCTTTTGCTAGGAATGGTGTGCTCTGCAACTGTGGGGGCTCCAATCCCCTTCCTCCCTATGGACACCCAAGTGCCCGGCACCATCGGTGTAGAAGCTGCCTCTCCCCGCAGCTCTGCGGCACTCCCTAGCAGTACGGTCCCTCCGTACCCGGGCCTCTTCTAGATTCCCCACTCTTCTGCTGGCCTGCCTGCTGATCCCCGAGCCCAGAGGAGAGGTCTGTGCTGTGGCTGTCACCAGTTTCCTCTCCAGCTCCCCATACCTCTGCCAAGGACTAAGTTGCCTGGCCTCAGCTTCCTCCCAGACCCTGGCAGAGAGCCTGTGTCCTTTCTCAGTGATCTCAGTGCCCCCCCACCCCAGACTCCCCTTACCACAGAGCTGCAGAGCCAGACAAAATTGAAGCTATCCTGGTTTCTGTCCTACAATAAATGGAATTTCACTGGGCCCAGGTGACAAGCCCGTGAGGGGATCTGCATCGGCAGTAGACATACAGGGACCACACGAGCCAGGGCCCATGGTGAGCTCTAGCACCAGTGCCTGCAAGGAGCCAGAACCCGGGAAGTCCTCTCCCCAAATGCTGGAGGCCCCCCGCCATATTGGGAGGCTCCCCATTTCCCTTCCCTTTGCCATTCAGCTCCAAAACAAAGCTAATAAACTCACAGCGAGGTGTCAGGGGCCCAGAAGTCTGGCTGGAGGCATCTCCCATTAGAAAAGAGGCTCTCCAGGGCGCCTGGGTGGCTCAGTGCGTTAAGCCTCTGCCTTTGGCTTAGGTCATGGTCTCAGGGTCCTGGGATCGAGTCCCGCATCAGGCTCTCTGCTCAGTGGGGAGTCTGCTTCTCCCTCTCCCTCTGCCTGCCTCTCCGCCTACTTGTGATCTCTGTCTGTCAAATAAATAAATAAAATCTTAAAAAAAAAAAAAAAAGAAAGAAATTAAGAAAAGAGTCTCACTGAGCAAAAAGAAAACCCAGCCCTTGGCTAGGAGAGATTAAAGACAGAGGGCTTCCCAAGACCCCTGGTGCCCCCTGTGGCCAGCACAGCCCCCAGTCCCTTGGGGGCCAGTGTCCCATTCAGTCTCAGTTAGCCTAGTCACTCCAGTGGGCCAGGACCCCATTGTGTAGATCTGGAAATTAAGGTCTGTCAGGTACAAGGTCAACACCACAAAGCTGTAGCCCTGGGTCTTCTCTGACTCAGAACATGCACCCCAACAGCGAGCCTCAGGCATGGGACAGCAGTAGGGGAAGCTGGAGGGAGCTGTAGACAAGACCCATGGGCCACACAGCCTTAGAGCAAGAGATGTGTGGGTGCAGGTGAGCACCCAAAGCACACACATGCACCCACAGCGAGACCCCACCCCCCAGAAGCCTAGTGGGAGAACGAGAGGGCCAACAGAGAGGAAGGGAATTCACAGTGACTACACAAATTCCTGAAGTTGGAGGGGAAACACTGGGAGCCACTGGACAGAGAGGACGGCGAAGGGGTGGTGTCCAGGAAATGACGGAGGTCAGAAAAACTCAAGGACATGATAAAGGGGACTGGTAACACCAAAGCCAACAGAATCCCCATGGCCCTAAAGCCAGCCAAGAACACCATTCCTCTAGGGTGCAGGAGACGGGGCCCAGGACACAAGGTGAGAGAGCATTGGCGCAGCCCTCTGCCCGGCTGTGCAGACAGACAGACGCCATTTCCAACTTCCGCAATGCAGGATTAGGAACAATGGTACAGGGTAGAACACAGCCTCCATCAGCCTGGCAGTGTGCAGTGATGGCGTGTGGGATAAACACCCCGCAACTTCAGGGAAGCGTCAGTGCGAAACTATAAAAACAAGTGACCGAGTTTCTGAGTGCGCACAAACGGCCTGGAAGCAGGGACACCGGTATCTGTGCGCCAACGTTCAGCATGATTCACAATAGCTAGAGGGCAGGGACCAAATGTCCATCGCCCAATGGAAAGATAAACGAAATATGGTCTATCCATACATTGGAATATTCAGCCATAAAAAAGGAGTTAGTTGCAACGCATGCCACAAATGTATTGATAAAAGGACACACAGTATGTGACTCCACTTAGAGGAGGGACCGACAATAGTTAAACTCACAGATACAGACAGAATGCAGGTTATCCGGGGCCGGGGCCTAGGGTGGGAATTGTTTAAGGGGACAGAGCTGGGGCACCTGGGTGGCTCAGTCGGTTAAGCATCTGTCTTCAGCTCAGGTCATAACCTCTGGGTCCTGGGATCGAATCCCACGTTGGGCTCTCTGCTCAGTGGGGAGTCTGTTTCTCCCTTTCCCTCTGCCCCTCTCCTCTCCTCCTTCTCTCTCTCTCTTAAAAATAAATATTTTAAAATATGTTTTTAAATGGCCTTTAAAAAAATATTTCCTTTTGTTGTCTGATTGCCGAAGCTAGGACTTCTTGTATGATGTTGACTAACAGTGGTGATAGTGGACAGCCCTGCCGTGTTCCTGACCTTAGCAGGAAAGCTCTCAGTTTTTCCCCACTGAAAATGATATTCGCCGTGGGATTTTCGTAGATGGCTTTGATCATACTGAGGTAAGGACCCTCTATGCCTACACTGTGAAGTTCTGATCAAGAAAGGATGCTGGACTTTGTCAGATGCCTTTTCAGCATCTATTGAGAGTATCATATGGTTCTTGTCCTTTCTTTTATTAATGTGTTGTATCACATGGATGGACTTGAGGATGTTGAACCAAACTTGCAGCCCAGGAAAAAATCCCACTTGGTCGTGGTGAATAATCCTTTTCATGTACTGTTGGATCCTATTGGCTAGTATCTTGGTGAGAATTTTTGCATCCGTGTTCATCAGGGATATTGGTCTGTAATTCTCTTTTTTGATTGGGTCTTTGGTTTTAGGATCAAAGTAATGTTGGCCTGATAAAATGAGTTTGGAAGTTTTCCTTCCATTTCTATTTTTTGGAACAGATTCAGGAGAATAGATATTAATTCTTCTTTAAATGTTTGGTGGAGGGGCGCCTGGGTGGCTCAGTGGCTTAAGCTTCTGCCTTCGGCTCAGGTCATGATCTCGGGGTCCTGGGATCGAGCCCCGCATCGGGCTCTCTGCTCGGCAGGGAGCCTGCTTCCCCCTCTCTCTCTGCCTGCCTCTCTGCCTACTTGTGATCCCGCTCTCTCTGTCAAATAAATAAATTTTTTAAAAAATCTTAAATGTTTGGTGGAATTCCCCTGAGAAGCCGCCTCCTGGCCCCGGGCTCTTGTTGGGAGATTTTTTTTTTTTTTTTTGACAGAGAGAGATCACAAGTAGGCAGAGAGGCAGGCAGAGAGAGAGGGGGAAGCAGGCTCCCCGCCGAGCAGAGAGCCCGATGCAGGACTTGATCCCAGGATCCCAGGATCATGACCTGAGCCGAAGGCAGAAGTTTTAACCCACTGAGCCACCCAGGAGCCCTGTTGGGAGATTTTTCTTTTTTTTTTTTTTAAAGATTTTATTTATTCATTTGACAGAGAGAGAGATCACAAGTAGGCAGGGAGGCAGGCAGAGAGAGAGGAGGAAGCAGGCCCTCTGCGGAGCAGAGAGCCCGATGTGGGGCTCAATCCCAGGACCCTGGGACCATGACCCGAGCCAAAGGCAGAGGCTTTAGCCCACTGAGCCACCCAGGCACCCCTGTTGGGAGATTTTTGATGACTGCTTCAATCTCCTTGCTGGTTATGGGTCTGTTCAGGTTTTCTATTTCTTCCTGGTTCAGTTTTGGCACCTTTTTTTTTTTTTAAGATTTTATTTATTTATTTGACAGACAGAGATCACAAGTAGGCAGAGAGAGAAATCCTAAAGATCTGAGCAGAAATCAATGAAATAGAAACCAAAAGAACAAGTAGAACAGATCAATGAAACTAGGAGTGATTCTTTGAAAGAATTAATAAGATTGATAAACCCCTGGCCAGATTTATCAAAAAGAAAAGAGAAAGGACCCAAATTAATAAAATCATGAATGAAAGAGAAACCTGCTGGGTTTAGGCTTTATTTGCTGTTCTTTCTCCAACTCCTTTAGGTGATAGGTTAGGTTGTGTATTTGGGAACTATCTTGTTTCTTGAGAAAGGCTTGTAGTGCTGCATACCTTCCTATCAGGACCGCCATTGCTGCATTCCAAAGATTCTGAACAGTTGTGTTTTCATTTTCATTTGTTTCCATGAATTTTTTAAAAATTCTTCTTTAATTTCTTGGTTGACCCATTCATTCTTTAGTAGGATGCTCTTCAGCCTCCATGTATTTGAGTTCTTTCCAACCTTCCTCTTGTGATTGAGTTCAAGTTTCAAAGCACTGTGGTCCACAAATATGCAGGGAATGATCCCAGTCTCTTGGTACCGGTTGAGACCTGATTTATGACCCAGGATGTGATCTATTCTGGAGAATGTTCCAGGTCCACTAGAGAAGAATGTGTATTCTAACTGGCAGAGAAGACAACCTCTCACTCTTTGCAGGTGATATGATACTTTATGTGGAAAACCCAAAAGACTCCATCCCAAAACTGCTTAAGGGAATTCATATAGGAATTCAGTAAAGTGGCAGGATATAAAAATCGATGCACAGAAATCAGTTGCATTTCTATACACCAACAATAAGACAGAAGAAAGAGTCGATTAAGGATTACATTAAGGAGTCAATCCCATTTACTATTGCACCCAAAACCATAAGCTACCTAGGAATAAATGTAACCAAAGAGACAAAGAATCTGCGCTCACAAAACTGTAGAATACAGAATACAGAATACAGAAGAAATTGAGGAAAACACAAAGAAATGGGAAAACATTCCATTCTCATGGATTGGAAGAGCAAATATTGTAAAATGTCTATGCTCCCTAAAGCGATCTACACATTTAATGCAATTCCTATCAAAATACCATCAACTTTTTTCAAAGAAATGGAAAAAATAATCCTAAAATTTGTATGGAATCAGAAAAGACCCCGAAAAGCCAGAGGAATGTTAAGAAAGAAAACCAAAGCTGGTGGCATCACAATTCCGGACGTCAAGCTCTATTACAAAGCTGTAACCATCAAGACGGTATGGTGCTGGCACAAAAACAGACACATCGATCAATGGAACAGAGTAGAGAGTCCAGAAATGGACCCTCAACTCGATGGTCAACTAATCTTTGACAAAGCAGGAAAGAACTTCAATGGAAGGAAGACAGTCCCTTCAACAAATGGTGTTGGGAAAACTGGACAGCCACATGGAGCAGAATGAAACTGGACCACTTCCTTACACCACACACAAAAAAAAGACTCAAAAATGGATGAAAGACCTAAGTGTGAAACAGGAATCCACCCAAATCCTTGAGGAGAACACAGGCAGCAACCTCTTCAACCTCAGTGGCAGCAACTTCTTCTAGAAACATCGCCAGAGGCAACGGAAGCAAGGGCAAAAATGAATTATTGGGACTTTTTCAAGATAAAAAGCTTTTACACAGCAAAGGAAGCAGTCAACAAAACCAAAAGATAATCCACAGAATGCTAGCAGATATTTGCAAATGACATATCAGATAAAGGGCTAGTATTCAAAATCGATAAAGAACTTATCAGATTAAAAAAGAAGAAGAAGAACTTATCAGACTCAACACCCAAAGAACAAATAATCCAATCAAGAAACGGGCAGAAGACATGAACAGACATTTCTGCAAAGAAGACATCGAAATGGCCAACAGACACATGAGAAAGTGCTCTACATCACTCAGCATTAGGGAAATACAAATCCAAACCACAGTGAGATCCCACCTCACACCAGTCAGAACGGCTTAAATTAACAAGTCAGGAAATGACAGATGGTGGTGAGGATGCGGAGAAAGTTGAGCCTCCTGCACTGTTGGTGGGAATGCAAGCTGGAGCAGCCACTCTGGAAAACAATATGGAAGTTCCTCGAAAAGTTGAAAATAGAGCTACCCTCCCACCCAGCAATTTCACTAGTGGGTATTTACCGCAAAGATACAAACATAGTGATCCGAAGGGGCACGTGCACCCGAATGTTTATAGATGCGAAGTCCACAACAGCAGAACTATGGAAAGAGCTCAGATGTCCATCGACAGATGAATGAATAAAGAAGATGTGGTATTCAAAGGGGCACCTGGGTGGCTCAGTGGGTTAAAGCCTCTGCCTTCGGCTCAGGTCATGATCTCAGGGTCCTGGGATCGAGCCCCACATCAGGCTCTCTGCTCTGCAGGAAGCCTGCTTCCCCCCCCCCCACCGCCTGCATCTCTGCCTACTTGTGATGTCTGTCAAATAGATAAATAAAATCTTTAAACAACAACAAAAAGATGAGGTATACATATACAATGGAATATTACACAGTCATCAAAAAAAAACCCTAAATCTTGCCATTTGCAATGACACGGATGGAACTGAGGGCATTACACTAAGCAAATAAGTCAATCAGAGAGGGACAATTATCATTTGATCTCACTGATTTGAGGAATCTGAGAAACAAGACGGAGGATCACAGGGGAAAAATGGAACAAGACGAAACCAGAGAGGGGGACAAACCATAACAGACTCTTGGTCTCAGGAAACAAACTGAGGGTGGCTGGAGGGGAGGGGGGTGGGAGGGATGGGGTGGCTGGATGATGGACACCAGGGAGGGTATGTGCTACGGTGAGCGCTGTGAACTGTGTAACACTGATGAATCACAGACCTGTATCCCTGAAACAAATACATTATGTGTTAATCAATCAATCAATAAAACTAACATTGTCATACATAAATAAATAAATAATAATAAAAAATTTAAAAAATAAAGGGGACAGAGTTTCTATTTCAGGAGGTTAGAAGCTTAGAAGGTTCTATCCTTCTAGAAAGTTAGAAGGTTCTGGTAACAGATACAGACGATGACTACACAATCCAGAGGATGTACTCAGTGCCATTGAATTGTACCTAAAAATAGTTACAATAGTAGATTTTATGTCATGTACCTTTTATCACAATTACGAGAAAAAAAAAAGCAAAGGCAGGGTGACTAGCAAGGGGAGGTCAAGGCTGCCAGCGCCAGTTCCGCCTTTACACGAGGCTGCAGGAGCAGGGACAGAGGTTCACCCGGGCTGTGGGGAATTGCCAAAATGGCCTGTTTTCAATAATCATGTGATCAGCTGTGAAGTTTGTATTTTTGGCCTAAGACTGTTCCAGACTTCTTGCGGGATGCAGCAGGTAAGTAGCTCATACTTAACACTGGTAATGTCACAATTCCATCACCTGGGGTCACTGAGAGCCAAGATTCTGGTGTGGGAGGAAGAAGATACAAATACAAGAGCAAAAGCAAGCAGGAAAAATAAAATTCCTGTAGTCTTAAATCTGACTTGAAACTACCAACAGAGTCTTGTACTGTTACTCCACTTAAAACAAACTTCCTGGGGGCGCCTGGGGGGCTCCGCGGGTTAAATCTCTGCCTTCGGCTCGGGTGATGATCCCAGGGTCCTGGGATCGAGCCCCGCATCGGGCTCTCTGCTCAGCAGGGAGCCTGCTTCCTCCTCTCTCTCTGCCGGCCTCTCTGCCTACTTGTGATCTCTGTCTGTCAAATAAATAAATAAAATCTTAAAAAAAAAAATAAAACAAACTTCCTACTTCTGTCCACTGGAAAGACTCAGAAACAGTGAGCAGCCCAGCAGCAAGGGTACTCCAAAAACCCATTTTCCTTACAAACGTCTTTAAAAGGCTGATTCCAGGCCTGGGGTTGGAGATGTCTGAGTTCAATGCGCAGCATCTCGTCACAGCACAAGCAGGACGGGGCAGTCAGCCCACGGACCGCGGCCGACGCCCCCACTGCCGGACACAGGGCCGTCTCGGGACTGAGGCGGTCCGAAGAGTAAGAGGGACAGACTGAAACCCATCAAACCCAGACGCTGGAATCCACACCGAAAACCAAACAGGCTCATTGTCAGAGAACTCTGACGTTCTTCTGTTTTGTTTTTCCCATAGCTGCCAGGGCGCTCCTTGCTCCCACCACCTTGTCCACCCATCCTCCCACCCAGCTCCTCCCCGGCCACTGTCTGTTTGCTCTCTTCTCCTGCACGAACCCTCCCCAAAATTTTTATCAGCCACAAAAAAGATACCTGGACACTGTGCCACACAGTGGAGGGACAGCCACCTTATACTGAGCAGTCTCCCTAAACAATGAAACACCAGAGAGAATCCGATGGAGGTTCACCGGGACACCGGTTCCCAGGAAGTGCGGGAGACAGAGAGCCGGTCAAAGGGCACCGAAGAGGCACAATCAGAACGATCTCGAGGTGGGAAACTATAAACAAGCGACAGTTTCTTCAACAAGTAAACGAACGTCCAGGGAACCTACATATTTGAAGAAGCTTCAGAGCCACGTGCAACAGTTGCGTCTTGTTTGGATCCAAATTCAAGCAAATCATAAAATGTGTAACAGTGACATTTATGAGACTAGAGATTTGTCTAGTTGTCTCCCTCTGTGTGCGCTCTCTCTCTAGCTCTCACCCCTTCTCAAATAAGTAAACGAAATCTTTAAAAAAATAAAAAACAAAGATTTTATTTATTTGTCAGAGAGAGAGAGAGCACAAGCAGGGGAAGCTGCAGAGGGAGATGGAGAATGCGGGACTCAATCCCAGGACTCTGGGGTCATGACTGAGTTGAAGGCAGCTGCTTACCCAACTGAGCCAGCCAGGCGCCCCTAGGTATTGTGATATATTTTTAAAGTACTCCTTCTAGGGGTGCCTGGCTGGCTCAGTTGGCAGAACCTGTGATTCTTGATCTCAGGGGGCTCTTGATTTCAGGGTCATGAGTTCAAGCCCCATGCTAAGTGTAGAAATTACTTTTAAAAAAAGCATTCCTGGGGCACCTGGGTGGCTCAGTGGGTTAAGCCTCTGCCTTCGGCTCAGGTCATGATCTCAGGGTCCTGGGATCGAGCCCCGCATCGGGCTCTCTGCTTAGCAGGGAGCTTGCTTCCCCTTCTCTCTCTGCCTGCTTCTCTGCCTACTTGTGATCTCTCTGTCAAATAAATAAACAAAATCTTAAAAAAAATAAAATAAAATAAAAAAATAAAAAAAGCATTCCTTCCAGAAATAGATACAAAAATATGACAGAGTGAATAATATATTTGAGATTTGCTTCAAAATAATATAAAAGATATAGGTATAACAACACTGGCATGAGTTGGTAATTGTTGAAGTTGGATGATGAATATATGAGGACCATTGTATTCTACCTACTTGTATAGATGTTTGAAATTTTCCATTAATAAAGCTAAAAAAAAAAATACAAAAAACAAAAAACAAAAAAACCCTGATTTCACTAAGGTAGAACATACGCTGAAACATGATCCAAGATTCAGCAACTTCATAAAGAATGAGAACAGAGTGTTCACCAACCACAGTGGAATTAAATTAGAAACCAGTAAGAGGGGCACCTGGGTGGCTCAGCTGGTCAGGCATTTGCCTTTGGCTCGGGTCCTGATCCCGGGGTCCTGGGATTGAGCCCCACACTCTGCTCGGTGGGGAGTATGCTTCTCCCTCTGACTCTTCTCCTGGCTTGTGCGCTCTCTCTCACAAATAAATAAATAAATAATATTTAAAAAAAAGAAATCAATAACAAAAATATATCTGAGAAAATTCCCAAATATTTGGAATCTTAAAACCATGCTTCTAAATAGCCTAGAGGCTACGACAGGAATCAGAATGGAAACTAGAACATATTTGGAGCTGAATGAAAATGAAAACATACAGATCAAAATATGTGAGATAAAGTTAAAGCAGTGCTTAGAAGGAAATGTTTACCTTTGATTGCTTAAGTAAGGTCAAATTAACGAACAAAGCTTCCACTGAAAAAGCTAGAAAAAAAGGGGAAAATTAAACCCAAAGTACGTAAAAGAGAATACTAATAAGAACAAAAAATACTGAAATACAAAATAGACAAACAGAGGAAAATATTGAAACTAAAAGCTGCTTCTTCTAGGGGCACCTGGGTGGCTCAGTCAGTTAAGCACCTTACTTTGGCTCAGGTCATGATCTCAGGGTCTGGGGATGAGTCCCGAATCAGGCTCCACGCTCAATGGGGAGTCTGTTTCTCCTTCCATCTCTGCCCCTCCCCCAACTCATGCTCACTGGCATGCATGCATGCATTCTTTCTCTCAAATAAATAAATCTAAAAAAAAAAAAAAAAAAAAAGCTGGGATGCCTGGGTGGTTCAGTCTGTTAAGTGGCTGCCTTCCGCCCAGGTCATGATCCTGGGGTCCTGGGACTAAGCCCCACACTGCGTTTCCTGCTCAGCGGGGAACCTGCTTCCCCCTCTCCCTTTGCTCCTCCCCTGCTCGTGCTCTCTCTCACACTCTTTCTCTCAAATAAATTAATAAAATCTTTTTTTAAAAGTTGTCCCTTTGAAAATTTCAATGAAATTAATAACCTTGTACTAAACTAATCAAGGAAGGAGGAGACAGGTGTGCTTGGGTGGCTCAGTCAGTCCAGCATCTGATTCTTGGCTCAGGTCATAATCTCAGGGTGGTAAGATCAAGCCCCATAATGGGCTCTATGCTCAGCAGGAAGTCTGCATGAGATTCTCTCCTTCCCCCTCTGCCCCACCCCTGCTCATTTATGCATGCTCTCTGTCTCTAAAATAAATAAATCTCTAAAAAATAAATAAGTAAGAGAGAAGACAAAAATTACCAGTATCATGGAGGAGAGGGGGCATCACTCTAGACCTCACAGACCACGAGTGGATTAAAACGATACGGTTCCGAACAAGTTACGACGACAAACTCAACAAGTTAGGTCAAGGGTCAATGAACTAGAGCCCGTAGACCAAATCTGGTCTACCGCTCGTTACTGTAACTGAAGTTTTATGAGAATATAGCAGTACTCGTTTATTTATGTATTGTCTATGACTGCTTTGTGCTACAACAACATAGTTGAGTAGCTGCAACAAACACCACATGGCCTAAAAAGCCTAAAATATTTACCATTTGGCTCTTTATAGAAAAAAATTGCCATGTTAGACTTAGATAAATGGGAAAATTATCTGAATGAAACAAATTATCAAAATGAACTCAAGAAGAAACAGAAAACTGAATAGCTGTATATCTTCTTTTTTTTTTTTTTTTGAATAGCTATATATCTATTAAAGAAATTAAATTTGCGGGGCACCAGGGTGGCTCAGTGGGTTAAAGCCTCTGCCTTCGGCTCAGGTCATGGTCTCAGGGTCCTGGGATTGAGCCCTACATTGGGCTCCCGAGCAGGGAGCCTGCTTCCCCCTCTCTCTGCCTTCCTCTCTGCCTGCTTGTGATCTCTGTCTGTAAAATAAATAAATAAAATCTTAAAAAAAAAACTTTCCCAAAAAGAAACTCCAGTCCCAGATAGTTTCAATGGCAAATTTCATCAAATATTTAAGGAAGAAATAATACCAAATCTACAAAAGCTCTTTCTAAAAACAGAAAAGAATACATCCCTACTCATTTTATAAGCCCAGTATTACTCTGACCCTAAAACCAAAGACATACGAGTTAAGAATACTACATGCCAATTTATTTATAAATAGCTTCAAAAATCCTTTAAAAATTATTGCCAAGTTGATGGGGCGCCTGGGTGGCTCAGTGGGTTAAGCCACTGCCTTCGGCTCAGGTCATGATCTCGGGGTCCTGGGATCGAGTCCCACATCGGGCTCCCTGCTCGGCGGGGAGCCTGCTTCCCTCTCTCTCTCTCTGCCTGCCTCTGTCTGCTGTGATCTCTCTCTGTCAAATAAATAAATAAAATCTTAAAAAAAAAAAAATTATTGCCAAGTTGAATCCAGTAATATATAAAAAGAATAACATATCATAACCAAGTGGGTTATATCACAAGAACAAAAATGTTGGTTTAACATTTTAAAAATCCAAATAGGGGCACCTGGGTGGCTCAGTGGGTTAAAGCCTCTGCCTTTGGCCCAGGTCATGATCCCAGGGTCCTGGGATCGAGCCCCGCATCGGACTCTCTGCTCTGCAGGGAGCCTGCTTCCTCCTCTCTCTCTGCCTGCCTCTCTGCCTATTTGTGATCTCTCTCTGTCAAATAAATGAATAAAATGTTTAAAAAATAAATAAAAAAATAAAATAAAAAATACAAATAAAAAATACAATCAAATCAATAAAAGCAGAAAAGGCATTAGGCAAAGTTCAACATCTGGTCATAATAAAAAAACAAAGAAACTTAGAAAACTAGGAATAGAAGGAAACTTCCCCAGCTAAATTGTGCCTGTGGGAAAAGAAGGAACACTGTCCTCCTAGGATCTAGGACACCAACCCTGCTCCACATTATACGAGAGGTCCTAGCCAGTGCACTCTGTCAAGAAACGAAAAGCATCCAGATTGGAAAGGAAGATGTAGAACTCTCTAGACTCAGAACACACGCAGACAGGTTGTAGGAGACATGGAGGAAATCCTTAAGGGGTGTCTGGGTGGCTCGACAGGCTGAGTGTCTGACTCTTGACGTCAGCTCAGGGCTGTGAATTCAAAACCCACGTCGGGCTCTGCGCTTGGCATGAAGTCTGCTTGGCATTCTCTCTTCCCCCATCTCTCTGCTCCTACCCATCCCCAAATAAATAAATATAAATAGATAAAATTAAAAGGAAGGAAGGGAGGGAGGGAGGGGAGCACCTGGGTGGCTCAGTTATTAAAGTGTCTGCCTTGCGCTCAGGTCATGATCCCAAGACCCTGGGATTGAGTCCCACAGCGAGGAACCTGCTTCCCCCTCCTCCCGCCCTCTACCTGCTGCTCCCTCTGCCCGTGTGCTCTCTCTTTCTGACAAATAAATAAATAAAATCTTTTTTAAAAAATCCTTAGTGATCTACAATTGGAATGTATTTAGCAAGGTTGTGAAACACAAGGGCAGTATGTCAAAATTAACTGTGTGTCTCTGTACCGCCAACAAACTGGAAAATGTAAAACATTTGTTATCATTTACAAAACCTGTACCCCTGGGGATAAAAATATATTATATGTTTATAAAAAATAAAATTTAAAAAAAAATTAAAAAAAAATCAGTATCACAACGTGCGGAATACTTTGACCCCCTTCAAAAGGTAGAGTCTAACCCACCTTTCCTTCAGCATGGGTTGGACTTAGTTACTCCTAACAAACAGAAAACAAACCCAAAAAATGGCAGAAAGTGAACAAATAGAAAACAAGCAAACAGAAATGGCAATGTGGAACTTCCGAGAACAGGTCATAAAAGGTCAGGCAGCCCCTTGCTTGCCCTCTCTTGGGTCTCGGGTGCCGGAGAACTTAGCTGGTCTGCTGGGAGACACTGAAGCAGTCCGCAGAGCGGCCCGCGGGGAAGAGCTGAGCCCTCCTGCCCACAGCCAGGGGAGGACACCACCTTATAAGCGGATCCTCCAGCCCCCAGCCCTGAAATAATGCAGCCCTGACTACCCAACTGCAACCACAGGAGGCCCTGAACAAGAGCCAGCCAGCTAAGCCATTGTTTTAATTCCTGAACTACAGCAACTGTGAAATAATAAATGTTTATTGTTTCAGTCACTATACTTTGTTTCATTTTTTCCTTAAGATGTTATTTATTTTGGGGGCACCTGGGTGGCTCAGTGAGTTAAGCCTCTGCCTTCGGCTCAGGTCATGGTCCCAGGGTCCTGGGATGGAGCCCCGCATCGGGCTCTCTGCTCCGCAGGGAGCCTGCTTCCTCCCCTCTGCCAGCCCCTCTGCCTACTTGTGATCTGTCTGTCAAATAAATAAATAAAATATTTTTTAAAAAAACTAATAAAAAAGATTTTATTTATTTTTTTAAAGATTTTATTATTCATCTGATGACAAGAGAGGGAATACAAGCAGGGGGAGTAGGAGAGGGAGAAGCAGGCTCCCCACTGAGCAGGGAGCCTGATGCAGCGGTGGACCCCAGGACCCTGGGACCATGACCTGAGCCGAAGGCAGAGGCTTACCCCACTGAGCCCCCCAGGCACCCCAAGTCACTGTATTTTAGAGTTAGGTGACACACAGCAATAGACAAGAGAACATGAAAATCAGCGAAGGAAACCTCATTCGGGCGGAGTCGGCGGCCAGCAGGAGGAGCTCTGCCCTCAAGCTCAGCCCGACGGGGCCCTTCCAAGCGGCTACTGCTTTGGGGGCCACGTTCCTGCCCCTGCCCCCCCACCGACCGCAGGAGGAAGTCTTCCTGCTCCCCGCAGCCCGGGAGCCAAGGAGGAGAAGCCACCACGCTGCAGCCCCCCGCTTCCTCCCAGACTGGTCACTGACAGCAGCCCCTGCCCGCTCCCCCCTGCCAGCGTGAAAGACTTTGCTGTCCTTCGCTCCGTGGACGGCGCACTGGCCCCAGGCCGCGAGTCCCTGCTGTCCCCGAGGAACCTGCCTCTGCTGCCAAGTATCCGCCAGTTTTATTTGCAAGGTTAGGGTCACTCGGTGGTCAGAAGTGAGACCCAGAAGATCCCCCGCAGCCCGAGGTGCCTGCACCCTCAGAGCCAACCGAGCTCACTGCTTTCTTACCCGCCCTGGAGTCGGAGACGAAGTTTTCTCCTAGATTTCAAGCTCTGCTCTCCATGCTTTGCGCAAGACCCGTCTGAAGGCCTTGCTTTTTCCTGGGAATGCCCATTTGGTCTTCAGTCCAACTCCTGCTTGGAACTGGACTGTTGCTATCGGAACCGTGCTGGCCTTGGGACTGACGCCTCCTGGAGCCGGGCCGTTCCTGCGGAAACCGTGCCTCTGAGGAACTGACCTCTTTGCCCTACAGAAAGGCCTCTTAGAAACTGGGTCCCAGAGATCAAAATGCTTTGAGGGTGTCCTTCCTACTGGGACTCTGGCCGCTTTACATTTTAATAACTGTGGTCTCTCCCCATGCTCATTTGTAAGCAA
Source organism: Enhydra lutris kenyoni (assembly GCF_002288905.1). NCBI lineage: Eukaryota > Metazoa > Chordata > Mammalia > Carnivora > Mustelidae > Enhydra > Enhydra lutris. The sequence goes on from NW_019154098.1 coordinate 407,402, forward strand.
AGGGATGACCTACCCAAAAGTAATTTAGAACATTAATGGCCATTGTGGGGAGAAAAGGAAGGGAGGGAGGGAGGGAGGAAAAGAAAGGGGAAACCGGAACTGGACGGAACTGGACGTGTATTGTAAATGGGTTCCTTGAGGCTTCTAAATGTCTTTAGGATTCTAAGTATGTCTCCTTGAAAAAAAACCAAACTATTTCTGAATTAACTGAAGCAAACAACCAAGTGAAAGGCATCAAAATGGTTTCTGAGGCCTCTTTCCCCCCTTTCCCATCCTCGTTGTCTGTAGACACACAGCGACTGCTTGTGCTCAGGCCCTACTTCTGGTGCTATCTTCCTCCATTCTCTCTGCCAAACTTCCTTTTCCTCTGAACCACTCCCCACCGGCTGCTCTCCTGAACCCACTAAAACCTGCCCCTTTACAGTGAAGTCTTCTGGGGCGCCTGGGGGCTCAGCCAGTTGAGTGTCACTCTTGATTTTGGTTCAGGTAGTAATTTCAGGGTCAGGAGAACCTGCTTAGGGTTCTCTCTCCTTCTCCCTCTGCCCCTACTCCTCCCCACCCAAGAGTACACTGTATAAAAATTAATAAACAAAAATTCAAAGTTAAGGGGCGGGGCACCTGGGGGGCTCAGTGGGTTGAGCCGCTGCCTTCAGCTCAGGTCATGATCTCAGGGTCCTGGGATCGAGTCCTGCATCAGGCTCCCTACTCGGTGGGGAGCCTGCTTCCCCCCCTCTCTCTGCCTGCCTCTCTGCCTACTTGTGATCTCTGTCAAATAAATAAAATCTTTTTTAAATAAATAAATAAATAAATAATAAAGTTAAGGGGCGCCTGGGGGGCTCAGTCGTTAAGCACCTGCCTTCAGGGGCGCCTGGGTGGCTCAGTGGGTTAAAGCCTCTGCCTTTGGCTCAGGTCATGATCTCAGGGTCCAGGGATCGAGCCCCGCATCAGGCTCTCTGCTTGGCGGGGAGCCTACTTCCCCACCCTTTGCCTGCCTCTCTGCCTACTTGTGATATCTCTCTCTGTCAAATGAATAAATTAAAAAAAAAAAAAATCACCTGCCTTCAGCTCAGGTGATAATCCCAGGATCCGGGATCAAGCCCTGCATCAGGCTCCCTGCTGTGCGAGGAGCCTGCTTCTCCCTCTCCCGCTCCCCCTGCTTGTGTTCTCTCTCTCACTGTCTCTCTGTCAAAGAAATAAATAAAATCTTTTTAAAAAATAGAATTTAAAGTTAAGTCTTCTGGGGCACCTGGCTGGCTCAGCCAGTAGAATATGAGACTCTTGATCTCAGGGCTTGTAAGTCGGAGCACCACGTTGGGCAGAGATTAATTAATTAATTAAAAAATAAATAAAGTTGGGGCACCTGGGTGGCTCAGTGGGCTAAGCCTCTGCCTTCGGCTTAGGTCATGATCTCAGGGTCCTGGGATCAAGTGCTCGCTTCGGGCTCTCTGCTCCCCTGCTTCCCCCCTCTCTGCCTGCCTCTCTGCCTACTTGTGATCTCTGTCTGCCAAATAAATAAATAAAATCTTTATAATAAATAAATAACTAAATAAATAAAGTTAAGTCTTCTGACACTGTGGATAAACCCCCGGGGCACCCGGGTGGTTCAGTCAGTTAAGTGTGTCCCTTCCACTCAGGTCCTGATCAGCTCCCTGCCCTGCGGAGTGTCTGCTTCTCCCTCTTCCTCCGCCCCTCTCCACTGCTCGTGCTCTCTCTGGCCCCCTGTTTCTCAAATAAATAAATAAAATCTTTATAAACAAACACATAAATAAGCCCCAAGTTTCTTATGTTCCCTAGACGAAGGCCAAACGGAGCCATGGCTAGAGTGCGCTCAACGCCCACAGCCCTCGTGCGGCCTCTGAATTCAGCGCAGTGACACCAACTCCCTACCTGGTCTCTCGGACCTTTGCCCACCCGGCCACGCGGAACCTGTGAGAGCCAGGCGAAACACTGGGCGCAGCTAGTCAGACGGGAACACCCGCAAAACAAAGGATGTTACGGAAACAAAACACTAGCTTTGGCCAAGATGCCAGAAGGCCGGCCAGGCATCACAGACCAGCGGCAGGGCTTCTCCAAGCGGCCGGATGGAACAAAATCCAGGCTTAGACACAGAAGCCCGCTGGACCTGTTCATGATTACCACCCACTCCGAGCTGTCTTCAAAGAAAATTCGGGCCTTCCTTTCGATGCTAGATGCACCCAGGGAGCAATAATTCTATTTACGAACAGGCCAAACCGGGTCCTTCTGCTTTAGTTAGAAGGACCCGGATGGAACTACGTCCCGTCAGATTTCATCTGGCAAGCCGTATCATTCACATGCTAGACGAGCCAACATAAAAGATCAATAAAATTTTTTAAGAGTTGTAAAAATGTATTCATTTGAGAGAGAGCCAGAGTGAGTACAAGCAGGTGGAGAGGCAGAGCAGGGGCCCCACGTGGGACTCGATCCCAGGACCCTGGGATCATGATCTGAGCCACCCAGGCGTTCCAAGCAATAATATTCCTAATTCTCAACTCCAGGACACGCGGGCCCCTAAGCAAACCAGCCCCTCTGGTTTCTGCTGCTACTACAAAAGAGCCAGGGCGCCGGTGAAAGAACCGTGGCACACTGAAGCACTCCAGCCCGCCTCTCGAGCGTCCTGCGTCCCCACCGTGAGGCTCTGAGGAACTCGGCTCCAGAGTCCTCCCTCATCATCAGCTTGGAGAAACCGCTGCCCCGCCCAGAAACACGTCTCTGCGTCCTTACTGACAGCAGAGCCACAGCCCTCGCTCAGCCCCGCTGCAGTAAAGCCACCCCGGCCGGGCTGGGCCGTCCTGCAAGAGCTCGTACGGCAGGGCCTCCAACAGGCCTCCCCAGCAGCGCGAGTCTGAGCCTCTTGCCCTCGCCGGGCCCTTTGAGAGATGCGCACCCTTTTCTCCTCAGTTCCTCCACCCCTATTCCTTATTGGACTGAGGGCTCAGAAAAGTATCATGCCAGAATTTCTTTCTCATAAAGGGGGAAAATGATTCTAGGATTTGACAATAGTAATCAAAATAGCCAACCAGGGGACCTAAGTGACCCTCTTCTATCTTTTATATGTGCTGTCTCTGACTACAGCTACCACCCTGTTTATGGGGAAAATCCTCAAATGTTCTGGGCAGAACGCACAATGCACCTGCCATCAGGACTCAAACAGAGCCTCAAAACATCTCCCCGGTCTAATCAATACCTAGAAAGAAGCTCTTAAGGCATCAAACCCATAATAGACTCCAAGGCTCAGGGCCTCATTATCCACTGCACTAGTCCCTGTAATGTCCCCATTTTACCCATGAGAAAACCTAAGCAGCACAGGATAGAAGTCTGTCCAGAACCTCCCAGCAATAAGTGACCCCAGCGCCTTCCTGTTCCTAACCCCCAGGTGCTGACACCCATTCCCACGGAGAGCAGTGTTTTCTGTGACGGACCCTTGTGCCGGGCACCGGTCGTGTTCCAGTGCTCAGAACAGCCAGAATCTTTTTCTCTTCACTCGGGAAGAACAGCAATCCACCTGGGTAGCAATGCCCCAGGGTCAGCAAGAGCCCTTACTTTTCACAAACCTTAAAAGCTAATTTGGATGACAGAGTTTTCCGCAAGGTCTACTTTATCATAATACGGAGATGATTTGCTTCTCTGCTCCCCTCCTCAAACCCCTTCATGGGAGAAAGCATCCACAGGTTAAAACTTTTGGCCTTGGAGAGCCATGAGGTCTCCCCAGGCCTGCAGAAACAGTGGCAGGGTGCTCAGACTCAGGGCCAATCCTGGGCCATCTGATCTTGAAACAAAGACTATGTTTGCATCTAGACACAACCCCCCACTCTCCAGCCTACTGCTGAGCTCACCTTCCCACTCACCGCGACCACGTGCAGAAAGCGACTACGGCAACAGCCTTCCCACTTCGGCAATGGTTCTTACAGAAAGGATGAGAACGGGGAGTCTGGCTGGGCTCAGTGGGCGGAGCACATGACTCGTGATCTTGGAGTCATAGCTTTGGGCCCCACGTTGGGTGTAGTGATCACTTAAAAAATAAAAAAATTGGGGGGCACCTGGGTGGCTCAGTCGGTTAAGCAACTGTATTCCACTTGGGTCATGATCCCAGGGTCTTGGGAATGAGCCCCACATCAGGCTCCCTGCTCAGTGGAGAGTCTGCTTCTCCCTCTCCCTTTGCCTGCTGCTCCCCCTACTTGTGCTCTCACCATCTCTCTCTGTTAAACAAATAAATAAAATCTTTAAAATTTTTAATTTAATTTAAAAATCTTTTTAAAAAAATAACAAAGAATGAAAATGGTAAGTATGGTGCTGGGCATGCTATGGCCAGCCCTTCGGCAGTCACCGAGAGGGCACTCTGACCTCTGGCTACTCCAGCACACAAGCTGCTCCACAAGCTGCTCGGTGCCCTTCCCCTAACCTGCACCTCACTCAACGGTAAAACCATAAACATTTACACCAATGGCTGGTGTGCCTTCGTGGTAATTCATGACTTTGGAATGTTACGGAAACAGAGAGCATTCCTCACCTACAATGGGGATAAAATTTACAATGGCTCCTATGTCCAAAATGTATTATTGCATGCTATACTTTTGTTGGCTGCTGTGGCTAATACTAAGTTTCCTGGGCATTCCAGACTCGACTCCCTAGAGACCAGAAGGAAACCAGCTCGCTGGTTTTCCATCAAAAAAGGCTGCTTTCGGGGTGCCTGGGTGGCTCAGCGGGTTAAAGCCTCTGCCTTCGGCTCAGGTCATGATCCCAGGGTCCTGGGATGGAGCCCCGTATCAGGCTCTCTGCTCAGCGGGGAGCCTGCTTCCCCACCCTCCCCCCTCCCCCCGCTCCCCCCCCAGCCTCTCTGCCTACTTGTGATCTCTCTGTCAAATAAATAAGTAAAATCTTTTTTTTAAAAAATGGGTTTAGTTAGAAAAAAAAAAGAAAGAAAGGAAGGAAGGAAGGAAAAGAGAATTATCTACTCATACCTGCACCAACCTGAATTCCTAAAACATCATGTCTGGTGAAAGAAGTCAGACACCAAGTGTTCATTCTGTGGGATTCCATTTATGTGAAATTCTAAGAAAGGTCAATCTACAGAAAAGCCGATCAGTAGTTGCCTGGGGCCAGCGGAGGGAGGACTGACCCCACAGGAGAACAAGGGAACTCGGGGAGGGGGTGGGGAGAAAAATGTCTGACATCTGGGTTAAGGTGGTGTTTACCGACGTACATCTACCAAAACCCACCAAACCACACACTTAAAATAGGTGTATGTTGGGGCGCCTGGGTGGCTCAGCGGGTTAAGCCTCTGCCTTTGGCTCGGGTCATGATCTCAGGGTCCTGGGATGGAGCCCCACATCGGGCTCTCCGCTCAGTGGGGAGCCTGCTTCTCTTCCTCCCTCTCTGCCTGCCTCTCTGCCTACTTGTGATCTCTCTCTGTCAAATAAATAAATAAGATCTTTAAAAAAAATTATTAAAAAAAAATAGGTGCATGTTACTGTATATAAATTACACCCCAGTAAAGTTTGGTATTAAAAAAAAAAGTACACGGTCCAAAAGTTTTATCCGCCTCTACAGCCTTCGTGGTCTGGCCCCTGCTCGCCTTGCCATCTCCCTGCACACCTCCTCTCCCTTCCCACTCAGCACCGGCCTGCTTCCTACTCTGACACCTTGAACATCTCCAGCTCCAGGTACCACAGAGGCCGGGAGCCAGGTCTGAAACGGCAAGAAGCTGAGGAGGCCAGTCAAGTCTCTGGACCTCCTTTCCTCAGCTTCCTTATCTTGAATGGAATGATAATGGTATTTTCTTTATAAGGTTCTAATGAGGACTCAGTGAGTTGCCGTAACCGTGTTCTTGGTGTCTAGCACAGGGATTGGAGTACTACCGCCTGCCATCTGGTTTTGTATGACCCATGAGCTAAGAATGGCTTGTACTTTTTTTTTTTTTTTTAGATTTTATTTACTTATGTGATAGTGAGAGAGAGAGTGCGTGCACACGAGGGTAGAAGAAGAGCAGAGAGGCAGGCTCCCTGATGCAGGACTCAATCCCAGGACCCCAAGTTCATAACCTGAGCCAAAGGCAAACACTTAACCAACTGAGCCACCCAGAGGCCCCACTATCCAGCTTTTCAGAGGAAAAAACACCTACCAACCCCTTGTCTATCACATGTTTATTTGATGCTACCATCTCCATCAACACTCCCACTTTGCACTAACTGTTCCTTGTGTCTGGAAAGTTCTTCCACCAGATCTTAGGATAACTCACTCCTTTTCTGTAGCTCAGGTCGCAATTTAAATACTGCTTCCTTAGAGGACTACTGTGGTCACCTTGTCACTCTCCTATCTTTTCACCCTGTTCTAATTGTTGTTTTTAAATTTTTTTTATTTATTTATTTATTTATTTATTTATTTGACAGAGAGAGAGAGAGCACACACACACGTGCCTATGCGCACAGGAGCAGGCGGGGAGGGCAGAGGGAGAATCTCGAGCAGAACCCTGAGCAGGGAGGCCAACACCGAGCTCAATCTCACCACCCTGAGATCACTACCAGGCAGACTGCTCGGGGCACCTGGGTGGCTCAGTCGTTGGGCATCTGCCTTTAGCTCGGGCCCTGATCCCAGGGTCCCGGGATCGAGCCCCACATCCGGCTCCCTGCTCAGCAAGGAGCTTGCTTCTCCCTCTCCCTGCTGCTCCCCCTACTTGTGCTCTCTGTCAAATAATAAAAACTTCAACTTGGAAAAAAAAAAAAAAAGAGTCACCTGCTTAACAGACAGCCAGCCAGCGTCCCCACCCTGTTCTCATCTTTGACATGCCATTTATTGTGTCCTCTGCTGTGTCCTCAGAGCTGAGCCTAGTGCCTGACCTGCAGGAAGTACTCGGTAACTGCAATCCTGGCACTGGGAGGCTGGTACAGACTGTAACCGAGGAGCCTCTGAGCTTGTGGGTGAGCTGGTCTGATGGAAAAGACCATCACTCAGCTGTGCCCGCAGGTACACCTGGCCTGCAAAAATGGGAGGTCCATCAGCAATGGCAAGGCTGTGCCCTGTGCCCTGTCGCACAGGGAGGGGCATTCAAACCTACTGGACGGCAGCAGAGCTCAGCAGAAAACTGACCCTTCATCTGCGGCCTGGAGACTCCCAAAGCATCACATGCAACCACACCATCCTCCCTTCCTTCTAAAATAGGAAAAGGTAGGGGCACCTGGGTGGCTCAGTGGGTTAAGCTGCTGCCTTCGGCTCAGGTCATGATCTCAGGGTCCTGGGATAGAGCCCGGCATCGGGCTCTCTGCTCAGTGGGGAGTCTGCTTCTCCCTCTCCCTCTGCCTGCCTCTACACCTACTTGTGATCTCTGTCAAATAAATAAATAATCTTTAAAAAAATAAAATCGGAAAAGTGGGGCACCTGGGTGGCTCAGTCATTAGGCATCTGCCTTTGGCTCAGCTCATGATCCCGGGGTCCTGGGATCGAGCTCCACATCAGGTTCCCTGCTCAGCAGGAAGCCTGCTTCTCCGTCTCCCATTCCCCCTGCTTGTGTTCCCTCTCTGGCTCTCCCTCTGTGTCAAATAAATAAAATGTTAAAAAACAAACAAACAAACAGGAAAAGGTTCAGGCAGGGGTGGGGGTTGGGGGGTGAAGCTTACAGGACATGCCACACAAAGTCAACAAAACTACAACCGTCACATCACAGAACAGCCCAGGCTACAGGGAATCCCGGTGCAGCAAGACAGGGCTGAGCACAGAGCACTGGCCTCAGGCTCTGGGAGCCACTTGGCAGGGCAACTACCCCACCACCTTCCACCTCCACCCTGCAGACCAGCCCCCTTCTATCTGCCTGGGACCTTGAAGATACAGTCACTCCTCTGCTCAAGCCCACAACCTCCCTAATCTTTCTGGATCTCCACTGACTTCCCCACTCAAACCAACTCCAACCCCCCACCTCCCCCACACACTCATCTCCTTCACACCGAAACTTCTTTGAAGACTTGTCTGCAGCCTCCATCCCCGTGGCCTCACCTCCCAGGCGCTCCTCTGCCAGTACCCATTTGTTCAGTCTTCGGGTTTGTCATGGCTGAGAAGAAAGGACACAGCCCAGAATCCAACATCCACCAACAGACCTTACCATAACTGCCCTCACAGGGTTCCTGGCGGTTGACCTCCTGCTCCTCCGTGAGACCCCCGCCCCTGTAGAGCTGAAGAGTCCCACATCTCTGTCCTCCCAGCCTGCGGTGCTGATGAGCCTTGCCCAAGGCCACAGAACCTGAAAAGGTGGGGGAGGCCTGCTCTCTCCCTTCCACCACCTCATGGATTCAGTACAGCAGCAGCAGGACGCACACACGGAAAAGTGCTCAGAGGCCGGGGGAAGGGGCAGAGGGTGGGGACTGGTCAGCAGAGGCCGATGGGTGTTATTCCAAGTCTGTGAGGAAGGGTTTCAAGAAGGAAAGTACAAGAATCCGAGCTGCATTTCAGATCAATCACTCTGAGGTAAGAAGGATGGGGCAAGCAGCGAAGACAGAGCCAAGACCACTCAGGGGAAAGTGCTGCGATCCCAGAGGGTAAGGAAGAGTCACGGAGGCAGGATCTTCAGTGGAAGGGATGGACAGGAAGGGCCCGAATCAAAGACATTTAGGAAGAAGTTCTGAGAGCCTGGAGGAAAGGGAAGAGCCTCCCAGGTGTCTTGCTTTGGCAACTCGTGGACCGTGGCAGAGTCACTAGGGCGGGATGTGTGGAGCCTCACTCAAGCAGGAGCCTGTGTCCGGCAATGGCACAAGCCGTGGAAGGTACTACGGCCCCTTGGGGTGGCTCAGTCATCGAGCATCTGCCTTCAGCTCAGGTCATGATCCCAGGGTCCTGGGATCGAGCCCCACATTGGGCTCCCCGCTCAGCAGGACGCCTGCTTCTCCCTCTCCCACTGCCCCTGCTTGTGTCCCCTCTCTCGCTGTGTCTCTCTCTGTCAAATAAATAAATAAAATCTCTGAGAAAAAAAAAAAGGTACCGCAGCCATGAGATCCTGCCACATCCAGCACTGATAACCGGCAGAAGCAGAGGGCATCTGCAGGCCCCAGACCCGTTAGATCCCTTTAAAAGGGAGGGTTTTGCAGCAAATGTCAGACTCTTCAGACAGACCCCCCTAGACAGACAGACCCCCTCAGTCCGACCGCTTCAGAAAGGCAGCTGCTGCCCAAGCCTCGCCCGGCCTCTCCCAGCTGGTCTCCGAACAGGACTGAGACGCGTCCCTGCTTGAACAGAAGCAGCAAGTGCCCAGAGCTGACCAGAGCTGACCGGGGCAAGACCCAGGCCCCCTCTCAGCCGCCGCCCGCAGACGGACTTGGGGTTCGGTTCGTGAACTCCCTGCCCCCTTGTTATCTTGTCTGTGGCGTGCCGTGTAAGCCAAGTCAGTCACACGGTGAAATGTCACTGAGTCTGGAATCCTACACCCGCTTTACGTTACCCTCGCTTCAGGACCCAATAAAGCCTAAAGCCAACACTGCGAAGACACGACTCGTGTGCGCGCCTTCGCAGCGGGCTCAGGGCACCCTCAGAAGTGATTCAGGGGCACCTGGGTGGCTCAGTGAGTTAAGCCTCTGCCTTCGGCTCGGGTCATGGTCTCAGGGTCCTGGGATCGAGCCCCGCATCGGGCTCTCTGCTCAGCGGGGAGCCTGCTTCCCCCTCTCTCTCTGCCTGCCTCTCTGCCTGCTTGTGATCTCTGCCTGTCAAATAAATAAATAAGTAAAATCTTTTTTTTAAAAAGTGATTCAATTGTGACATTTCCTCACAAGAAGCCAACAACATTAACTGCCAACCTTGAGTGTCATCCAGTGACCAGGAAGAGTGGGGATACATCAACTGCTACCAGGGCCATCCAAGTCCACCCAGCCAAACACCTCCCCGTATTTGGTGTGCTAGGTCACCGGACGTTAGGAGGTTCGCCTCACCCTGAAGTACCAAGAGCACACACAGTGGACACAGGCTGTTGAGAGAGACCAAAGACTCGGAAATCCCCAGAACACAGATCTCGGTGTTGAGTCCACGGAATCAGAAACCCTCTTCCCAGGTACCTGCCAGCCCTTTGCTGCCAGGCGAGACCAAAGTCCAGGCACATCCCAGGCAGCTGAGAGATGAGGCCAGGACATACAGCAGAGCAGGGCGGCGGAGTGGGGAGGTGTTCAGCCAACTGGGAGGAAATCCAGCCCATGCATAGGGAGGGAAGGAGGGAAGGACCTTCCGGAGCTTCCTCACCCCAGCTTGGAACAAGAGCTTGGGGAGCTGGGAAAGGGGAAGACGACCATCACAATGATGTGCCCAGTGCTACCCTCTGTGCAGGCTCCTTCCGGCAGTCACTAGCCCCTTAGAGAACCTGGCCTCAAGGCCCCGGAAGTGCACTAGGCAGCAGAGCCAGGAGCAGAGGCCTCTTCTGGGACTCAGGACAACCCCAATCCTGTCCAGGGAGAACACAGGGAAGCAAAGGCACCCTTGAGGGCTCCCTGCTGAGCCAAGACAGGAACTGAGAAGAGCAAAGTGGTGTCCCCACAGCCCGCTCCACCCCCAACTTCAAGATCCAGGAAGGAAAGCACAGCCAGAGTTCCGAGGAGGGACAGCCCTTCTCCAGCGTCCCTAAACTTGGAACGACTCCATACATGCCTCGGTTCTCTGCACCCATGGAGATTAATCCCCCCGCTGCCTCAGCCCCTGCTGCAGGGCCTTGAAGGGCCCCAACCAGTCCTGGACACTCCCCCACAGGCCTGGAGCGCGGGGCCGGGCCCTGGGACGCGCTAGTGCTTCTCACCCTGACCCTGGTCTGCGAGGTGGCGCCCAGGATCCCCACCGGAGGCCACCGGAACCCCGGAGAGGCTCCAGTTTCTGGTCTGGCCTCGCTCCAAAGCCCTCACAAAGCCTGGGCACGTCCCTTCCCCGCCGGCCGGAATCCCCGGCCGCACGTCTCGCGCCGCCGACCCGACCAACAGGTTGCAAAAACGAAGACGAGTCCGCACACAGACCCCGGCGAAAAGCCCTCCGGGCGGCCTTCCCCGCACAGCAGCCACCCGAGAAGCCGCTCCCGACCCGCGGCACCGGGCGCCCAGGTGGGGCCTGCAGGGGACTCGCGCGCCGGCGCCCGCCTCCCCGAGGGCCGGCCGGCCAGGGCTCCCGAGGACGCCGCGCTCGGCCCTGCGCCCCCGCCGCCTCTCCTTCCCCGGCCGGCGTCCTCTCCCGCCGCGGGTCCCGGAAGTCCGCGCCTCACCTTGTGCGGTGCGCACTGCGCCGCAGCGCCGGGAACCCGTACGGTCCACCGCTCCCGCGGCCCCGCGCTCCTCTGGGCGCCGCGGGGGCGGGCCCCGCGCCCGGCTCTCGCCATGGCAACGCTACACTTCCGGCCCGCGGGGCCCAGAGCCGGAAGCCGCGGCGCCCCATGGGAGCCCGGGGGCGGGCCCGATCTTCCAGGGGGCGGGGCCCGCCCCGAGTGGAGGGCTGCCGGCGGCCCGGCGCGAGCCTTTTTGTGGCGGGGGCGTCCTCGACGCGGATGGGTCGGGAGGGGCGAGCATTCAGAGGGTCCCCCCTGGGGAGGGCGGCCGTCTGTGCTGGGCTTCTGAGGCATGGCCGGGGTCCACCCGACAAAGCAGAGTCATCCCGGACGGAGGGAAAAGCGTACCTGAAAGGGGAAGGACCCGGGGCCCAGGGGAAGTAACGGAGGCGGTGGTCGAGGGGGCGGGGAAGAGCGGCCACTTAGGAGTAGCGGGGCTCGGGGAGCCCTGAACGTCAGGCCAAGCAAGGGAGGACCCGTGGAGGGGACGTGATGCCTTAAGACTCGGAGGGAAAGACTTCTGTGCTGATGGAGCGGGGCTGGGAGCCCGTCCGTAGTGGCCGCGCGGTGAGACGCGAGCTCAGCTAGAGCTCCGGGGACGGAGCAAAGGGACACAGGGTCGGAGGAATCCCCAGGACGTCTGAGAGGAGTGTGAGAGTGAAGGGGGCGGTGTGGTGCTCCGCATTACATCATCCACTTTGCCCCAGACTCCCCAGCGCCCCTTCCCTCGGCGCCTCACCACCGGCTGGCTGCGCACTGTGCGCTGCAGGCTTCCAGCTACTCAAGAGTGTAATGTTGCGGGGGGGGGGACCCCAAGAAAAGCTGAATTCTTGGAGTAGAGTGGTACAAAGTGTGTCCCTGGGCTCCTGTGGTTTCCCTTGGGTCTGGGGACGGTGACACCAGCACCAGCCACTACTGCTAGGGTCCTGGGCCCAGTACCCCCTTGGGCAAACTTGCTGGTAAGAGGCAGGGCTGGTCTTCCGGTCATGGTACAGACCATAGGCCTTAACTAACTCAAAATCCTTGACGGATCAGATGGCCAGAGAGAAGGGGAGGAGACAGAATTGGGTCTGGGAATCGAGAGGACCAGTAAGTCTCAGGGCACCTGCCAGAGACACTTTTCTGGCACCACACTTCTGGGACAGGTCCTGTTCCTGCTAAAACCCTCAGAGGTTATAGGCAGGCCTGAGCAGAGAGTGCTCGCCCCTCAGGCCTCCCCAGTCTGAGCCTCCACTCTCTTCCCTATGCCCCTCCTCCACTCAGGCCAACCCCCACCTGCCTGGGGAACGTCTCCTTCTACCTAGAAGGTCCTGTGACTCCTTGGGAACCCTTCCTGTGTACTCACACAACACACCTATGCTCTCACTCCTATCCAGGGAGAAGCCAGGTGGTCCTTGCATGCTCCCCTGGACAGGAACTATGACCCATGAAGCTGTATCCTCAGGGCCTGGCCCCAAGAGGTGTCTAGTAAACCCCTCCAGCTAGGAGACCTCTTCCTCTTCCTACAAACACACACCCAAGAGCACTCCCCAAGTGCCCCAGAAGAACGAGGGATATCCTTCTGGATAACAACATGTAGAGCTCTGGGTCCAATGGACCAAAAGAGAGAAGGGAGGTAAGCCTGCCTCCAAAAAGTCCTCTGGGGCCAGGAAGGGCAAGTGAGGTACACGAGGAGTAAGGAGAGCTGGTCAGCTCCCGCTGTTAACGGGCACCAGGGAGGGGACAAAAGGGACCTCTTAGGCCTCGGGAATCCACTGGGGACCCACAGCAGCCCCTGGGAAAATTACTTGAATCAAATGTGTCCCTAGTTTGTTCCTGAGGTTTCCTCCACCTAGGTCCGAAGACCACCTAGGTCCCGGAAGCTGCTCAGCCTTGAACTCTGGGCAGGCCCCACCCATTCTTGGCAGGTCAACTGTGGGTAAATCAACCCCATCAGCTCTTAAATGGGCGCCTGAAGCCCAGCCCAGCCCAGACAGGATAAAGTAACCATAAGTCACAAGGCCTGTTCCAAAGGCTTTTCCTTCCAGCTTGTAGGGGGTGCTGAAGGCAGCCTAGGGGTGAGGAATGAGGCCTGGGTGGCCGCCGGCAGCCCCCACTGGAATCTTCCCTGCCCCTCCCTTCCAGATTAACTGAAACCTGCTAATTGTGGCAGCCCTTGCATGCTCCCCTCCCCCACCGCCTATTCCTCCCTCCCTCTGCCTCCCTTCCCCTCCCCCTTCCATCCGAATGATAAAGGGTCTGGCCCGCCAGGACCGCGGGCCTCAGGCCCCCAGCCTTTCCTCACCACACTGCCCCATTGCCTTGCCTCCACCGGGCCAGGCCCCTGCCCAGCTTGGGTGCCTACCCTACATGGGGCCCTGCAGCAGCCCACGCCTAGGGCTTCCTGGGTCGGACTCGTCCTCCCAGCCCCCCAAGAGGAGGAAGAAGAGATACCTGCGGCATGACAAGCCACCCTACACCTACTTGGCCATGATTGCCTTGGTGATCCAGGCCGCACCCTCCCGCAGACTGAAGCTGGCCCAGGTGAGAGGGACCCCCATTTCCCCTCACACTAAGGAATCGGACCTTTCGACAGACCCGTCCCCCACCTACTCCTAGGTTCAGACTCCAGCTTCGCTCCCCACCTGGCCCTGACCAGCTGAGCTCAGTGTGGCCAGTTCAGGCCTGGGCACAGGGGAAAGAGCGGAGATGCAGAGGCAGGACCCTTCCTTCGGGGCTTTTTTCCTTCCAGCGTAGACGTATTCTGGATGGTGGGGGCGGGCAAGGCCCCTAAGCCCGGCTGTGGGGGGAGGGGCGGTGCTCCCCCCCACCCACCCACCCACTGCGTCCCGGCTCACGGCGCACCGGGCCAACTGGCCGGTTGGTGGGTGGTTTCAGATCATCCGTCAGGTCCAGGCCGCCTTCCCCTTCTTCAAGGACGACTACGAGGGCTGGAAGGATTCCATCCGCCACAATCTCTCCTCCAACCGATGCTTCCGCAAGGTGGGGTAGGGCGAGGGTCGGAACTGGGGCGGAAATCCTGTGTGTCTGGGGTCGGATGGCCCCACCCAAGCCTCCCCACCCTTTCCAGGTGCCTAAAGATCCGGCCAAGCCGCAGGCCAAGGGCAACTTCTGGGCAGTCGACGTGAGCTTGATACCGGCTGAAGCGCTGCGGCTGCAGAACACCGCCCTTTGCCGGCGCTGGCAGAGCAGGGGCGCGCGGGGAGCCTTCGCCAAGGACCTGGGCCCCTACGTGTTGCACGGCTGGCCCTACCGGCCGCCCAGTCCCCAGCTGCCGCCCAGTCCCCAGCTGCCACCCAGTCCCCAGCCACCACCCAGTGAGGGCTTCAGCATAAAGTGTTTGCTAGGCGATACCAGGGAGGGGGCACCACGAAGCAGCCCAGGTCTTGCAGGCTCTGGGCACAGTGGGGAGGTGATGCCCACTCCACCCCTGCCCTCTGAGAGGCCTCTGTGGCCCCTCTGCCCCGTTCCCGGGCCCAGGAGAGCAGATGCGGAGACTTCCCAGGGGGGAACCAGCAGGCCCTCGCCCCTCTCCCCTGAGCACAGAGCCTGGCCCCTCCACTTACTGCAGGGTTCTCCAGAGCCTGGGGCGCTGTCCGCTGGGAGTCACAGGGCCTCACTTTGGGGGCAGCTGCCCACCTCTTACTTGCCCATCTACACTCCCAATGTGGTGATGCCCTTGGCTCCACTACCACCCACATCCTGTCCCCAGTGTCCACCTTCAACCAGCTCAGCCTATTGGGGGGTGGCCCCTGAAAGTCAGGGTCCCCCAGGGCTGCTCTGGGATCTAGATGCCCTCTTCCAGGGGGTACCACCCAACAAGAGCATCTATGATGTGTGGGTTAGCCACTCCCGGGCCCCAGCTGCCTCCACCCCAGGCTGGCTACTCTCCTGGTACAGCCTGGGAGGCTCCTAGGGCACGGGAGCTTTCCTCTCCTTGCCCTTCCTGCCACCACTGGCGCGTTGGGGAACCAAGGCCAGGAGGTCCAAAAGGAGTTGGTGGCCAGGGCAGCCTGAAGCATCAGGCACCAGCGGTACTGAGAATCCATGCTGTTTATTGGACTGCCCCCCAAAGGGCTGTGATCTAGCGGGGCACCACCCTGGCTGGCCCTGATGGTCGTCGTGCCTCCCTTACCCCCAGAGACAAGACTGGAAAGAGTGGGGGCTTTGCTTGCAGCCCTTCCTGATCCCACTTTCTCTGTCCATCTATCCTTCTTTCTACCCATCCATCACCATGTGTCACTTCCCCTCCCTGGCTCCAGGCTGGGGGGAGGGAGGACCTAAATCTCAGCTCCAGCCTAAAGTCCTGTCCTCCCTCATCTGCCTGGGAATGAGGTAGCAGCACCTTTTTTGGGAAAAGGAAATCAAAATCCTACTTGGTTTTGGTGGTGGTCGTGGGGAATATAACAGTAAAGGAGTACACAACACTTTAATGCCAAGTCTGATTTTTGGTGATAGGGTGGTGATTGGGCTAACCACTTGGCAGGGTCCACCTCCCGCAGGTCTGGCATCCCCCGCTGTGTGCCGCGATAACAGCAAATGGTGATAAGGAGGGAGCGGAGGGCCTGGGGGAGGGAGGGTCAGACCTGTCGCTGCGCTAAGTACTCCTCACTCATGGGGCAAGGGAACCAACTGGGCGGGGAGAGGGGGGCTCCCAGAGATCAAGGAGGTTCTGAGGGTGTAGGAGCTCTGCCGGCAGAGGCGCGAGTCCAGGCTAGGAGGACACGTTCTTTTGGGTCCCGAGAGCCGAGCCGGAGTCGCTCTCCGCGCCAGGACTCGGAGGGCTGCCGGGGGACGGCGTGGGCGTGCAGGGGGTCCCGGTGAGGGGCGTGTCGGTGCTGAGGGAGGAGGGCGTCCCAGAGCGCGGGGCCCTGCAGCGCCGGGCGGGCCCCAGCTCCACTCGGCCCACGCGCTCGGCGAACTTCAGCGAGCACACGGTCTCACCCAGGTCCTCGGGCCGCGTGGAGATCTGCGGGGGAGCGGCGCTGGTGGGCGGGCCCCGAGCGGGCGGGGGCTGTGCGACCCGTCCCCCGCCCCGCCGCCGCCACCGCCCACCTGCAGCAGCAGCACCGCGGTGGCGCCGGGTCCCAGCGCCGGCTGCAGCAGGCGCGTGAGCTGCGAGTCGCGGAAGGGCACGTGTGGCCGGCGGGCCCGCAGCGCGGCCATCACGCCCCCCAGGGCCAGCAGCGAGCGATTGATGGTCCGGGCCTCCCGCAGACGCTGGGCGCTGTCTCGGTCTCCCCGCGACGGGCCGGCTGCCCCCGCCTTCCAGGCACGCTCGGATCCCGCCAGGTCCACCAGATGCAGGGTGCCTGCGGGGGCGAGCGAGCCCGACGTGGAGGGATCCCTGGTCTCGGGTGCTGCGAGCCCCCACGACCCGCGGGGCTCGGGTGCGCGCCTCGGTACCTGCGGTGCCTGGCCCGCGCGGTGGGGACGCCGCGCGCAAAGTCAGCGTGACCAAAGCATGCGACCGAGAGCTGTGCCGGTTCTTGGTGGTGGCGGCAGTGGCCCGGTTGCTCCTCCCCAGGCTCAGCATCTGGAGGGCGGAGCGATAGGACCTGCCGGCTGCAGGGTCTGCGTCCCTAGGTGGGAGCACAGGCGGGGCCTCGGAGGGCTGCTGGGAGGTGGGAGGGGGCGGGGGTGCGTTGCCACTGGGCAGCCTTACCTGGTGCAGCGTCTCCAGGTTGGGCACATCCCAGTAGGTGAGGCCAGCCACCTGAATGCCCCCCTGGCCTGCTGGGCCCTGCCTCACGGCCAGCCGCTCAGGAGGCCCTGGGGCTAGGAGATCCCTGGTGAGAAAGGGAAGGGCTTGGTTTCTGAGGTTCCCACGGGAACTGAAGAGCACAAGTGAGAATAAGGTGCTGTAGCATGGCTCTGACCTGACGGCCTCATTGTAGATCTCCACCATGCTGAGAGTCACACGATGTTGCCCACCGGTCCCCATCTCCTGGAACAGCGACTGCAGTGCCCTAGGAGCTATGCCAGGGTCCTCAGGTGGGCCCTGGGACAGGGTGGGGCACCACATCAGACTCACATCCCAGCCCCTGGTCCCAGAAGCCACCCAGGGTCTCCCCTTCCCACCTCCATACTGTAGGTCTTGCCTGTCCCCGTCTGACCGTAGGTGAAAATGCACACACTGTAGCCATGGAGGCAGGACAGCACAGCTGGTTCCAGCTCCCTGAAGACCTAGGGGTGGGAGGGGTGGGGGGGTCCTAAGCCCCAGAACCAAGACACAGAGCGAACGAACGAAGCTTGATTTCCCCCTGGGAGGATGGCTCTGGGGGCACGGTGGAAGGGTGGCTCTCCCCAAAAATTAAGAAGGCTCCCTGGAGGAGGTGGCATTTGCAAGAATTTGCCAGGCAAAGACAGGAAGAATGCGACAGAAAAAAAGAGCAAGCAACGTGGAGCACTGGGATTCCGAGGGCCACTTGGGAGGCCCAGGGGAGCAGCAGTCAAGGACCCAAATGCTGGGCTTATCTGCCAGGTTCAAACTCCAGGTGTGATGGGAAGCAGAGTGCATGGCATCCTTCTGGGCTAAGGTTTTTGCTCGGTGAGGTGATAAGTACAGTGCCACCTGTCGCAAGGGTTCAAGGGGAGCGTGCACCTGAGGACTGGAGCAGTACTCGGTGCATAACGGGTGAGCCCGAAAGGGCTCCCCAGCTGTGTGGGATGGTGGTTTGCCAAGCTCACTGGGACCCTGGCCTGAGAGGGTCCACGGAGAGGCTGCTGAAGAGGAGGTGGCACTGGGACCCCGGTCCTGTTGGCCACCAGACCCAGCAGCAGCCTTTTGAGCAACAACATGGCCGGCTCTTGTGCCCAGAAGGTGGCTGGTACCCGAGAAGCCTGCAAGTTCTACTCAGCGTGTTCATGGCTGGCAAGGAGGGCAGAACCCAGAAAAGCCAGTGAGGTCACTAAGACCGTGAACAGAAGGAAGCGCTGCGGGTGACTGATAGGGGGACTCTGTGCTCTGGCACGGATGGGAAGCACAAGTGAGCGGGCTCAGTGAAATACGCCTTTGGCTCCTTCATTCAGACACAGTGAATTGGAGGGCCCTGTCCAGAGGACTGCCCGGAGGACAGCAGCCTGCACAGGGCTGAAGTTTGGGATGCAGGCTGAGACCAGGGGCGGCATGTGAGATAGAGAGAGAGGATGAAAAACAGCTGTGGTGCTCCAGGAAGTGGGGGAGGGTGCCCTGGCCATCTGCCAGACCCTCTCCTCACACTGTGTCCCTGCGAGGCCAACACAGGTCTGCTTGCTCCCTCCCTTATGCGATCGCCTCTGGTTCCTGAACTCTGGAGAAGTTCTAATGGCAAATTCTATGTGGACAGTGACAGGGAGTGTATGAAGCAAGGTGGTGAGCGGTGGGCAGGAAAGGGGAGGAGGGAAGGAGAACGGATCTGTAGCGGGTCTGTAGCAGGCAGCCAGAGAGCACTGAGGCTGCCCAACTGCCTCCTGCCTGCCCTCACAGCCGCCTGCTCCACCAAGGCCCGGAGAGTAAGCAGCCAGCAAGCCTGGGTGGAGGAGGTTACAGCCCTGTCCCCATCACAGCAGCACCCGAGCCACGCTCAGCAGCCAGCTCCCTGAGCAGTGGCCATCATCTCAGACAAGATCATTTTGCTTAGTTTCCTGGTTAAAAAAAAAAAAAATTGCTTTTTAAAATGTTAACCTTTCTGTTAAACCAGAAGGCTTATTTCCACCGGAACTGCAGAGCTTGGTCAAATGATGCAAAGAGAAAATTCCAGAAGGAAAGGAGATGGCCAGCTAGGCTCTCATTCCTGCCTCCCAGAACCTCCTGCTCCCTTCCCTTCAATGGCTGGAGTTCAGCCACTGGGAAGGCAAATGAAGGGGAACCCAGAGCCTCTTCTCACTCAGGGGCAGTAGGAGGGAAGGGCAGCCCAGACGGAGGGCAGAGCATCACCTCCTCCTGGCTGGCCTCTGGAGAGAAGACCCAGTCCAGGCGGAAGCGACGCTGGCGCCCTCGATAGCAGGTGGTGACGGTGCCACTGGGGCCAGGCTCCGAGCTCACCAGGCTGGAGGGTGTCCCTGGCCTCAACCGACACAGCACACGGATATTTCCTGGGATGGAGATCACATCAGTGGTCTGCCTCCCAGGCCCTAAAGCATGGGGAGGCCCCCCTTCCTCCACTGTCCAAGCCTGCCATACCCTTGAGCTCCAGCAGCCGCCCCGGGCATCCAGTCGGGGGCCCCCGCTGCTCCTCAGGGAGCTGAGTCCCACCCCTGCCAGCTGATAGTGCTCCCAGGGCCCAGGATACCTGGCGGAATAGGGATGTGAGGAAGGGGGCGTAGTCGAGGCGAGGTGGGTGGGGGTGCTAAGAACATAACTTTCAGTGGCTCTGGGCCCCTACGGGGACCATTCTGTGGGCCCAGGATGGAGACCCAGGACCTGAGGACAACAAGGGAGAAAGACACCTGTCTCCTATGGGGTTGGCAACCCTGTGAGGGCTTTACTGTTACCCCAGTTTGCACGACAGAAATGAGACCGAGAAATGAGATCACACCCAGGGTGTGTGAGATCACAAGCTGTTCTGATTCCAGCGCCTACCACCCCCCTTACAGAGGGCAGCCCCCCCGAGGTGGGGAGAAAGAATAAGGGGTTCCCCATGGGCAAACAGTCACCAGGCTACCCAGAGAGCGAGTTCCAGAGAGGGGGCAGATGGTCCTGACCTGACCCCGGGCTTCACTGAGCGAACACTGGCAGCTCTGGGTAAATGTGCTGACCAGTCCTCGGAGGTCCCCACAGCCCTGGCGCAGGCTAGCCATCCGTGCCCGGAGTCCTGGCAGGGAGAGTTTGTTGTGAGGGAGAGCCCGGACCCTCTGGCTTTCCCGTGAGCCCTTGGTCTCCGCCCTTACCTGCCAGCTGCCCGTGCATCTGCTGCAGCTCCCTTCGACAGTTCTGCTCTGTCTCCTGCTGGAGCTGCCGAAGGGCCCCCCGAAGGCCCTGCAGCTGCACCTCCTGCACCCCCAGCTGCCCCGCCCCACCCCACCCCTGTCACTGAGGAAACAGGGCACTTACCGGGCCTGCCTCAGACAACCCCCCTCCCGGTGCCCCAGCCTTCCCAGCCCCTGGGCTCAGTGCCCACCTGGACTTGAAGAGCTTCTGTGGTGTCCTGGGCTTCCTGAAGCCGACCCTGGAGCTCCACCAACGCCTCTGCCTCCTCCTGCATGGGGAGGGAGGGCAGGGGGGCGGGGCAGCCGTGGAGCCAGGAGCCAACGGCGGGCGGGGGGCGGGGGGCATGCCAGCAGCCCCGTTTCAGGGATGGGGATGTCAAGTTGAGAACAGCAGACTGAACTGGCCATGAGTCCCCGTCTCCCGACTATACAGGTCCATGGGACAGGGCAGAGGTGTCCTCCCCGGGCATGTTCTCCTGGAGGGGACTACCTTGCGCAGACCTTCCCAAGGCCTGTCCACCCCCTGGGGCTCTGGCCCTGAGAGGTCAGAGAGGGTTCCAGCAGCATCAGGCCCTGGGCCATGTTGCAGGTAGGCAGGTGTTCAGGAGCCCCAGACTGCGGGAACGGTAGTGGCTAAGGAGGATACCTGGGGGGCCCTGGTGGAGGGCGCAGGGCCCCAGTGCAGCAGGAGGTCCCGCGTGAGGCTCAGGCTCTGCTTCAGAGCCTCGTTCTCCAGGGTCAGAAGCTGAACCCTTTTCTCTGAGTCTGTTGCCCCCTGGCGGAGAGAGAAACCCTGGAGACGCACCTGAGAGTCAGGGGTCTCTCTCGACCCCCTCCTGGAACCCCACCCAACGCCTTACCACTCCCAGGCGCAGGCGGCCCAGCTCCTCCTCCTGCAGTTCCAGCTGCTGCTTCAGCTCTTCCAGCTGGGAAGGAGGGGAGGGCACAGCGTGGAGCATCTCCTCCTAATCCCCCACTCCAGTCCCGGGTGCCTGCTGGACCCCTTACCTGCCCCAGGATGAGCTGCTCCAGCCCCTGCCAAGCCCTCCGGTCCTCCTCCAGCTGGGGAGGGTTCTGCCCTTGGGCCTCATCCCTTGCTGAAAGGGAAGGGCTTTCTTCTCGAGATGGGGATCCTGGGGTGGGGTGGGCCAGTTAAGACTGACGAGGTCTCTAACCAGGAGGAGGGGACGCCTAGGAACAGGTGGGCATGGGCCCCCGAACTGTGGGCCACTCCGTTTCTGTGGGCTTCACTCCCTCCACACGCACCCTCTACAACGCACTGCACTACGCCTGACGCACCCACGGGAGTGGGGCACTGCCCCTCCAACGCCGGCTGAGTCCCCTGGGACAGGGCCTGCCTTCCCCTGGGGCTCCGAATCCACGCCAGGAGGGCCAAAAGCTGACCAGTCACCGTCAACAGTGGGGGGACATCGCTCGGCTGGAAAGGACATAAGAACCGGACCAGAGGAGACTGAGGTGGTGACACGCACGGGGTACAAGAGGACTGTGCAGAGAGAAAGGATCAGCGGGAGAAGGACCCTCAGCTCCGCTCACCTTGGTCAGGTCAGGAGGACTCCCGGAGCTCTCTTCCGCCCCCAGCTGGACGGAGAGGAACTCAGCAAGACGCACGAGAGCCTCTTCCAGGGAGACCTCCGTAGCGCGGCCTTCGGCTCCCTCTTCCGGCCCATCCTCAGATTCGGAGCACCCAGGGAGGCCTGGTAGCGGGACAGCGAGGCTCGCGGCTCACGTGTCGGAGGCCGGGCCACCCGGAAGCACCTGCTGGGCCCCCTGGGCCCCCTCCCCCGCCCCCCCCACCAGAGGTCGCGGGCAGCCCCTTCCTCTCTCGGGCGGCGGGTTCCCTCCTGGCCCCGGGGACGCTGCGCTCCCGGCGCACCGACAGCACCTACCGACCAGGCCTGTCAGCTCGGTCCACAGCTCCGCCGTGGGCTGGTCGGGGCGGCGGCGACCCCCGCGCTTGCAACCCGCACTCTGGGGAGGGAGCAGCGGGACTTCTGAGCATCGAGTGCGCAGCCCGTGGGGTCCCCTCCCTCCGAGACCCGAGGCCAAGGGAGTCGAGGTCTCCGCTTCCAACACCACATCGCAGACGGGGTCCTCCGCACGGCCCCCCTCCCCCCGCGCCAGCACCCCGGGAACGTGCGCTGCGCTGGACCGCCAAACCCGCTCCCGGGAAGGGGGGCGCCGGCTGCGCCGCGCGCGCTCCGCTCACCTGGGCGGGGTCCTCGGGGTCGCCGGCCGCCGCAGCCCCGCCATCCCTACGGAAGAGGCTGTAGAAGATGTAGATTAGCAGCGAGTAGAAGGCGTACATGGGCGCGCGGGGCGGCAAAGGGCCCCGCTTCGCGCCGCCCCGCTTCCCAGCGCCCCGATTCCGCGCCCGCGCGCTGCGAGACCCGTGCGCATGCTCGGGGCGGCCGCCCCCACGGCCCCGCTCCCGCGGGTGGAGGGCGCGCGCCCGAAGAAAGGGGGTGCCGAAACCGGAGCCCCCGGGGCCGCACCCGGACACCGGCCCCGCGCTTCCCCCCCGTCCTTCGCTGAGACCCCAGGCTGAGAGCGCCCACGGCCTCCACACACCCCCTCCTCCGAATCTTTCCCAGCCTTCTGGGGGGGGACCCTACCGCCCTCGCCCCTTAGAGCCCACAGCCCGTGGGAGGCCAGGCTGTCAGCCCCACGTAACTCCCTCTCCTCATAGCCCCGCCCAGCCCCGCCCAGCCCCGCCCAGCCCCCTCCTCCCCTCTCAGCCCTGTCCAGCCCCTCTGCCAAGCCCCGCCCCCTGGAACAGCCCCTTCCCTCCCAGCTCCTCCCAGAACCCCCTCTCCCCTCATAGCCCCGCCCAGATCCCTTCACAGTCTCGCCCCCTAAAATAGTCCCTTCCCTCCCAGCACCGCCCAGAACCCTCCCTCCCCTCTCAGCCCCGCCCAGACCTCTTCACAGCCCCGCTCACACGCCTCTCAGTCCCGCCCACATCCCCTAACAGCCCATCCTCTCCCCTCACAGCTCCGCCCACGACCCTCCCCTTTCATGAGTCCTTCCCTTCACAGCCCCTCCCCTCACTACAGATCCCTCCAAACCATCACGGTATTATACTTCAGTCGTGGGACAGAGCTTTCTCCTCCTAGTCCCCTCTCCGCCCTCACAACCTCCTCCGGCTCTCCTGGAACGCCCCCTTCGCCCAGACCCCGCCCCCTGCCGCTCTAGCCTCCACTCCTCTCGTTGTCTTGAGCCCGGCCAACGCTGGGCTGGAGACCCGGCAGCAACCCGCGAGCAAGGGAGCGGATGAGCTAGAGGGCGGGCGACTCTGACCTACAGCTCGCCGCTGCGTCGCGGCCTCGCAGCTCACCCGCCGCTGAGAGCCTGCGCCGTAGCTGCTTCCAAGTCCGGTTCCGAAGACGGCGCCTCCCAAAGCGCAGGAACCAGGTCGAGTGGGCCTAGCGCGCGACTCTCCCCGAGGCCCGGCACCCCTACCTCGATTCCAGGGCCCCAGAACTCACGCCCACCCAGGTCAGGTTCGCTTTCTCCCTTCTTCTGCCGGCCTAACTAGCTGCTTCTTCCCCACAGTTGCGTCCAGGGGTCCCAGGGGTCCGGAAAGTTTCGGATGAGCCTATCCCAACACTTAGAAATGGGGCTCTGGAACCTGGGAGTCCAGGAGAGTTGCCTTTAGGGCTCTGGTCGCCGGCTTCTGCGTTTTCTTCCTCTCCAAAGTTTTGGATCCCCTTCCTGTGTCACATTCACTACCACCCGAGGTGCCATGGCCCCCAGGCCTTGGAGTGAGTGGAGCACGACCCTGTCCCACCTGGCACTGGGAGTGGTGTCTCTCCATGCAGCCGTGAGCACTGCCCAGGTGAGTACACTGGAGTTGGGTGGGTGTGTCCCACTCCCAAACTGTAAGGACCTGCATCAGGTCCAGTTGCCCTGACCAGGGAGACGGTGGTGGGAGGTTGAGTCTGAGGGCCAGGGTTGCATGAGACCCCCAGACCTTTCCCTGCTTAAAGGAAAGCCCTGGCTTCTTTTTTCCCCACATCTCCTCCTATCCCTATACTGACAGGCAAGTCGAGGGGCCGCTGCTGGCTTCCTGCTCCAGGCGTTGGCCTCTGCCACCGTGCTGGCCCCGGGGCTGGGCACAGATGAAGACTGTCTTGCTGGAGCCTGGGTGGCCACTGTCATTGGCCTGCCCCTTCTGGCCTTTGATTTCCACTGGGTGAATGGGGATCGCTCCTCTGCCAACCTGCTTCTGGGAGGAGGGATGGTGCTGGCAGTGGCCGGTGACCACCTTGGTGCTGAGGGCCGCTCTGTGGCTGGTCAGGCAGTGGTGCTGGTGGTTGCAGTAACCATCCTCATTGTGGCCGTTTTCACAACCAACACTTATGGAATGTGGGGGGGCGCAATGTTGGGTGCTGCAGCCCTCCTGAGCCGGCTGGAGGAAGACAGACTGCTGCTGCTACCAAAAGAGGACGTCTGTCGCTGGGCCCTGGCCGCAGGCAGTTGGGCCTACCACCGAGCCCTGCACACACAGCGACTGCAGTGGGAGTGATGTTTGGGGATTAAAGTGGGGCTTCTGCCCTGGCTACACCTCCCCCTCCCACAGGGCTGCTCCTGTGGGCCTCCTCCCCTAGGATGGACTCTCTTGCCTCCCAAAGAGAGCTTGCTGCAGGGTTGGCTCGCGCCCGGATGGATGCCTTGGTCAGGAGGCTGAGTCTGGGCACTGTCCCTCCTCTGGCTGAGTGTGGGCACTCGCCTAGACTAGAATGAAAGAGATGGGGCCCCAGGCCCATGTTGGGACCTGATGCTGGGCAGGCCTTGGTTTTGGATCCAGAGAGAGGCTTGGTCTCCAATAAACCTTAGGAATATGGAATCTGCCCATTCTTGAAAGGGATCGAGGGGTCCTCCAGGGAGCTTTCTAAAACTCCAGCGCAGCAACTGGTTTCCTTGTGCAAAAAAAATGGATGTCCTGGAATTAGCCCTGGGCCTCGCTCAGCCTGAACTCCTAATGACACCCTTGTCAGGAGGACCGTTAGACTGAGAAGACCTAGTCCTGGGCCCCATGACCTGCTGGAGCTCTGAATATCCTTGCACAGCGTTGCCGGTAGCCCTCCGGGACAGTGACCTTCACCGGCTGCCGGTAGGGGTGGGAGAGGGCAAAACTATACTACACCCGTATTACAGCTGTCCTCAGAACTGCACGTCTTCTCCCAGAGCTGATTTGACATGGGCTTATTTGCCCTCTGGCCTGTGCAAGGCACGTCCTGATTTCCCAAGACCCTCACTTTCCTTAGCGGACCCCTCTACGGTTTCCAACCCCAGGATTAGGCAGAAGGGTGGTTTAAATTCCAGGTCCGGAGCCCTTTCTCGGGGAGTACCCATGCTTGGGTGCGGTGGAAGGACACTGGTCTCACACAAGAGGGACAGGAGTGGCCAGCAGGGGTTCTCTCCCCGGCGTCTCCAAAACCTGAGTGTTGGAGGACAAAGGCGCAAGTAAACCCCGACGTGGGGGTCGGAGGATACCCACCATCCGAGAAGCCCTCAGCTTGTGGGCCGCACCCTAGACGGACCGGAAGCGGCGCGCACGCCCCCATCCCCAGGATTTCCCCGCCCCCGGCGCGCGCCCCACCGTAGGTCTCCCTGGGCCCCGCCCCCTTCCTGCCCCCTTTCTGCAGGGGCGGGTCCTTGGGCGTCCTTGCGCACCCATTGGGTCTGGCCGACGTGCAGTCTAGCCGTGAGTGGCGCTCCCATTGGCTCCAGCGGTCACGTGACTGGGAGACCGAGGGGGCGGTGGCGGCGGCCGGGGAGCGCGCAGCGAAAACAAAGATGGCGGCCGCGCCGGGGTCGGTGGCGGCGGCGGCTTCGGGTCGACGCGCGGGCCGGACCCACTGAGGCGGCGGCGCAGGGACCGGGGTTGCGGGGTCGCGGCGGCAGCGAGAGGGCGGCGGGAGCGCGCGGCGCCCCTAACTTCCAGCCGCGGGTGCGCGCCGGCACCCGCCCGCCGGGCGGACCGGCAGCGATGTCCGGCGCGGAGGAGGCCGGCGGGGGCGGGCCGGCCGCAGGGCCCGCCGGCGCCGTGCCGGCTGGGGCCGGAGTCGGGGTCGGGGCCGGGCCTGGG
>NW_019154098.1:434110-491666 GCF_002288905.1 Enhydra lutris kenyoni
CCTGGGGCGGCCGCGGGGCCGGCGGCAGCAGCCGCGCTGGGCGAGGCGGCGGGGCCCGGGCTCCCGGACGAGGCGGGCCTGGCCGGCGCCCGGCAGCTGCAGGAGGCGGCTGGCGACCCAGACGCGCCGCCCAAGAAGCGGCTGCGGGCGGCCGAGGCAGCCGAGGCGGCGGCGGCGGCGGCGGCGGCGGGCAGCGGGAAGCTGGAGGAGCGGCTCTACTCGGTGCTGTGCTGCACCGTCTGCCTGGACCTGCCTAAGGCCTCCGTGTACCAGGTAGGGCCGCCGGCCCGACCCCGACCCAGCCCGGCTCCAGCCCCGCCGCGGCCGCTCCCCCCTCCCGACCCCCACCCCCACCCGCAGCCCGGGCACCGCGTGCCCTCGGAAGCCAGGTCTGAGCTCCGGGACCCCAGCGGTCGCGACTCCTGGCGTCTGTTCGGAAGCTCTGCGCTTTCCTCCTCGCAGGACTTTATTTCCCAGTCGTATTCAGCCCTTTCTCGTCCGGACGTCCCTCGTGTCTCGGTTCGAATCTCGACTTTCCGCGTCCTTGTTTTCCAGCCATCCCCGCTGCCCCCACCTCAGCAGCCCCCAGCCCGCCCTCTCAAGCTGATCCCCAAGAAAGCTGGCGACAGACGCCCCCCCCCCCAGCCCCCCCCCCAGAGTTGGCTCCCCTGGTTCTTGAGCTCCCTGGACTCAGGGAGACCCTGGGGTTCCCTTTTCACTCAAGACCTTCTCTGTTCTTCGAGCAGCCACACCCCCGAAAGCTGTCTCCAGGCTTCTCTTGTGCACCTTCTGGCTCACGGCTGAAAGGACTCTCTTTTCCTTTCATCTTGGAAGAACACTGAAGGGACAGGTCATCTCTTTCCCTCCTCTCTCCCTTTTTTTCCTTCCTGGTGTGGATGAACCACCTGCAAAGCCCCTTCCCAGCCTGGCCTCATGCTGTGCTTTCTAGACTGCTGTGCCCTCAGGTGGACTCCCACCCCCTCCAGCCTTACCCACACTGGGGCTGGCTTCTCAGGCTACCAGTACTCCAGGAATTGTGTCCACCCTCCTTTATCCACGTGACAATTCAGAATGGTGGCTGGACTCCGTCCTTAGCCAGCCACGGCCATCAGAGAGCGTCCTTGGCCCTGGTGGGTCTCACACGTGCGTCACATAGCAGCAGGGGCCACTCTCGGCCGGTCAGTTTGCGCGGCCTTCTTTGTTCACCTCTCTCTCCACCTCAGCACCTCCTCCCCACCCTGACTTTGATACCCCTTCTTCCCAGAACCCCTTTGAGGAACGGAACAGGTTCTCTGTAACCTTTCTTTGCACTTAGGGGAGCTGGTCCTAGCTGATAGGGCCTTGTTTCCCTGCTGTTAAACTGGGGACCAGGAGTGAGAGGGCCTTTTTTTTTTTTTTTTTTTTTTTTTTGTTCATTTGACAGAGACAGTGAGAAAGGGAACACAAGCAGGGATAGTGGGAGAGGGAGAAGCAGGGTTCCTATGGAGCAAGGAGCCCAGTGTAGGGCTTGATTCTAGGACCCTGGGATCATGACCTGAGCCAAAGGCAGACGCTTAATCAGTGAGCCACCCAGGTGCCCAGAGAGGGCCATTTTTGTAGTAAGCAGCATGAGGCTAATCTGGGTTGCCATTTTCCTAGCCTCTAGATCTCCACGTCCTTTCCTGCTTTGGCATGACGTAGGTTAGGAGGACCCTGGTGTGCCCAGGTGACAGAGAGGAAAGAGAAGGCATTGGCAGGGAAGTGGGTTGAGTTCTTTGGGTGGAGGGTACTGGCTCTCAGCCTTTCCTGGCAAGAGGCCCTAGCTCAGGAATACCCCAGGTCTTCTGATACAGTTGGGGAGTGCTTCCCATAGTCCTTCAGCCTTGGGGGTATCCCATAGGAGTTGTGCCCTCTCCAGCCCCTTTTTCCCTTGCCTATGATCTTTGGTCTCAGGTGGAAGAGTTCTTCCCTCCTTGGGTCTTAAATGAGAGCCCCAAAAAGCCAAGCCACTGATGGGTGGGGGGAGAGTCCCAGGGGAATTTGAGAGACTCCCGTCCTTTGAGTGGGCTAGACCTGGTCCTGGCATGATGACATGATAATAGGCTGCATAGTGCTGCCTCCTGGTCCCCGGCCTGTGAGCCTGGCTGGTTCAAACCGGCACACACACAGCTGGTCCTGGACAGGCTAGAGGCAGGCAGCTAAGCAGTGGTGACGAGAGCGTGAAGGCGCTGAGACAGCCCTGACCTGTGGCCTTCCCTGTGGCCTAGTGGGCTGTGCTGAGCAGCTTCCCTGGAAGCAGGGTGCTAAGCAAGAGGAATCCGTGACGCTAAGCTGTGTGCCGTGGTACGGCCCCCCTGCTCCACGGCCGTTCTCCCCAAGTGACAGTCAGGTCTTGGTAGGGAGTTGTTTCCTCTCACCTCTGGAGGCCTGGAGAAAGCTCTAGAACCTGTGATCAGTAACAGAGCCCTTGACTCTAGAAAGGCTGACTAGAGTCCTTCCACGGATCAGCACTTGCTTTGGGTGCTGGAAGCTGTGCCGTTGGGGGTGGGGCGCTGACTTGGGTGCATAGTAGTGCCCATGAGGGGCCGGAGGGATGAGCCAGAGGAAGGAGGGAAGGGTTCTTGGTGGCTCCTGCTGCATACGACCCTGGATGAGGTCACTGAGGGTAGTGGTTGGGATGGGCCTGGAGACCCTGAGCCATTGCCTGGTCACATCTGAGCTGGGTTTACTCCCAGGAGGATTTGGTCATGAATGGCCTAGGCCCTACACACACTGTTTTGAAACTGGCAGGCACACAGCTTTCTGTGTGTCCCTGGTTGGGGCCCACTACTGGCCATCACCTCTTGGCCTGGGCTCAGCCCCTCCATTTCTGAGGGCCTTCTTCGGTGAGCCGTGTTGACTGGCCATTTCTGGTAGGCTAGTCTCAGGCATGTGATGTGTTCTGTTCTCTGTTCCTACCAGCAACATTTCTTTTGATCCCTTCAAGCTAGGACACATGGCTTGGGGGCAGGCACCAGCCACACTGTGTGTCTGGGGATTGTCTTAGATGGTGCCCAGCTCTGGGGTGAGGAGAATAGCCAGGGGCCATGCCGAGCTCCGGGCGCTGTGCCTGGCTGAGTCTGGGGGGATAGCTCCATGGGCCTCTGGAGTGGGCTGAGTACACCGTAACTTGAGAGCTTGCCCTGTGGCCACCAGGGAGCTGTGGTGGTGGCCAGAGCTCACCTGGAGCAGACTTGCCCACCTGTTCCTGAGTCGGAGCCCTGTCCCCACGCAGCTGGCTCTCCCACACATCGAGCACGTCAAGCCACATGCCGGGGCTGGGGCTTGCTTTGGTGTAAGAGCGAGGCACTCATGCAAGTGGTTCTCACCATGGCCTACTTCAAGTTAAGTCAGGTTAGGGATGGAGTGGGTACAGCAGGTGCTGGCTTTGATGTTCTCTGTGCGGGTGTTGGGTGTGTCCTTGGTGACTGGCCTAACAGGGTATGGGGCCACTTCCCAGAGTCCCAGGAAGCCACTGGGGCAGGTTCCCAGGTGGGGGCAGGAGGGCTGGAGTTGGAGCAGGGATACTGGTGCAAGGTGGGCAGCAGGACCCCTGCTATGGGGGCAGAACTGTGGCACCAGTGTGCCTGCACCCCCAGCGTGTGTATGAGTGCCCTTCTCTGGAGGAGACAGCCTTGGCAGTGCCTGGAGCCTTGGAACTACAGCCTGACCTCCTTCCCAGGCCCTCCCCCAGTGTTTCACATGGGGCCCCATGTGCTGTCCGGATGGTGCACCTGGTAGGACCGTGCTGATGTCAACTGAGGCCCTGAGCTGTGGGCCAGCGTCTGGAGGGGGGGCCGCAGAGCTCCCCGATCTCTTACCATGTTCTCAGCCAGAAGTTCCCTGTGACCCCCATCAGGGGAAGGAGGAGTTGTCG
The DNA here is from genome assembly GCF_002288905.1 of Enhydra lutris kenyoni. Taxonomy (NCBI): domain Eukaryota; kingdom Metazoa; phylum Chordata; class Mammalia; order Carnivora; family Mustelidae; genus Enhydra; species Enhydra lutris. The sequence continues at coordinate 438,006 of NW_019154098.1, forward strand.
TCGGGGCCCCTGACTGGCCTTCTGCCCTGCCAGCAGCACAGCCCCCTCCTCCCACCTGTTGCAGCTGTGCCCCTTCTGCCCGGGTGCTCTCTGCCCACTCCAGTGTCTCTTCTAGGGCCCCACAGCGGCCGTGGCCCCATGCTGTGGCCACCCTCTCTCCTGCAACAGGGTGCTTGTCTTCACCTGGTTGGGCACTGGCCCGTTTCTGCCCTGTGGGAGGGCTGGGAGTATCTTGCCGTGCCTCTCACCCCTCGGGTCTCCTGTCTCTACCAGCGCTCGGCTCAGGCCCTGGCTCGAGGAAACTAGTTACTTGATTGGCAGTCACTGGTAGAAGGCCTAGGAAGCAGGGCCCGTCTTTGCCCAGGCCCCAGCCGTGTGACCCTTGTCAGGGTGCTTGGCGCTGCAGGCTCTGTTCTGAGTGATGTTTAGGGAACCCCTGTGAGGCTGCCCACCCAGCTGGCCTGGGATCCTCTTCCCAGCTCCTGGCTCCTGCTTCGAGGTAAGAAAGGTAGCAGAGTAGAGCTGCAGACACGTACCCGCTTTGGTGTCCAAATTTGGCGTAGAGAGGAGAAAGTTCCTGAACTCTGGCTACACGAGCAGCCGTATTTTTCTGTGGTGGCTGCTTGTCATTTGAGTTGCCTTTCACCCTGGAGTGTCTGCTTCTGAGCAAGAGCCTGGCTGTGGGAAGGGCTGGTTCCTGCCTGAGTCCTAGCTCTTGAGGCGTCAGAGGCTGTTGGTGCAGGACTTCAAACCTGATACCTGCCGAGTGTTAGAGTCCTGGCTCTGCCCAGAACAGCTGAGTTCCTTGGACATTGTGAGGCTTCTTCTTAGGTCCCTTGAATACAGAGATTGACGAGGTGTGGGGCCAGACCTCGGGGATTTGGGGTGCAGCCTTGACGAGCAAGGTGGGGCCCTCCAGCTGGGCTGAGTGGCAGTTTTGGGGTTAGTGCCCTTGGCTGTGCTTTGGAGGGTGGGTTGTGCACGTGGGCCTGGGGCCGAGCCTCCCTAGAGCCCCAGCGCAAAAGGCTTAAAAGGCCTCTTGACCAAGTCTCGGTTTCCAGGAGTTGAGGGGTATTTGCTAAGGTCCATTACAGCCCAAGGCCTGGGGTTAGGGCTCGTCTTCCGTGAGTGTGGATGGTACCTTCAGTCCCCCTTACCCCAGGGGTTTTGACCGGTGCACGGGAGCTGCCTGAGGCCAGGTGGAGGGAGGTGTTGCTGTCCTGGGAGGGACACGTGCCCGCTCCTGGGGCATCTGCGGAGGGGCGTGGGGGGGACTGCTGTGGCTTGGGTGGGGTGGCTCTGCAGGTGGGGCCGTGTGAGGGGCTGGGCAGGCTCTGCTGTGCGATGGCCACGGTGGGTGTTTATTCTGTTCCTGTCATGTGCTGGGGGCTGAGCCATGCCGTCATACGTGTCTCACCCCGCGTCTTCAGCACATGATGTGGCCTGTCCTGTCTTTGTCACTTTTTGTGCCTGAGGAAAGGGAGGCCCAGAGATGCCAGCCCAGGGTCATGCTGCTGGTGACCTGCAGGCTAGAGTTTAAGCCAGCATCTGTCCTGGGAAGCCTTGTCATGTTCTGAGTTGGGGGGCCCTCCTCCTGACCCTCCCACTGGCAGGATCTTCTTGGCAGCCTGGGTGAGCGCTGCAGGGTCTGCTTCTTGGGGTACTCAGGCTCTTGGGGGCTTGGCTCTAGCATGTGGAGTGGGGCATTCTGGCCTGCCCTCACTGTCCATCAGAGGCTTGGTGTGCAGCTGGCATTGTGCGGAGTCCTTGGGGAGCCGGGTCCCAGCTGGGCAAGTTGGGGTAGGTGCGGTCCAGCCCGGCCACTGAGGAGGCTGAGTCTGCCTTACTGGGTGCCCAGACCTGCCTGTGGAGTTGGAGTCTTGCTCAGGAGGGCAGGGAAGACCTGGAGAGCAGGCAGGGCTCTGGAGCTGGTGATGCACCCTGTGTGGACCCAAGAACATCCCGGATAATGGCTGCATGTGGACATCAGCTGTCCCTTGGCTGTGCCAGCAGCACTCTGCAGCTTCCTACTGGCTCACTGCTCTCCAGCTCCCAGCTGAGCCCGTGGGGCCTAAGGGGCAGTGACCCCACCTCTCCCCAGAGAAGGGCAGGGTCGGGTGCTGCGTCTCCTCGGTGTCCTATCACCTAAGCCTGTGTTGCATCTAAAGGCTCCAGGAGGAAGAGGGTGGGAGCTAGCCTGGAAGCCTGGACGTTCCTGCAGCCCACAGGCTCTAGAAGAGACCTGCTGGGAGGGGTGTGCAGGTCAGCCCCCGGCCCAGAGCAGTGGACTCTCAGGACAGTGCTGGGAGGTTCGCATCATATGCTTGGCAGCATTGGTGTTCCTTAGGAGGCTCTCAGACTGCGTCCGGGCCTCTCACCCTACACCCCACACCCTGGCTGGGCCACCCGGACACAGGAGAGAAGCCAGCTGGGTTCTGTCGCTCTGCTCAGGCAAGTGGTGGCTGCAGAGCGGGGCCCTGCCCACGTAGCCTCCCCCTAGAAGGCGCCGGAGCTAGAGTCTGTGGTGGGGCCCCCTCAGCCCCTGCAGGCCCTGGACACAAAGGGTCTTGGTGTCCAGTCAGGCTTCCTCACCGGAGGCGCCCGGCGGTGGGTGTGTCCTCACTTCCACGGCTGGGGTGGACTGAAGTCCCCTCCTCCCAGGAAGACGCAGTTAGATGACACAAGCGCCATCCCCCTATGCCTCGGCGGGCAGCAGCAGTCTTCTCTCCGGGACTGTGGTCTAGTGAAGCCAGGCCTGTGCTGGGCTCGGCCCTGGGCGGGGGGGGGGTCCTGTGACCAAGCCCGTGCCTCCCACCAGGTGGAAGGGTCCTGTGGTGCCTGTGCTTGTGTGCCCTGCCCTTCACTCATGTCACCTGTCTGGCTTCTCCATCGGCCCCTGGGGGTGGACAGGATATGGTGCTTTCCCAGCCTGCTGCCCCTGTGAGCAGGCCTCAGCTCATCCTAGCTGCTGCTGGGATTCCCCACCCCCTGCCAGCCCTCGTGTCCAGAGCTGGCACTGGCCCACCCCTGCCAGGCCCCTTCCTCCAACCTGAGCCCAGCTAGCTCCCCTTCCTTATGATACACATTTTAATTCTTGGCCTGACTTAGAAGTGGAGATTTTTAGTACAGATAACCTGTGGTGTTTGTGTGGACATGGATTTTGTGAATGAGGCCTTTGTCCCCAGCCCTCCCACCCGCACTGGTCCTCAGTGCGTAAGTCCCATCGACTCACTAGCCCCAGGCCTGGCACACAGGTGCCAAGAGCTCCCTCGGCCTCCCACAGCTCCTTGGCTCAGGGTACGCAGACCCCTGAGACGATGGGATGGCAGCCGGTGTTGACCGAGGGTCCCGTGTGTGGGTGTGGCCAGGCCTCTGCTGCACTGCAGCTCCCCCAGAAGTGTCCGGGACCTCAAGGGAAGCTTGCGCCTGGTGGCTTTCTGGAGGTTTGCTGCAGCGGGTGAGCCCAGGCCATCTGCCCGCTCACCCTCAGCCGGCTGTGGAAGAGTATCCCGAGTGGAAATCCAGCTAACCCTCAGCAGAACCCCCTGGCTCCCCAGCCCCCGCATGCCCTGACCTCTGCCCCCGCAGGTTTTTACCAGCCAGGGCCAGGCCTGGGGAGCTGTGTCTGCCCTGAGGGGATGCTCAGCTCAAGTCTTTGCTCTTGTATCTCTTGGTTTCTCTGTGGGTCTCTGCTCCCCCTGGAGGGCCAGGCCCACAGCCTGTGTATTTCTCTGAAAGGCACCAAATGGGCCCTCAGGACGTATGTGTGGAACCAGAGACCCAAGACCAGAGTTGAGCCTCGGCCCAATGTCGGCGGCACGTGCAAGGACTCCTGGGAGGGGGCGGGGTGCTGACAGGCAGTGTCTGGGCCTCAGGTTTGCAGGTTCCCAGAGGAAGGGGGTTTGCTGCCTACTGAGCCAGGCGGGCAGTCTGTCTTGCCCGTGGCCCCAATTCTCTCCTCCAGGCATGCACTGTGCCCACACACCCCTGTCCCAGGCCAGCTAGGCCTCTCTACCTGCCACAGCTCTGTGCCGCTAGATTATAGGAGGGTCCCTGCAGGACGCCAGCCTTGCTGCGTGGGTGGCAACTGCCTTCTCACCTGCGCTGGCCAACGAGGGCTGCAGTGGAGGGGCCAGGCCAGGGGTCTGTCTGAGCCAGGGCCCCAGCTCCCAGCACAGGGGAGCAGTGTCTGCTGCTACTTGATAGCTGCTGGCTATGTGCCACTGCCAGGCTTGGACAAGAGTCTGTGTTCCCGTAGGTGTCCCGAAATCAGGGCCTCCAGGGGATCCCTGAGACCGTCCCAGGCCCCTGGGTCAGGGAAAGGCTCCAAGCCCCAGTGTGGCCCAGCCCGTCCCCACTAGTGGGCCTGCCTCAGTGGGGCTCGGTAACCTCTGCAAGCCCCCAAGGGCCACCTTTGTGTCACCTGCCTCTCCACAGGAGCCCTACTGGCCGTGTGTTGGCCGTGTTCCAGGGAGAAGGCTCGTCCCTCCCGAGCAGTGGCTCTGGCTGCCTCTCCGCACCTGCAGGCCCTTCTGCGGCGGGAGCCAGCGGGGCAGGCTGGTGCGTGCGTGTGCACGTCCTGCAGGTCTGTGAGCTCATCTCCCTTTCCTTCTTCGCAGTGTACTAACGGTCACTTGATGTGCGCTGGCTGTTTTATCCACCTACTAGCAGATGCCCGGCTGAAGGAGGAGCAGGCCACGTGTCCTAACTGTCGTTGTGAGATCAGTAAGAGCCTTTGCTGCCGCAACCTGGCCGTGGAGAAGGCCGTGAGCGAGCTGCCCTCCGAGTGTGGCTTCTGCCTGCGCCAGTTTCCCCGCTCCCTCCTGGAGAGGCACCAGAAAGAGGAGTGCCAGGACAGGTGACCTGCGGGGCCGGCCTGGCCGCCGGAGGCTTCGCCGCATGCCGGGGCTTGGGGCGGGGCTGAAGGCCAGCCTGCCGCAGGTGGGGCCCCGGAGTGCTGGATTTTCTGGTTGGTCTTTGTTGCCCTGACCCTGGGTTCTGCACACATTAGCCCAGGGACAGCCTTGCAGGAATGGGCCAGGCTGAAGCCACTCAGGACCCGAGCCCTGGCGGGGAGCAGGAGTGGGCCCCGCTCTGGACCCACTGGCTGTTTGGACATGCCCCTGGCTCTCCAGGGTTCCCTGGCTGCATGGGGGCCTCTTACGAGAGGGCCCAAGAGAGCACGGCCAGCTCTGGGAGCTCAGCGCGAAGTTTTATGGGCGCCCGACCCAGTCCCTGCCGGCCAACCCTGCTGTCTGCCGGTGCTCAGGCCCGCGAGCCTCACATGAAGCAGAGCTGCATAGGGTCCAAGACCATGGTCAGTGGTCACCGTTGCCAAGCACAACAGTCTTCCCAGCAAAGGATGTAGGTGGCACGTGGATTCACAGCTCTCCTGTGCTCCTTTTCCCTCAATCTCTCACACGCACGCTGACTCCTTCCTGGGGGCTAGCACACAGTGAATATGTCCTTCACGGGATAGTTTGTAGAAGTAGGGCTGGACAGGGGCCCACCTTTGGAGGACCGCTGGGCAGAGCCACGTCCTGCGGGGCACAGCCCATGACCACGGTGCTCGCCTCCTCCCCAGGGTGACCCAGTGCAAATACAAGCGCATCGGCTGCCCGTGGCACGGCCCCTTCCACGAGCTGACGGTGCACGAGGCCGCCTGTGCCCACCCCACCAAGACGGGCAACGAGCTGATGGAGATCCTCGACGAGATGGACCAGAGCCACCGCAAGGAGATGCAGCTGTACAACAGCATCTTCAGCCTGCTCAGCTTTGAGAAGATTGGTTACACAGGTGAGGCGCCCCGCCGCCCACTGCATGCCGCACGGGGGGCAGAGGGGTGTGCGGCGGCCGGGACCTGGGGGAGCAGTGGGCTCTGAGCGGCAGGCACAGGCCGTGCTGGGTGGCCAGGCTCTGGACAAGCTCTCAGTGAATGGGAGGACACCTTGGGGGAGAAGACGTGCCAGAGGCCAAGCACGGGAGGGGCCGGGGCAGGACCCCGGGGGCACCTGCATGGCTCTCAGAGGCCCTCTCACCTGTCCTCCCCTCCCTGGCCCCACCACCCTAACAAGGTGGCGTCTTACTGCGCAGGGCTGCACAGCCCTTGGGACGGTCAGTGTCTGAGCAGAAGGTGGGTGTGTCTTGGAGGGCCCGGCAGCCAGGGGCCTGCCCTGTGGAGCCAAAGGCGAGAAGAGCACTCAGCACATCCGGTCCTGCCTGCAGGCAGATACTGCCGTGGCCGCAGGGCTCCTGAGGCCATCAAGAAGATGCCCAGGGGCAGGGCTCCTGCATGAGCTGAGGGCGCTCCGCTCAAAATGCAGAGCTGGGAGTGGACGCCCAGGGACGGGCAGGCTGGACCGCGCTCAGGCCCGCTGGATCTCATGGGCTCTCCTGGCCACGGCCACGGCTTTTGGACATGCTGGGGAGCAGGAACCAGGCCAGGGCCTGGTCCAGACACAGAGAACAGCAAGAAGCACCTGCTGACACAGGGGCCGCTGAGGGAAACTACGGCCCTCTACTGCTCAGCCCACAGCGGGCAGCCGGCTCAGCATCAAGGGCGGCCACAGGCAACCGGTCACGCCATGCTGCCTGGACTAGGCCTGGCTAGGTGTGGGCCTGCACAGGCCTGACAGGCGAAGGGCCCGGCAGCCTCAGCACCAGAAGGTCATGGCCCATGGTTAGTTGCAGCCTCAGCCGCCCTGCTGGGCACCATGGCACAAACAGTCCAGGCCAGGCCTTGCGGGTCTGGGCGGGCCGAGGCATCATGACGGTGGCGGTGGCCGGGCAGGGATCCCCGTGCACACAGGAAGGACTGGCCGCCTCCGTGGAGGAACTCGCGGGCCACGGGCCCCGGGCTGTGCTGAGAGAACTGTGTGACAGCACAGGCGCCCAGCACCGGGCCACACGCCGGCGCTCCACCTTGCGCCCCATACAGGCTCTCGGGCCGCGTGCCCGCCTGCCGGCGTTTCTGGCAGCTCTGTATCCGAACCAATAAAGTGCACTTGTTCTCAGAACGCATCCTGTCTGTGTGTCTGCTTACCCACGCCCCCCGGGTGGGCCTCCCTCTGCCTGGGCTGGGCCCTGGGGGAGGCAGAGAGGGAGGACAGCGAGGGGCGGGCGCTCACCTCTTTCAGCGCCTGGACCCCCTGCCGCTAATGCGTGTCACTTCTGTTTGTAGTTGTTTCCCCCAAGCTTGTGTGCGCCTCCATTTGCCATAATTGCGTTTGATTTGCCTTGTGACAAGTAGAGCACGCTCTGTCCTGCGGGTAAGTTGCCTTCCTCCCCGGCTGAGCCTCTGTCCTCGCTCGGCCTCTGGAAGGCGCCGTCCCCGGCCCCGCCTGCACTGACTGCCGGCTCTTCCCGGCCTGTCTGTCTCCACAGAGGTCCAGTTCCGGCCGTACCGCACGGATGACTTCATCACGCGCCTGTACTACGAGACGCCGAGGTTCACGGTGCTGAACCAGACGTGGGTCCTGAAGGCGCGCGTGAACGACTCGGAGCGGAACCCCAACCTGTCGTGCAAGCGCACGCTGTCCTTCCAGCTCCTCCTCAAGAGCAAGGTCACGGCGCCCCTGGAGTGCTCCTTCCTGCTGCTCAAGGGCCCGTACGATGATGTGAAGATCAGCCCCGTCATCTACCACTTCGTCTTCAGCAACGAGAGCAACGAGACGGACTACGTGCCGCTGCCCATCGCCGACTCCGTGGAGTGCAACAAACTGCTGGCCGCCAAGAACATCAACCTGCGGCTCTTCCTGTTCCAGATCCAGAAGTAGGCGGCGCCGCCCGGCCGCCGCGCCTGCCACAGTGGCTTCACCGCGCCCGCTGCCCACTTCCGCGGCGGAGGAGGAGGAGCCAGCGCGAACACTGGGGAAGTCTGCATGCGTGCGCGGAGGCGGGAGTGCTCGCGCCTCGCCCTCTGCCCTGCCTCCCTGCCCCGGGCACCGGAGGCCGGGCTACCTGCGGAGGAGACGGTGGTTCAGGGCCACACCCTGGCCCCCAGCGGCTCCGCGAGGCGTACTGTCTGCTCTGGGCCGGGCTCAGGGAGCACGTGGACTTCAGACGGCATATTTGATGCAATTAAAAAGGCACCCTTGTTTCCTACTTTCTGTTTTGTTTGAGGGAAAGGCGTAGCTGCGACTGGACATTGGGGGAGCTTTGGTTGGGCCTGGGGGCCGGGGCCAGAGGTCCTTGTGCCTCCGCCACCGTGCACACCCCCACCGGAGACTTGGAGGCATTGCTCCCTCCGCCACAGGCCTGCACCCGGGAGCAGCCTGAGCCGGGGCCTTGCAGCGGCCCCAGTGCACCCCCCCCCCCCAACCAGCTGCTCCAGAGAGGCAGGACTGGGCCCCCTGGGCTCAGCAGATGCTTCAGAATCCAGGGTGAAGCTCTGTCTCTTTCCAGGAAAACGACTGAAGTCTTTACAGGCTCTTCTCTAAGTTATGAAATTTAGCAAGAGAGAATCTATTTTCTGTATTCAGCCTTGAGGGCACAGCACCCCAGCCTGAGGGAAGCTGTGGGGGTTGCTGGTGATGAGCCAGCCTGGCTGGGTGAGGGTTTGAGTGGGCTGGCCACCCCCAGCCTGCTGTCAGGGACTGGCTGCCGGCCCTGTGTTCTGGGGGCCCCCATGGAGGTCAGTCCTTGGGCAGCACGCTTTCTCACTGGAGGGGGCTGGCTCTTCACAGCCTCCACTTTGCTGCTCCCATGGCCCTGGCCTGTGGCAAGTAGGCCTCAGTGTGTGGGCCTCACACCAGCGGAAGGAGCCCTGCCTGGAGGACCTTGAGACCCTCAGAGCTGCTAGAAAGGGGAAGTTTGGCCCCCCGCCTTTGCTTGGGAAACACGGCTCTTCTGCGATAGGTTTCTGTTGCTTCAATACCAAAGAACCGTTTGCTCTGCCCCTGGCCTGGCCTGCCCCGTGCTTCAGAGCAGTCCTTCCCCCCGACACCTCCCCACCTCCCCATTTCCCGGGCCGAGTCGGCTCAGCATGCAGGGGAGCCCAGGCAGCAAGAGTGCAGAGCCGCAGGCCTGCATGGCTCTTCCGTCCCTCCCCCTCCCAGCTCTGAAGCTGGGGGCTGAGAAATGGAGGCAGGGAATCCTGGGGTACTGACAGCTTCATCCCAGTGCCTAGCCCAGGCAGCCCTCTGAGCCAGTTCTCCCCCAGGGCAGCTGGCCTAGTTATACTGAGAAGACTGCTTAGCCTCCCGTTTCCAGCCTAGGGCACGGGGCTCACAGGGGATCCCCTCCTGCGAGGCCGTCTGTGCCCGGCTGCTGAGGGCACCCAGAGGTGCTATGCTTGCTTTCCTACCCTCCACAAAGAAAGATGCCTCCCCAGCCCCCAGCACATCCTTGGGGGCACCCCCTGGCATGAGTCCCACTGCCCTTGGGGGCTGCCCCCCTACCTGGCAGGCATGGAGGAGGACGCTCAGAGTGCTGTGTGCCAGGTCTCGTGTGTAGAGGAGACGGTGCTGTGTCATCGCATCTCAGCCTCTCTCAGGGGTGGACACCATCTCTAGAGCTTCTGGATTTCAGGGTGACCATGTGGTTGAGGAGCCAGGGCAGGCCAGGCTTGCCTGTTTGGGTGTATGCACGAGAGATCGGAGCCCGCAGAGGGGTGGCGCCCAAAGGCTCTCCCAAGTGGGGCAGGGTAGAGGGCAGCAAATCTCTGTGCAGGTCAGGTACGTGGCTGGGCCGCCTCAGCCCTGTTTTTGCATCCCCAGGTCTAGCAGCCCTCTGGGATGGGGGTGGCAGGTGGGCTGGGATCTGCACACCAGGGGCTTCTGGGTGCTGTGGGTGCATAGCCCACTATTTCCGGCAGCCCAAGGGCATGCGGGGGACAGAGTGGCACCCACACAAGGCTCTCCTTGTAGGAGTATGTGTCTGGGGGTGCCCGGGAGGAGTGGTAATACATCCCAGCAACTGTCCCCAGCACGGCCCCCACCCGGTGAGGGTCAGCTCAGCAGCTGAGGCTTTCAGCTGCTGGAGACAGGTACCCCGGGAGATTGTGGTGCGTCTCAGCCACTCCTGGGAGCTGGCACGATAAACCTCCCTGTGGCATCTCACCGGTGGGGTTGATTTACTGGGGAATGTCCCCTCCATGTTGTTAGAAAGGAGAAAACACCAGCGGTCTTTCTCCAGGACCCCTTGCCATCTTGGCGTCCTGACCTAGAGAGAGGGGGAGGAACCGTGGCAGATGTGGGGGAGTCCTGGGGGCCCCTCCAGTCCCTGCCATCACCCCTCCCCTATGGGCACTACATCCCTCGGCTCACCCAAGTGAGACATTTACAAAGATAATAAAAGTAATTTTTTAAAGAGTAAAGTGAGAGAGATGTTTTTATCACTGTGGGAAATGACTTACATGTCACTATTGTGGTCTGTGTTCTCTTTGGATATTTTCTGTATGTAACTATGGTTTCAAAAAAATTCCAAACCACGTTTTGTCTGTGTTTCCTTAAATGAGAAGCCAGCCTCGTGGACGAGTGTCCCTGGGCTCTGCCAGCAGCCTGGACAAGAGTCAGAAGCTGCTGCCGCCAAACACCCCCCCCCCCCCCCCCCCCCCCCGCCCCTGCTCAGTTCGGCCCCATATACGCATGCCTGATCAGTGGGCAGAGAGAAGCAGGGTCCTCTCTGGCTGTCTTGTGAATGCTGAATGCTCCCAGCAGCCCTGGTTAGACTCCCTCTGCCGTTGGCCTGTTGAGCTGAGCCCGTCTATACTTCCGCATCCTTGCTCTCCCACCCCCGCCCCGTGTCCACCTTTGCCCCTGGCTGTGCTCCTCACACTCCCCCAGCCGGCCCTCCAAGCAGCTCTCTTGGTTTCAGGGCCTTCCTGTTTGGCTCCCCACCCTCAGACCAAACTAGGGACCCAAGAGCGCTTTACCCTTCCAAGAGAAGAGGGTTACCTGGGTCCCACTTCCCAACTCTTAAACTTCCTCGGGCTTGGCCTTGCTCGAATCCCTGAAGCCTGGCCGCTGTCCATGGGCAGTCTTCCCCGGACCCAGAGACCCATCTAAGCTCCCCATCATTCTGGCCCTCCTCTGGGGCCTTTGGACCGCGGCCTCGGCACCCAGCGCCCAGGGCTGGACCTGCCATGGAGTGGCAGGTGTCTGGCTCTCCAAGCGGGAGACAGGACGTGCGTTCAGAGGTCGCGGCCCGGGTGCACCGCGCCCACGAGGGGCCAGTGCGTGTGCATCGAGGAGGAAGCACTCGGCGCTGTTCATTTTGGAAAACACGTCCACGCCCCTTTCCCCGGCCAAGCCCTGGGGGTTTGTGTCCGCGAACGTGACGCCGCTGTGGCTGCCTTCGCGGCCGTTCCGCAGACTCCGTGAAAGGGGCGGGTTTGACTCCGCGCGTCTCTCCAGTCCTCCGGGGTCCCGGGCCCTAAACCCCACCACCTCCTCCTGCGTGAAGGCGGCGCGTCCCCCAGGTAAGGTCGCAGGTGTGGGCGGGGCTAGCGCGCGCGGGAGAGGTTAGCGGCAGCCCGATGGCACTAACCAGGAGACCCCACCCCAAGGGCGGCTGCGGGGCCGGGGTGGAGCGTAGGGTGGGGCTCAGCTCCCCTGCCGCCCTGGGGGTCTGGGCAGGTGCGGATCCTCCCGCCGCTCTCTCACCGCCCTTCCCATCAGGACGCCACCCGGACCACAGCTCCCAGGATGCTTCGGGCGGCAGGACTACATTTCCCGGGAGGCTCCGCCCCGGCAGGGGCGGGGCATCGGGCGGGGCCGCGGCGTTAGCGCGGGAAGTCCGGAGACCGGCGCGCGGTTGCGGGAGCATGAGCGTGGAGCGAGAGCTTCGCCGTGAGTGTCCCGGCCGGGTGCGGGGCGGGGAGCGGGTCCGGCCCGCCCGAGCGGAGGGCCCCAGCCTCCCGGCTCCGTCTCCCTCTCTCTGCAGAGCTGAGCAAGGCCAAGGCCAAGGCCCAGAGGAACGGGCAGCTGCGGGACGAGGCCGCCCTCTGCCACCAGCTGGGGGAGCTCCTGGCCAGCCATGGTGCGCGCTCCGCGGCCGCCCCGGGCTGTGGTCCGGGACCGGGTCAGCTGGGAGAGTGGGGGGGACCGGGACCGGCGGCGGGGAGGGGCGCCGGGAACCTTGCGGAGCGGGCAGCCCGGGGCCAGCCACAGCCTCGCCCGCCCGCCCGCCCGCCCGCGCGGCCCCTGGCTGACTGCCCGGCGGGGGCTGAAGCCTGCCGTGCCTCCCGCCCAGGACGCTACGCAGAGGCCCTGCGAGAGCACCAGCATGAGCTCCAGCTCCTGGAGAGCGTCGACGACCCGCTGGGCTGCGCGGTGGCCCACCGCAAGATCGGAGAGCGACTGGCCGAGCTGGAGGATTACTCAGCGGCCCTGAAGGTGGGCAGGGCAGGGGCAGGGCAGGGCCCACGGCCCACCTCTACCCCCCAGCCTCCTTGCAACCACGTCCAGCCCTCCAGAGTCCCCACTTCCTGCCAGTCCCTTTCTGAGGAGAGAAGCACAGTCTTCAGCGTCTGACCTCTGGCTGGAGGAGGACACGCATGGACACGGCCTGTTCTTCGGACAGCCCCGCGCCAGGGGGCTGTAGGCTGGTCCTGGGGCAGGCACATCATAGCCTGTCCTAGGAGCCTGCTCCCCGCAACCATTCACGAACGTAACACTTCAGCTGTTACTGTCCGCAAAGGGCCTGCTCTGGTACTGGGAGTGCGGCTGCAGCGCCTAGCTGACTCCCACTCGTGTCTTCCTCATGACGACATTGGCTGGGCGGAGTGTGGCTCCACCGTCCCCACAGGCAGCCCTTGGCATAGAAGAGATGGGACATGTGTAGCCTGGCTTTGGCCTGCTCTGTGGGGTCTTGGGGGAGTAGGGGACTCTCCTGGGCAAAGGTAGAGACCTCCTGGGTTTGGGGTACATAGGAGATTTGCCTGAGGTGGGGGTTGGCCCACAACGGCCATTCCTTTGCGCCGTAGCACCAGCATCGCCATTTGGAGCTGGCCCGTTCTCTGTCTAATCACACTGAGGTGCAGAGGGCCTGGGCCACCATTGGCCGCACCCACCTGGACATCTATGACCATTGCCAGTCACAGGATACCTTGGTGCAGGCACAGACTGCCTTTGAGAAGAGCTTGGCTATTGTGGACGAGAAGCTGCAGGGTGAGTGGTCCTGGAGACCCAGCTCCCCCTCTCTGACTCTAGAGCTGCTGGGGGGCCCCACAGCCTGCCCCATATGGCAGGTTCTGCCAGTCTGGCCCCTCCCTTTGCCAGGCTGAGATCTGTCTGTAAAGCCTCCCGGGAGGAGACACATGGCCCATGCTCCTCACAGCCTCTGGTCTAGTCACTCTCTGCTCTGTCCTGTGCCCCGTCTGTGGCAGGACCCCTGGCCCCCCGCACTGTGAGACCGGTGGAGGAGAGACTGTACAGTCCCAGAGCTCACGTGGGCGTGAGCCCTTGAGTGTGCGAATGGGGGGGCACCTTCCAGGGACGTTGGACAAGCGAGAATTGAGTGAGATGAGGACCCGACTCTACCTGAACTTGGGGCTCACTTTCGAAAGCCTGCAGCAGGCGGCCCCCTGTGACGACTACTTCCGGAAGAGCATCTTCCTGGCTGAGTAAGGCCCCTGTGCCCAGAGGAAGGAGCCTTGTGAGAGCGCGCCCCTCCACCGCGGCGCGTGCTGGGGAGGAGCAGGCTGGGCGCCCGCACCTTGGCACCGTGTGGTGCCCTCTGCGCCATCCCTGTGGCGCTCTGAGCACCTGTCACCACCCGCAGGCAGAACCACCTCCACGAGGACCTGTTCCGTGCCCGCTACAACCTGGGAGCCGTCCACTGGCGCCGAGGGCACCACTCCCGGGCCATGCGCTGCCTGGAGGGGGCGCGAGAGTGCGCCCGCGTCTTGAGGAGGGGACAGATGGAGAGCGAGTGCTGCGTGCTCATCTCACAGGTGCCCGCCCTCCAGCTCTGGCTTAGCCTGCAGAGGGCCTCGGGCTCTGGGGAGTCTGCAAGCCTCACCTTCCTTCGCCTTCCCAGATCCTCCAAGACCTGGGGGATTTTCTGGCTGCCAAGAGAGCCCTGAAGAAAGCCTACAGGCTGGGCTTCCAGACGCCTTTGCAGAAGGCGGCCGTCTGCCGGACCCTCAAACACGGTGAGCCCGGGGACCTGAAGTCCCCCAGAAGGGGTGGGGAGCTGGCAGCTCCAGTGTGGAGACTTTCCCTGCTCCCCCTTGTTGGGAAGAGAGCTCCACTTTTCTGTCAGCCTTCAGCACAGTGTGTCAGAGGGGGACTGAGGTGGTTGGGAGCCTGACCAGGCGTTTATACCTGAGCAACATCTGCACCGGGAAGGTGGATGGAGCCTGGGGCCTGTGAGGACCGAGAGGCGGCAGGAGGGGCTCCCCTTGCAGGCCAGGGGCTGCTCTGAGTCATTGATTCCTTTTTCTGATCCCCACGACCCCATGGGGTACGTTCTCTTGCCACCCCCCCCGTTACTGAGGGGAGAGCAGGGGCATGGAGTGGGTGCCCCCCGGCGGGCACACAGCTGACAAGGGGCCGTCCGGGCAGAGGCGCACTGTGCCTCCCGTCACGTGGAGCTCTTGCCTGCAGTGTTGGCCGTGGTGCGGCTGCAGCAGAGGTTGCGGGAGGCTGAGAGCAGCGACCCCCAGGGCGCCATGGGCATCTGTGAGCAGCTGGGGGACCTGTTCTCCAAGGCGGGCGACTTCCCCAAGGCGGCTGAGGCCTACCAGAAGCAGGTGTGCCTCCCCTGCTGAGGCGGGAGGAAGGGGGTGCTGACGGCCCAGGCTGGCACGTGCCAGGCAGGCCTGGCCTCGCTGTTGCTGTCTCTGTAGCTGCACCTCGCAGAGCTGCTGGGCCGGCCAGGGCCCGAGCTGGCCGTCATCCACGTGTCCCTGGCCGCCACCTTGGGAGACATGAAGGACCACCACCGGGCCGTGTCCCACTATGAGCAGGAGCTGAGGCTGCGTGGTGGTGACGCTCTGGAGGTGAGCGGTGATGGCACCCGGCCCAGGCTGCAGGGGGCTCCGAGTCGGCCCCCACAGTTCTGCCTTAGCACTGCCACCCTCGAGTGCTGGGCAGGACAAGCATTCTCTTTCCGGGGCTGTTCCATGTGTGCAGTGGTGGGGAGCTAGAGCGCTGGCTGGGGCCGGTTCAGTGGGGTGGCAGCCACCAAGTTCATCCTTCCTCCTGCTCCAGGAGGCCCAGACCTGGTTAAACATCGCACTGTCCCGGGAGGAGGCTGGAGACGCCTACGAGCGGCTGGCCCCATGCTTCCAGAAGGCTCTCAGCTGCGCCCAGCAGGCCCAGCAGCCCCAGCTCCAGGTACAAAGCGATGACCCCCAAGCACGGTGTCCCCGCAGCCCTCCTGCCCTTGCTCTGCACCCCCCTTCCCCTGCTGTGGGGGTCTGGTGGCCCTGTGGCCCTGAGCCGGGTGTCCCCTGCCCTTCAGAGGCAGATCTTACAGCACCTCCATGCCGTGCAGCTGAGGCTGCGGCCCCAGGAGGCCCCGGCCACCGCGGCCAGCCTGCAGGAGCTGAGCTCGCCCAGAGAGCAGGAGGAGGACGACGAGGAAGAGGAAGAGGAGGACGAGGCCACTCCTGAGCCCAGTGACGTGGAGCTCTCAGAAAGCGGTGAGGCCCGGGGCAGCTGAGCCAGCCACCCAGGCCTCTCCTCCCTGATGCCCTCAGGGCTGCTCACCGGCTGGGGACAGGAGGGTTCAGCCCCGTGTGGAAGAGGTGTTCAGCGCTGGTAGACGGAAGAGGGCTGTGTGCAGAGAGACTGGAGTGGCTCCTGGAGGGGCAGGTGATGAGAAGGCTAGTGGGCATCTGCGAGGGGGGGACATGCAGGGTCAGACCTGGAGAAATGGCACCATGAGATGGGGGCACCGAGCAGGCAAGACGGGGCTAGAGACAACACGTGGGCTGCCATGCCCAGGCTGGCATGGGCTGTCCTGTGGAAGGCGGCTTCGAGGGCAGCCTGGAGCGGGCTGGGGCTGGGAGCCCAGGCGGTGGGAGCCAGCAGGCCCCTGGCTTCTGGCTGAGAGGAGGGGCTGGAGACCTGTCCCTCAGGCCAGGAGGAATCATTTCAGTTTTGAACCTGAGTGGCTTCCAGAACCTCTCAGCGAGAAGCCAGGGGTTGTGGGAAGGTTGTGCCATGCTTTAGAAGCCGGTTAGGCTGGGTGTCACTGCCGTGCAGGTGTAGGGAGCCACAGGAGTCAGAGGACCAAAGCAGGAACTTCAAGCGATGCCACTCAGGGGTCCGTGAAGGAGAAGAAGGTCCTTACGAGGACCAGAAGCACAGGAGGAGTGGGGTCAGGCAGTGTGAGCTGGAGGCAGGTACAGGTGGGAAGGCTGGGTAGGGACAGGTGGAGGTGGAAGGCACCTGGGCTCATGCGACACGGTATTCCTAACGTGAACCTGACTTCAGCTGACAAAGCTGCTTCCCAGGACAGGGATAGGCCTGTGGGCTGGGACAATCCAGAGCAGGGCCTGAGCGCGGGGTGAGAGGTCAGCACGTGGGGGATGGGCACCCCTGTGGGCAGGAGTGCAGTGGGTGGGCACAGCCACAGGCAGGGCTGGCAGTGGGGTGGCTGTGGGCACCGGACCTCCATCCTCCAGGCCTGGAAAGGCAGAGGGCTCTGGGGCTTGGCCTATGTGGAGTGGTCTCGGCTGTGTTCCAGAGGGTGATTCCGAGGGCGGGTCCCAGCGGCTAGAGGAGGATGAGGAGTTGCAGGGTCGCTTGGGCCAGCCGAGAGTGAACAAGGTGAGGATGGTGTGGGGGTGGCGTGTGGCCCCCCATGCTTGCCAGCGCTGCCTGGTCCCCTCACACCTCTGCTCCTTGTCCTGGCACGGCGCTCCGCAGTGGAACCGGCGCAATGATGTTGGGGAGACCCTGCTGCACCGCGCTTGCATCGAGGGCCGTCTGGGTCGTGTCCAGGACCTCGTAAGACAGGTGGGCCTGCCGTCTCATTTAGGTGCCCTGTGGGCCATAGTGGGGAGTTTGCCCTGGGGTATATGGTACCCCCTCCCCGCAAAGGGGGTGGCACAGGGCAGGGGGGCTGGAGGGAGCACCAGCCCTGCACAAGCCCCTACAGGGGACTCCCTGAGATGCTGTGTCTTATATGCAGACCAGCTCTCTGCTGGGACCTGGGCCAGGGCTGGCGTGGGGCCCGTTCTGGGCTCTGAGACCCAGACCTAGGCCTGGCCCTCCTGGAGCCTCAGGGCCCTATGGCAAGGCTGGACTTCTCGTCCTCGGTCACAGGGCCACCCTCTGAACCCTCGGGACTACTGTGGCTGGACGCCCCTGCACGAGGCCTGCAACTATGGGCATGTGGGTGAGTACGGGGCCAGGACATCCTAGGGAGGGGGCTGACCAGGGCTGGGAGCTAGCTCGTGTCCCTTGGCCCACAGATATCGTGCGCTTCCTGCTGGACCACGGGGCTCAGGTTGATGACCCGGGCGGCCCAGGCTGTGAGGGCATCACTCCCCTTCATGACGCCCTCCACTGCGGTCACTTTGAGGTGGCCCAACTCCTCATCGAACGGGGAGCGTCTGTCACGCTCCGAACCGCAAAGGTGAGTGGAGGGGAGCACGGGCCAGGCGGGCTCAGGCTGCAGTGGGGGAGCTGTGGTCCGGGTGGGCTCAGGCTATGGGGGGTTGCTCCTGCCGACCTGCTCAGCTGGCGGCCACGCAGGGGCACAGCCCACGGGAGACGCTGCAGCAGTGGCTGAAGCTGTATGGCAAGGATCTGGACAGCGAGACCCGAGAGAAGGCCGCTGCCATGGAGCGGCTGCTCCGAGTGGCCTCCTCAGGCCAAGGCAAGTAGAGGCCTCTTGTGCCCCTGGGGACAGCCATCCCCAGCCTGCGAGTCCCCTAGCCCCTGCTTCTCAGACATTCCAGCCTGGGTGGCCGGGATTGGGCGCAGCGTCATGCTACGCTCTGTCTCTCCACAGCTCCCCACAGCTCCGCGGCCCCCCACACCCCTCCACGGAACCATCTGTTCGACCCTGAGCTCTCTCCTCCCTCGAGCCCCGGCCCGGGACCCTCAGAGCCCTCTCAGGCCCATGCCGGGGTCTCCCCAGGGCACGCAGTTCCAGCCATGGCCAGGCCTCGGAGGAGCAGGCCCAAGCTGGCCAGCAGCAGCAGCTCGGAGGGCGAGGACTCCCCGGGCCCCTGCCGGCCCGTCCACAAGAGGCCCCGGCATCGTGTGCCCGTACAGCAGGCCAGAGCCGGGGCGCCTGGCTACCCCAGCGGCAGGGAGGCAGAGGCAGCGAGTGCTGCCCGGGCAGCCATCCGAGGTGTGGCTGGTGCCCAGATCTGCCGCCCTGGGCCCAGCCTACTGCGGGGCCCAGGTGAGCCCACCACGCCCCGGGCGGCTCTCATCCCGGAGGAGGAGTGTCTGGCCGGGGACTGGCTGGAGGACGACTCCCCGTTGACCCGCAGCTGCCAGGATGGCTCTCGGCCTCACCCCCAGGGCAGTGCAAACAGCCCCGGTCCCCGTGGCTCGGGCTCGGGCCGCAGTAAGAGCCCCAACGGGCTCCGGGCCCGGGCCAGGCAGAGCCGGCTGCCCCGTCTCAGGAGTTGGAACGCAGCGGGCCGGGCAGGGGGAGACGGCAGCCCAGCGGCAGAGCCTCCACGGAGCCCTGACCTCTCCAGAGCCTCAGGGCCCTGTAGGGACAGCCCAGCGGCAGGCCAGGCCCCGGTGGGTGCACACCTCAGGGGGAAGCGTGGGTGGTGAGGGTGGATGACTATTTTCTGACTCAGCCTGTTGCCGCCCCCCCCCACCATGTCCCCACTCACCAGGGTCCATCTTTGCCCCCTCCCATCCGCGTGCGAGTGCGAGTGCAGGACAGTCTCTTCCTCATTCCCGTCCCACATGGGTGAGCAGTACCTGCCCTCCAAGTCCCTGTTCCCCTTGTGCTCCTGGGAGAACCCTTGTGTTTGCATATCGGATGGCGCGGGGAGTGCGGGCTCTCTCAGACTGGGTGTGTCACCGCTGCTGTGGCTGGGGAGAGGTGGCAGACCAGGGCCAGGGGGACTTGCATATGCACAGGCAGGGCCCTGGAGGGGTTGGCTCAAGCCCTGTGGCCCCTAGGGAAAGCCTGGAAGAGCTGGAAGTGTGTCAGGCTGCTGGGGGCGCGGGCATGTCCTGAGCAGGGCCAGGAGGAGGGCGGACACCAGATGAAGGAACCATAGACCCAGAGCGGGGACAGCAGGACTGTGGGGGCCTTCTTCAGTGTGCCCAGTGTCCCAGCCAGCTCTGCTTTCCCTCTGTGCCAGCAGCGGGGAGACCCACTCTGTGGCCTGGCTAACCGAACAGGCTGCCCAGCGCTACTGCCAGGCTTGTGGGCTGCTGCCAAGGCTCGTCTTGAGGAAGGAGGGAGCCTTGCTGGCCCCGCAGGACCCCATACCTGATGTGCTACAGAGCAACGAGGAGGTGAGTGGTAGGGGCCTGGGCCCCACGCGGAGCGTGCCCCGGCCCTGGGAGCCCCTCTGGCTGCTTACTGCTAGGTCTCTGCAGGTGTTGGCGGAAGTCACTTCGTGGGACCTCCCCCCACTGACTGACCGCTACCGCAGGGCCTGCCGGAGCCTGGAACAAGGTAAGGGCCCAAGAGAGCTCGAGGTGGCCTGGGCGGATGGGCACATCCCTGTGCCCCTCTCAGGTCTGGGGCCTATCATCCAAGCCCCAGATGGCTAGCCAGCGAGGCACACTCCCTCCTTCTCTACCCAGTGCCCATACTGTGGGTAGCAGGAGGGGGAAGGTTGGTCCTGCTGGCGGTGCATGGTGTAGAGTCAGCAGAGCCGCTGGAGGCTAGGCCTAGGGCAGCTTTCCAAGGAAGCCTGGCTTGGGCGCTGTGAGATGTGAGGGTGCCTGGCAGAGGTTAGGGCCCTGCCCAGGAGGGCGTGAGAGGGCAGAGAGGGGTCAGTGGCACCCACAGACCACGCATTGGGTCTCCTGCAATGCTGGGTCTCCAGGCAG
The DNA here is from genome assembly GCF_002288905.1 of Enhydra lutris kenyoni. NCBI lineage: Eukaryota > Metazoa > Chordata > Mammalia > Carnivora > Mustelidae > Enhydra > Enhydra lutris. The sequence continues at coordinate 457,943 of NW_019154098.1, forward strand.
TGGGAGTGGCCTCTGTGGTCCCTTCGGTGGGTGTCCCAGGGCTCACAAGTCGGAGGGATGTTTGGTGGGGTCCCCAGGACTCACAGGGCAGAGCAGCAGATTCTGGCGCTAGTGACACCCCCACCCACCCACCCAGAGGAGCACCCGCAGGTGCTGCAGGCCATGGACCGCCAGGGCTCCAGCCCCTCCTTCAGCGTGGGCTCTCTGGCCCTGCGTCAGACCCAGCTCACCCCGCTGCTGCGGGCCCTCAAGCTTCACACGGCGCTCCGGGAGCTGCACCTGGCAGGGAACCGGCTGGGGGACGGATGTGCCGCTGAGCTGCTGGCCGCCCTGGGCACCATGCCCAGCCTGATGCTCCTGGATCTCTCCTCCAATCACCTGGGCTCCGAAGGCCTGCGCCACCTTGCCGCAGGCCTCCAGGGGCAGACCACCTTGCAGGTAGAGGCGTGGGGAGCAGCGGGTTGGCACTAGGGCTGGCATTTGGCCTATCATCGGGTGGAAAGGTGCACTTGGGAGAGAGCTGGCCACTGGCCTGCTCGGGGACGCCAAGGAGATCAGATCCTCCAGAGGGGCCCGTGTCTTCCACAGAACTTGCAGGAGCTGGACTTAAGCATGAACCCCCTCGGGGATGGCTGTGGCCGGGCCCTGGCATCCATCCTGCAGGGCTGCCCCTCACTCAGTACCTTGCATCTCCAGGCCTGTGGCTTTGGCCCCAGCTTTTTCCTGAGCCACCAGGCAGCCCTAGGTAGTGCCTTCCAAGGTAAGCTGACAGGCATGTCCACGTCCCCGGGTTCCGGTTGTCATCAGAAGAGCACGTCCAGGGCCACAGAGGGCCTTGAGCCGGAGGGCCTGCTGTCTAGGAGCATATCGCTGGATGTGCTGGGCCTGCCTGGGCTTGGGCATTCCCCTAGGATATGCCCTGGGCCACCGTCATAGTCCTGCTGTTCTCGCCAGCCCTGAGTGTTCTTGTAGACACACTGAGGCTGCAGAGAGCCCCAGTACAGAGAAACTGGGAACTGGTAGGGCTCAGGGCTCAGGGACATGAGCACAGCAGCAGAGGAGAAGCGGGGTTGGGCAGCAGATGGCGTTCCCAGCGCCCACCTGATCGCGCACAGACCTCCAGGCCCAGGGCTTGTCTTGGGTTGCCCATCTTGTCTCAGGTACGGGGAGGCAGGTGGCCCAGGGATGTCGGGGAGAAGATGGGCTGAGGAGTGGCCCCGTCTCTCCTTGCCTGGGACACCCTGGGCAGAAGCTACTCCAGTTCTGAGTGCACCGAAATCTCAGGGATGATGGTTTCATCTGGGGGTCGTGAAGATGCTGGGCCTGGGACTGCAGCTGAGCTGGGGTAGCAGTCGTGTGTGGCTGACAAAGGGTCTGGTCCCCTATGCAGATGCCAAGCACCTGAAGACACTGTCTCTGTCCTACAACATCCTGGGTCCTGACGCCCTGGCCCACGCCCTGCAGAACCTGCCTGCCCGGACCCTCCGGCGCCTGGAGCTGAACTCTGTGGCAGCTGGCAAGAGTGACTCGGGCCTCGTGGAGCCTGTGGTCAGATACCTGGCCAAGGTATGTCTGGTTGAGGGGGTTTGCTGAAGCAAACAGCCCTGTCCCATCCACCTGCAGTCCCATAGCAGACACCGGCCAGGGGTGGGAGTGGCCTGGGAAGGGCGTGGTGCCTTCAGAAAGAAAAGCTGTGGGAGAACCTTTCTGGAGAGCTAGCTGCCTGCCTCAGGCTTTGAATTCCTGGCCGGCGAAGGTGCCCGGGACCCAGGGCAGCCTCCTTGCCCCAGGCAGGTCCCAACGCCTTGCCAGGCTTCTCTCCCCTGGCTCCTCCCTGTGGGTCTGGTCCCTGTGATTTTCAAGTGTGACTTACACCTGGAAGGGGAGGCGTTTCCTTGTGATCTGCAAATTGGAGGGATACTGGTCCCCTCTGATGCATGGGGGGGTCAGGCAGACTTTGCCCCCTTGTTCCCAAGGATGAAGGAAGGTGTGGGGCTTCTACTGGGAAACAGGGAGGGCAGGCACCCCACTCAGCCTAGCCCCCTTCGGGCCTCTGCTCTGTCTAGGAAGGCTGCACTCTAGCTCACCTGAGCCTGTCTGCAAACCATCTGGGCGACAAGGCAGTGAGAGACCTGAGCAGGTAATAGGGTCTGATCTCAAGCCCAAACCCTGGGGGAGCTGGGTCAGGCAAGGAAAGGGTACCAGCTCTCCCCCAAGTGTTTCCCAGGACCCAGCTCCTTCCCGCTTCAGCCCTGCCTCCTGTCCTTCCCACGCCCCTGAGGCTCTGGAGAGCCTTCCCATCACCCTTTGTGCAACAACCCATGCAAGGGCAACTCCTGACCCTCCAGCTTCAACTGGCTCTTGGGAGTGCTGGGCCCTCGAGCCAGGCAGGCATCCCCATGCCCGGGCCTTGGCGTTGTCCAGCTAGCGTGGGGGAAGTACTTGCACCTGTGTCTCCAGGGGGAGAGCCTGTGGCTCCCAGAGCTGCGGTTTGTCTGGGGCAGCTTTCCCCGGCGCTGGGGGCTCCCTCCCTCCCGTTACTGCAGGTGCCTTCCTTGTTGCCCCTCACTCATGTCACTGGACCTGTCTGCCAACCCTGACGTCAGCTGTGTGGGTCTGGAGGAGCTCCTCTCTGCACTCCAGATGCGGCCCCAAGGCCTCAGCTTCCTTGGCCTGTCAGGTGAGCTTGGGAACCTACCAGATGGCAAGAGGGGGCTGGGTCCCCTGAGATTGACACAGTGGGGGACAGTGACCCATGTGACTCAAAAGGGGTGTGAGCTCAGCTCCTAAAACAGTGGGGCAGGAGGAACATGGGATCTCTGGTTTTAACCCGCTCAGCCTGACCCTCAGAGACCATGGTGGCTGGAGGACTGGACCCCTTCCAAGAGGATTTCCTAACTACCTTGGCAAGGAAGGAGCGCTAGGTCAGGATGGCAAAAACTTGCCACCAAGGGACCTTCCCACTTCCTGGCAGGGGCTGCTGGGACCCTAACCTTCCCAGCCTGTGGTGTCCTAGCTTGTTCTCATTCTGGCCACGCCCAGGCACAGTGCCCTACCGAGCTGGCTTGAAGATGATGCCAGGAGATACTTGATTGGTGAACTGCCCTCCTGATAGCCTGAACATCCAGCTAGGGCCTGGGGCGGGAGAGTACAGGCTTTGCCCTCCAGGAGGACAGGGACCGGGAGTGGGTATCCACACAGGGAACCCCTGGCTTCTTCCTGCTCCTCACCCCCCACTGCACACGGCTGAGGGGCTGCTCCCTGCACACCAGCATCTGCACCCATCCTCTCCCCTAGCTCCCTAGGGTCCTGAGCCCACTGGGCACTCTGGGCTCCCTGGAGCTCAGATCTTGACAGCTCAGTGACCTCTAGAGACCCACGGGCACCGCTATCGTGCCCATTTATGGACGGAGACCCAGGCATTGTCCTAGAAAGCGGCATGCATGTGACTGCCCGTGTGTTTGAGCCAGGGACCGTCCTCCGCGACCCCCGGCTCTGACAAGGGCCCACGAACCCCTTCCTAGAGTGTTTCTGGGCCTCGCCTGGGCTTCTGCCCATGCACTGTGCTGTGGCCCTCGTGGCCTCAGAGGAAGTGCGTTTCTTCCGGGGGGGCCGCCCGGGTACAGAGAAGAGAACATGGGCGCGGGAGTCGCAGAGGCTTCCAGCTCCCTGAGACCCGCTCCTGCCTCCCCTCTGCAGGCTGTGCTGTCCAGGGCCCCCTGCGCCTGGGCCTCTGGCGCGAGATCACCGCACAGGTGCAGGAGCTGGAGCTGTGCAGCCGCCGCCTCTCCCCCGACGACCGGGCCGCCCTGCGCCAGCTGCTGCCCGGCCGGCCGGGCCCTGGCGCATGCACACTGGACCGAGGGTCCAAGCTCTTCTTCAGGCGCCTGTGACCCCGGAGGCGCTGCCCGGCCCCCTCCCCCCCAACGCCTCAAATAAACGGATGCTGCTGCTGCCCCTGTTGCTGCCTGAAAGGCGGGTGGGAGACGGAAAGCGGGGTTCGTTTTGCGGCGGGGACGGGAGGGCAGCTCCGGTCACTCGGAGGTCGGGGGGCACGAAGCCGACGCCTTCCCCTGCGCGAGCCTCTTCCCGCCTCGCGCGCCGCAGGGGGCGGGGCCCACCCGGTTGCGACGCGCGCATGCGCGCTCGTCGGGCGATCGTCGATTGGGGGAGAGGCGTGCGCAGGCGCAGACGTACAAGGGAGCGCCGAGCTGTCGATCCGGGGCGCACACCGCGGCGCCGTGTCCCCGACCGGCCGAGTCCGCCCAGGTACCGGGCTGGTGGGGGGCGTGGGGCGGGGAAAGGGTCGCGGGCGCCGTCACACCGCGGAGGGCCCCTCCGCAGTCGTCCGGGGTGACTGCCGCGTCCCGGTCCTGAGCCGCGCCGGGCCCCGCGCGCAGGCCGGGCTCCCGGGGGGCTCCGCGCTCGGGGCGCCTCCTTGCTCGCGCGGACCCGGTAGCTGCCCAGGCGGTAGCTTCGAGACCAGGCGTGGGCATCGTGGGGAAACTCGCTTCTCGGGTCCTCGGGCCGCACGGTTTCCGCGCCCGAGTGGAGTCCCCCGTGGAACTGCGGGCGCTCGCTGCGCGCCCCCGCTCTTGGCGGCCGGGTCCTCCCGAGTTCCCGGGACGACGGCTGGACAGTCTCCCTGCCGCCGTCCAGGGGGCTCTTGTCCCTCATCCGCGTTCCCAGACGACACCCTCCCTCGCACGCGCGCTCCTTGGCTGCAGCGCTCCGCCTCCTCCCAGCCTCCGTTCCCGGCCACCGCGGGGCGCGAGCCGCGCTGCTTGCTCTCTCCGTTCCCTGTTGGTCGCCCCGCGTGTGACCCGCCCAGCCCCAGTGTCCCGGCTCAGCCCGGCTGGCCTGGGCCTCTCTGACTTTGGCTGCCTCCACACACCCACCCTGGCGGGCGCTTTGCTGCGGCCGCTTCCTCTTCCCGCTTCTCCAGCGCCCAGGAGTGGGCAGTAGGGGCATCCTACGGTGGTCGGGCCAGGCACAGGGGTATCGTTCTTGATTCGTTTTTTTTTTTTTTTTTTAAAGATTTTATTTATTTATTTGACAGAGAGATCACAAGTAGACAGAAAGGCAGGCAGAGAGAGAGGAGGAAGCAGGCTCCCCGCTGAGCAGAGAGCCCGATGCGGGGCTCCATCCCAGGACTCTGAGATCATGACCCAAGCCGAAGGCAGCGGCTTAACCCACTGAGCCACCCAGGCGCCCCTCTTGATTCCTTTTTAACTAACATCCCCTTTCAGATACTTCAGTGGGCCTGGTGGGTTCGTGTCCAGCGCATGTCAAACTGGCTCCAGCCCCTGCATCAGCTTCCTGAGTGGGCGGGACCCTCCCAGGGGCCTCCTGCCTTCTCTTTCTGGGTCCACTGCGTGGCTGGGAGCCTCGAGAGCTTGTCTTCAGCCTATCGGTAGCTTCTGCCACGTTGGTGTGAACCTCACACACCCTCTCTTGACCTGCGGGGCTGTGCGCTTTCATCCCATCTCTCCATCTTCCCCACGGGTCTGTTCCTCTACCTGTGTTTCTTTGTAAAGGCCTCGAGTTACGTGTGCTGTTCTCTCTGCCCAAGGGCTCCTTCCCAGGTCTTCTGGTAGCTGCCGCCTTCTCATCTTTCCCCTGGCTCCCGGTAGCCATCAGGGAGCCCTGACCCCTGCCGCCACTGCCCTGCTGTCCTGAGATGTGCTTTTGCACCTGCTTCGTCCTGACAGCCTCTCAGGCAGAGCAGGTGCTCCCACCACAGCGGGTGGTGCCCTGTATGTTCATCACTGTGACGTTGGCCAGCCAGGTCTGAGGGCCCAGGGGTTCCTGCAGGACCCGCCAGAAGGGTCCTTGCCTTCACATAGGACGCAGAACCAGACACGAGCCAGGAGGAAGTGAGAGCAGTTTACTGAGTGTGTAAATGAGAGGCTGTATGGAGCCTTTGGGAAACTCAGAAAGGAGAGAAGAGTGAGTCTCTCCTCTGCTTGGGGTCTGAGGTTTTTACTGAGGACTGGGGTCTGGTGTATACATCCTCTCCGGTATCCAGGAACTGCCCAGAACAAAGGTAAGTGTCTAGGTGTCCTCCATAAATCGGTTAGTCCCTGGAACCAGGGGGTCCTGGCGTCACAGCGTCTAGAGTCTGTGGATGGAATGGGCACGGGACAGCCTCGCCCAGTCACTCCTTGGAAGTTATCTACTACGCTGGGAGACCACAAAGAAATCATTAACTCTTTGACCTTGACCCGTGAGGACAGACGTTATTGGCACGTGCGGTTGGGGGTGCAGAGCCTAGCAAGGGAAGACCGAGAAAAAGAGCAAAAAAGCAGTTCTTCATGGGACTTTGCAGTTTCCTGTGTCCCGTGTTTCCCATCTGACTGCTGTGGGCTGGGAGAGTCTTCACGAGGCCCAGGAGTGTTGGAGGTCACCTTCGAGTTGGCGCTGCTGCACCCCTTAGGTCTTTGCTGTGGCCCCCGGAGCCCCCAGGATGTTTCACGGGATCCCCGCCGCTCCGGGCATCGGAGGTGAGTGGGGCCCGAGGTGGGCCCAGGGACCCAAAGGGCCAAGCTTTCACCCCTGCTGCAGAGGCCAGGGGTCGTGGGGAGTCTGTACGTGTCTCCCCCGTGCAGCCTCAGTGGGCGGCTGGGGTCTGGTGCCGTTCATCCCCAGGGGCACCAGAGAAGACCTCCAGGTGGGGCCAGCTGGGCACAGAGATAACGACTTCACTGCACTAGGAACCTCGGGGTGGTGGGGGGGGACATCCTGGAGTCAAGCCAGGGGAAAGGTCACAAAGCATGTGACAGCTGTCATATGTGTCCTTTCACTGTACCATAAGCAAGCTGTGGTCGTCTTGCTTCAGCGTGAGGTAGCTGAGGAGCAGCGGGGTGGGGGTGCAGGCCTGACATGTGGCCTCCCAACCGCAGGGGATCGTGTTCTCCTCGGAGCTCCCTGCCCACAGACGGGGCGTGCGGAAATTAGAGTCCCACTCTCGGCTCCCTCTGGGCTCCTCGGGACCTTTCATGGGGTGAGCCCTTGTGTGGGCCACTGGAATGGGGCTGGGGCCAGGGCCAGTGGACAAGCCCCCTGGGGTCACCGTTGTGGTCAGCCTACTCTCTGCTCTGTTGCAGCGCCTGGAAACAAGCCGGAACTCTACGAGGTGAGCAGCGGACACCCGCCTGGCCAGCACCGGCCAAGAGCAGACCCTGTGTGAGCCCCACCGCGACCCTGCAGCCACACGGTCCTGCTGGCTGACACGCTGCCTCCTCTCGCCGACAGGAAGTGAAGCTGTACAAGAATGCCCGGGAGCGGGAGAAGTGAGTCCAGCCCCCACCACATGCACACTATGCCCCCCGCCCCCCACCGCACGCACACCGTGCCCCCCAGCCTCCAAACCACCCCTGCACTGAGGTCAGGAGGACATGGGGTCAGGCTGCGGATAGTCCTCAAGGAGCCTCTGCCAGGTGTGCCCAAGTACAGCCTCACCCCGGCAACGGTGGGCGCCCGGGGCTTTGCAGCCATGGCTGTTGGACACGCTGCCCTCAGGTATGACAACATGGCCGAGCTGTTTGCCGTAGTGAAGACGGTGCAGGCCCTGGAGAAGGCATACATCAAGGACTGCGTCACCCCCAACGAGTGAGCCTCTGTCCTCGCGCCAGTCCTGAGCACCGGTCGTGGGAGGCTTGTTCTGCCCGGGGCCCGGGTGTTCAGCGGGAAGCAAGAACAGGGCACTGAGGCCGGGGCTGGGGCTTCATATGGTTTCACTTCAGTGTGGGGGCCGTGGGGGCCGCCCCCTCCTTTCTGCTTCCTCTCCTCCCCAGCGCTCTTGTCTAGATCTCTAGGGAAGCCGCAGCCTTCGGTGGCCCGTCTCTGCTCTGCCACTCAGCCCTCCAGGAGAGCTGTCCCGTGTCTGGATGGGCCGAGGGTGAGCAGGACTGCTGGGCTGGGCCGGCCTGGTGCTGAGGGCAGTAGCCTGGCCCTCTCCCTAGATACACCGCCGCGTGTTCCCGGCTCCTGGTCCAGTACAAAGCCGCCTTCCGGCAGGTTCAGGGCACAGAAATCAGCTCTATTGATGAATTCTGCCGCAAGTTCCGCGTGAGTGAGCAGGTCGAGGGAGCAGGGGTGGGGAGGGGAGCTGTTGGGAGGGCGCCAGGCCTGGGAGCCCCAGTGCCCACGGCAGCTCTGCTCTTCAGCTGGACTGCCCGCTCGCCATGGAGAGGATCAGGGAGGACCGACCCATCACCATTAAGGACGACAAAGGCAACTTGAACCGCTGCATCGCCGACGTGGTCTCGGTGCGGCCTCAGCCTGCGGGGGCTGCAGGGTGGTCAGGGGGGCCCCTGCCGCCCACTGCGGCCACACGTGGTCACAGAAGCCCAGGGCTCCTAGAGCTGCAGAGCGCTCACACCCCTCGGGCAGGGCTCTCCATAGCTCGGAACAAAAGGGGTGGAAGGTCTTCCTCCCTGTACGCACCCAGGGTCAGCCCGGCCGGGGCTCCCATGCACCCACCGCCCTGAGGGGCACAGCCAGAGCAGGGCCATGGACAGCAGCAGGTGGGCCAGGTGGCACGTGGAGGACCTCACAGGCTGTGGGAACGGGTGCAGCAGGGACCCAAGTAACCAGAGCGTCGAGGAGGGAGCCAGGGGCTTCTCGAGGCCCGAGAGGGGCTGGGTGGGGGCCAGCCTGCGCCTGCAGATGGTCCCCCACCCTCGGCCCTCAGGCCCACACTCTCGTACTTGTCCCCAGCTCTTCATCACAGTGATGGACAAGCTGCGCCTGGAGATCCGTGCCATGGACGAGGTGGGGCCCCCGGCGGGGACCGGGGGACATGGGTGGCGTGGCGGTGGGTGCACTTCCCAGTGCAGGAAGCCCGCCATCCCGTCCACAGATCCAGCCTGACCTGCGGGAGCTGATGGAGACCATGCATCGCATGAGTCACCTGCCCCCGGACTTCGAGGGCCGCCAGACTGTGAGCCAGTGGTGAGGAGCCCTGCCCTGACCCCTGTCCTCTGTCGGGGACCGCGAAGGCCCTGCACGCCCTCAGCGCTGCGCTCCCCTAGGCTGCAGACCCTGAGCGGCATGTCGGCCTCCGACGAGCTGGATGATTCCCAGGTGCGCCAGATGCTCTTCGATCTGGAGTCGGCCTACAACGCCTTCAACCGCTTCCTGCACGCCTGAGCTGTCCGGCCCGGGGTCCCCGGGAGGGCTCTGCTGCGCGCCACGGGCCTGTCGCCCGGATAGTCCTCCGGTGTCCTGCCACCCAGAGTGGCTTCATCTGGGTGCCCATCCCTGGTGTCTCAACCCTATCTCCTCCCACCCTCCCCACAATAAAGACACTTTCTGACCTCCCTGCTCCTGTGACCTGCTCTCCCCCAACCGGGTCTGCGCGGCCCGCGTGTGTTCCCTCTGGGCCGCGGGGTGGAATCCTGTCTCACTGGAGCACGTAGGCCCTGAACACACAGCCCATTCGTCAGGGCAGGTTCTGAGCCCCAGGTTAGGGCCTGCAGCCTCCCCAGTGGGCACTCTGCGAACGGGAGAGAGGCAAGACTTCACCTGGGCCATGTACAGCTTGACTCTGACCACATGGGAAGTTGCCCGCCACATCTGCATACCCCCCTTTATCTGGGAGCTCTGGGCACTTGGGGGCCCAGCTGGCTGCAGACAGAGGCTGCTGTGCTGCCCCTCCTCTCTCTCCCCACCCTGGGAGACACCACAGGCCAGCGTAGGGCTTTGTCCTCCTACTGGGTCACCAGGGCCCCAGTAGATAACAGATGGGGTAGGATGGGGGAGGCGGTTTGTCCTAACCCCCAAAGAGGGTGTTCCTCCGTCAGGAGCAAGGCTGGGGTGGTGGGTACCCCAGGACCCCTTCGGCCTGTCTTTCCCGGGCCGGGGGCAGCTGCAGTCTGCCGGTGAGGATGTGGGCATTCAAAGGCCAAAGCTGGGTCGCTTACACTCGTCATACCAGCTCCCCAGGCGGCCCTCACCTGCAGCGCTGCGTCAGCCCACGTCCCCATGGACGGGCAGCCACAGACCACAAGACCAAGGCTCCAGACCTTGGCATGGGTTAAGGGACCTTCCAGAGCTCATTGTATTCCTTTTCCTAGTAGTGTTTCTGGGTGTCTGTGGCATTGCAATCAGGCGTAGAGGGGTGCCTGGGTGGCTCAGTGGGTTAAGCCTCTGCTTTCGGCTCAGGTCATGATCTCAGGGTCCTGGGATCGAGCCCCACATCGGGCTCTCTGCTCAACAGGGAGCCTGCTTCCTCCTCTCTCTCTGCCTGCCTCTCTGCCTGCTTGTGATCTCTGTCAAATAAATACATACGATCTTTAAAAAAAAAAAAAAAAATGACGCATGGAGTGTTTCAGATGGAGATGAGGTGCGGGTGGAGGTTGCTGTTCCACATGGGACAGTCAGGACAGCAGAGCAGGCAAGGAGAGTGGGGAGGCCAGGGGAGGCCTTGGGATTGTACCTGGAGCCCCGGGTGCCAGCAGGGTCCTCCCAGCAGAGGCGTGCACATTCCTTGGGTCTTACAAGGCAAAGACGGTAGAGAGGCGACTGGTGGGGTTGGGGGCAGGATCAACAGCAGGCAAAGAGGGGCCCTGGGGTTGTGGGTGTGGACTTTGCTGTGTGCTGCACACACGGTGTTGCCATGGGCTGGATGCACTGGGCAGGGAATAACCCGGCCCAGCACCGGAACAGCCAGCTGGAGGGGGTCCTGGCGACACGCGGACACCTGCGGGAACAGGCTCTCGTGAGAGGGCAGCCAACGAGGTTTGCAGAGGCCGACTCAGACCTGGGCCAGCTGGCCAGGGGGGCTTGTCAAGCAGGTGGCTGGACATCGGAAGCGGGAGTTCCGGAGGGAAGACGAAGGCTTGGCATCTCCAGGGCAGAAAACCAGGAATTTTATCCAAGAGGCCCAAGGACCAGCACTGTCACGCTCGCAGGTTGGGAAGAGACCGGCGAAGGAGCCGAAGAAAGGGTATCTGCAGCCCAGGAAGCCCGGAGAGGCCAGAGGCAATGAGGAGCCAGTGGGTCCTGGGCCGGGAGGAGGAGGAGGAGCTCCACTCGGGTCTGGCCCGTGTAGCTTCGGGGAACTTTGGGGACCGTGACAAGACTAGGGGCCAGGAGGCAAGGGTTTAGGGGAGCCTGGCAGAGACCACCAGGCCTAGAAACCGCAGTTCCTGCTGCCAACTGCAGCTGAAGGGGCGGGGAGGGTTGTTTTGGTCTATTTTTTTTTCCCCCGAAGATTTTATTTGCCAGAAAGAGACACAGCAAGAGAGGAAGCACAAGCAGGGGAGCAGGAGAAGGAGAAGCAGGCTTCCCACTGGGCCTCGATCCCAGGACCCTGAGACCATGACCTGAGCTGAAGGCAGAGGCTTAACCCACTGAGCCACCCAGGTGCCCTTTTTTTTAAAATTGTAGTAATATGTAACATAAAATTTGCCATTTTAAATACCTTTTTTGAAGATTTTATTTTTATTTTTTTTAAGATTTTATTTATTTGACAGAGATCACAAGCAGGCAGAGACAGGCAGAGACAAGAGAGAGGGCAAAGCAGGCTCCCCGCCGAGCAGAGAGCCCGATGCGGGGCTTGATCATGACCCGAGCCGAAGGCAGAGGCTTTAACCCACTGAGCCACCCAGGCACCCCGAAGATTTTATTTTTAGGGTGTCTCTACACCCAACGTAGAGCTTGAACTCAAAACCCTGAGATCCAGGCTCCTCCGCTGGAGCCTGCCAGGGGCCCAACTGTGTGAACCGTTGTAGAGCTCGGTGGCGTGAAGTACAGTAACACTGCCACGCGTCCCGTCTCATCGAAGCCCAGAGCTCTCTCCATCTTCCCGGACGGAAAGTCTGCCTCTAGAAAACAAACACTAGCTCCCCATTCCCCGGCTCCCAGCCCCTCGCAGCCACCGTCCCTCTTCCAGTCCCTCGGGCTCCCTGAGCACCTCACACAAACGGGTCACACAGGTTTGTCTTTCTGTGGTTGGTGTATTTCTCAATGTTGTGTATGTGTCACAATTTCCTCCCCTCCTCCCCCACCGTTTTTTTTAAGTGCCATGCCCAATGTGGATCTTTTTTTTTTTTTAAGATTTTTTTATTATTTATTTATTTGACAGAGAGAGATCACAAGTAGACAGAGAGGCAGGCAGAGAGGGAGAGAGAGGGAAGCAGGCTTACCGCTGAGCAGAGAGCCCGATGTGGGGCTCGATCCCAGGACCCTGAGATCATGACCTGAGCAGAAGGCAGCTGCTTAACCCACTGAGCCACCCAGGCGCCCCCAATGTGGATCTTGAATTCATGACCCTGAGATCAAGAGTGACACGTGCTGGGGCACCTGGGTGGCTCAGTGGGTTAAAGCCTGTGCCTTCAGCTCGGGTCATGATCTCAGGGTCCTGGGATCGAGCCCCACATCGGGCTCTCTGCTCAGCGGTAAGCCTGCTTCCTCCTCTCTCCCTCTCTGCCTGCTTCTCTGCCTACTTGTGATCTCTGTCAAGTAAATAAAATCTTAAAAAAAAAAAAAAAAAAAAAGAGTGACAGGCTCTGCCAACTGAGCCAGCCAGGCACCCAGAAATGTCCTTCCTTTTGAAGGCTGAATGATATCCCACTTGCAAGCACAGACCACATTCGTCCTTCAGCGGGCACCCCCATGATTCTGTTGCTGGGGTTGTGAACACTGCGAATGAGGGTGTGTTTGGACAGCAGTGGCCGCCGTGTGCTTGCTGGATGATGGGACAGTGCGGCGCACGGTGCGGGGACGGTGTGGAGGCGATGCGGGGGCGGTGGGGGGGCGGTGCGGGGCGGCACAGGCAGCTGTCAGATGTGTAGGGGGGCCGGTGACGTGCTCTCTGGCTGCTCTGGGCTGGGCAGGAAGGTATCTGCTGGGAGAGATGGGGGGGACACAACGCTGTAACCGTCCCTCAGAATAATACACTGCTTAAACTATAACTTTAACTGATGAGGAGTTATACTGGTCACGCAGCTTAAAGATGACCTTGAGAAGAACCTGTACCAGCAGCAGGCCTCCGGTGGAGGGGGTGGTCCGTCCTTGAAGCCCAACGGCTGGGAACGCCGCCCACTTCCCTTTTTCATTGTCTCCCCTGCCTCCGAGAATGCCTCTGTTCAGGGAATCCCTTTAAGTGCGTTTGCGCCACTACAGATCATAGCCGCTGGGCCAGACACGCCCCACTCCTCCCCCGTTTACCTCCTTCACCTCCAAGGCTTGCGGCCAGCAGGACTCCCGCTCCCTCCGGCTTACCACCGGACCCTCGGCCGGAGTTTCAGCTTCGTTTCTTCTCCTTTGTTGCTGTCCTGTATCTAACAAATACGGCACGGAGGAGCTGTCCTGGGCCATGATCCTTCCCGTGTCCTCCCCGGCTCCCGGGCCACAGTCCAGCTGTCGTCCCCTGCTCCCGTTCTCTGACAGTTGACTTCTTTGTGTGTCATTCTTCTCCCATGCGTCAGGAAAGCCGCACGAAGCAAGGGAACGTGGTCCAGCACGAAGGTTACTGAGGTCAGAGGGGCTGCGAGGGACAAGCCACATGCCTGCCTCTCAAGGGCTCCCCCAGTTCTGCCACTCGGCCCCGGGACCCAGGAAGGCCGGGCTGCACGGCTGGTCTGCACTCTTCGCCCAGAGCTCACAGGCTGGCCGGTGCACGGCCGGAGGCGGCAGCCAGACTCCGACTCCTGCTCCACCGTCCCAGGGGCCCCAGGGCAGTGGGGTAGGAAAGCGGCCATTCTGGGCCCCCGGTCCTCAGAACTGTGTCCGAATCGCCCCCCGCTTCTCCACTTGTTGACCCAGAGGTCCAAGAGCCCTGTACGCCCCTGCAGGATGTTCCTGTCCCCTTCTCTGGCCCAGCTCCCTCTCAGGACCCAGAGACATCAGACTGCTGTGTGGTCCGGCTGTGGCACCTTCTAGCACTTGTGTAGGTGGGGTGACCTCAGGCCCAAGACACTGTGCTCAGTGTGATGCCCTGCCCTGGGCACACAGGACTCTGGGGACAGAGTCCTCAGGTCTAGGCTCCCAGAGGCCCTCACAGGGCTCAGGGTCAGTGCTCGGCAGCACCAGGGGGTAAGGGGACCCACGGGCTCCAGGAGGGGCCGGCCCCTCCCCCAGCATTGCCAACCAGGCAGAGATAAGCCAATGGGTTCAAAGACCAGGGAGGGAGCTAAAAGGGAGGGGCAGGTGCAAAACAGGGAGTCACAGCCCTCCCTCCAGCTCCTGGGCCTAAAGCCTGGGCTCCCGCCCACCCAGCCCAAGACACCCTTGCCTAGTGGCAGTGAGCAGAAGGCCCAGGTTCCCCTTTTGGGCTGCGGGGCTTTGGCCATTTCCTCAGGAAGTTTCCCCTGGAGGGTTTGGGAAGGGGAGCATGGCTCAGCCAGCACCTTTTCGGTTCCTTCAGAATCCAACCCCCAACAGGGACACCCCACCCCAGGCCTGGGGGGAGAGAGCCCCACCTCCCCACCCCCTCAAAGGCTGGGGGCGGGGGCAGGTGTCAAAGCTGCCTGAGCCAAGGAAGCCAAGCAGGGCAGTGGCTGGGAGGGGAGTGGGGCAGAGCTGTGTTCAGGGCCTGTGAGGCAGAAGGTTGTGGATGGGGCCCTGTGGGGCTGGGTGGCACCCTGCACCTCAGCCCCCCTTGCTGGCAGCAGCCTCGAGAGAGAAGGTCACCTCTGCCCCTCTGCTCCCAAGAGCCACAGCCCAGCGAGCAGGTGCCAAGGCTGCCCCAGGGAGGCCCATCCTCGCCCCCCACAGGCAGCGCCTCCGACCTGGACCTGACCTCCAACCGACGGCCACGGTGGGGAGGACCCACTGCTGGAATGGTTAACCCGCACCGCCTCAGGCAGCCAATCACAGTGCCGGGCAGGAAATACCGGGGAGAGGTCTGAGCCCAGCCCCAGTCCAGCCCAGAGCTCTGAGCGCGTCGCGGCGGGGGCGGGGGGGCTCAGCATGCCCGGCCTGGTCTGGGTCCAGATGGGGCTGCTGCTCGGCTCGCTGCTGGGCACCAGGACAGCCGCTCAGCCTCCCCGCCTGCTTCCCCTGTTGTCCTCCGGCAGGGGTGCTCTGGGCCGGGCGGCGCTGGGCAGCCTGTTAAATACGCTAGCGGACCGTGTGCACTGCGCCGAAGGGCCGTGTGGAAAGGTAACTGCCCCACCCGGCGGGTCCCCAGCCCGGCCCGCTCCACCCCAGGGCTGGAAGCAAAGGGCCCTGGGCAAACTCCAGGAGGCGGGTCGAGGGGAGGCTGGGTGGCCAAGCTCCCGGGTCCTGCCTGCCGGCCAGAGCCCACCTTCGTCTGCTCTGGGTCCAGACCGGCCCTCCTGCTGTTGGGGGCTGTGCTACGCAAAGACAGCTCCAGGCTTCAGGACAGCCTCCCCCGTCACCCCCAGGCCATCAGATTGGCCGTGGTTCCAGGAAGAAGCCACCCGGGGATAGAGGGGCCACTGCCCAAAGCCTCTGTGTGCGCGCGTGGCCTCGCGTAATCGAGGGGGCGGCGGCGGGAGCATGGGAAGGAGCCATGAGGCTGGGCTGGGTGAGAGAGGGGGAGGGCCAGACTGGTGTGCGTGGACCCCACATGGAAGTGGGCAGCTTCCTGAGCACAGACACCTGTGTGCGCCCCCAGTGCCTGTCTGTGGATGCCGCCCTGGCCCTGGGCAGGCCCGAGAAGCCAGGACTTGCTTCGGGGCCCGTCCTAGAGCACAGACACATCGCCCGCCTCAGTGCTGCTGCTGCCCTCTACCTCAGTGACCCCAAGGGCACGTGTACGGATGTGCAGGCTGGCCACTGGGCAACTCGTGCTGACCATCTCCTGGCCCTTTTGGAGGGCCCCAAGGCCCTCACCCTAGGCCTGATCCGGCTGCTGCAGAAGATTCGGGCCCAGGCTCCTGGCTGGCCCGCTGCAGAGGTGAGGGCCCCGGCAGGCTGGCCAGGAGTAGGCGAAAAGGTTCTAAAGGGATTGGCAGGGAAGGAGTCCACTTAGGGACTGGGCTGGAGTGGGCAGAACATCCCTTGAAGCTTCTCAGGGTACCTGGGGGAGTCTAGGGAGGTGTTTGGGCGGCTGGGTTAGGCTGAGGGATCACACATGGATGTCCACCACCAGTCAGGGCAGAAACCTGGGGAGCCCCAGGGGGTGGCTTCATCAGACAGGGGCCACAGGGAGGGGTCGGGCCCAGTGCAGGCCCTAAAGTAGGTGGGAGTTGGTGGTGGTGTTCTGAGAAGGCTGATCTCGGTCCAGGTTGGGGCAGATCTTGGGGTCAGTGGCACTGGGGACACGAGGGGCGATGGGAGAGCTGGAGGCCAGGAAGGCCACAGTGCAGGGAGGGGAGCTGAGCCCTGGCTCCTCCCCCAGGCCTGCACGGACCTGTCTCAGTTGCTGGAGGAGGCAGAAGGGGCAGGGGTTCCCAGCAGCCCTGGCCTGGTGCTGGCCGCCTTGGTGGACCATGTCAGCAGCGCGTCCTGTCTCCGCGCTCTGCCGACGCCCCAGTACTTTGTAGACTTCGTGTTCCGGCGGCACAGCGGCGAGACTCCCAACATCACACTGGCGGGTGAGGCCTCAGCTGGGTCAGAGAGTGGGCAGTGCCCCGAGTCCCCAGCTGCCATGTCCCTGGGGAAGGCAGGCCTGGAGCCCATACAGACGTTGTGATTCTGTCCTCCCGGCCAGAGCTGGAGGCCTTGATGCAGCGCCTGGGGGTAGGCAGAGTGGCTGAGACACCTGGTGACCACAGTGACCACGGCCATTTGAGAAATGGGGCCAACCACCAGGGCCCTGTGCCCCTTGCCACCCTGAACAGCAGCTCCAGCCTGTGGGACACAGTGAGCAGCCCCTGCACCATAGTCCTGGGGAGAGATGGGGTCCCCCCGGGATCTGCTCAGGCCCCTGATCCCCTGTGCTGCCACCCCCCAGGTGTGCCTGAGTGCTGAGGAAGTGATGGCTGTGTACGGGCTGTCTGACCAGGCTGTTGTGACCCCAGAGTCCTGGGCCCAGCTGAGCCCTGCCCTGCTCCAGCAGCAACTGAGTGGGGCCTGCAGCCCCCAGCCCAGGACCCCTCCTCGGGACGAGCTCAGCCAGGCGGAGAGTGAGTGCCTGTCTCCCCGGCAGTACCCGCCTGGCTGTGTCCATGGGTGTTGGCGGTGCAGAGGGATGATCTCACAGGGAGGAGAGTGGCCACTGGGCCAGGGCAGGGGTGGGGAAAGCTTGACTAGGGCTGGCAAGGGGAAGTGGTCTAGGAGTAGAGGGTCGCAGGGAAATGTGGGGGAGCCCAGGCGGGAAGGGTAGCAGGCTGCAATCAGTGTTAGCAGAGGTCTGGCCCGAACCTGCCCCTGCCTCCCTGGCGACCTTCTGCTTACTCCTGGACCCCACCTGCACTCCCTCCCCTGGGAAGTAGGGGTGGGGGACAGGCTGAGGGAGGGGCTCTCGGCCCAGCTCATGACCTCGGCTTCCTCCCCAGGGTATCTGTACGGCTCCCTGGCCACACTGCTCATCTGCCTCTGTGCCATTTTTGGCCTCCTGCTTCTGAGCTGCGCCAGCTACAGCACGGCCTCCCACTACATCATCCAGACCTTCCTGAGCATGGCCGTGGGCGCGCTCACGGGGGATGCCATCCTACACCTGACACCCAAAGTCAGCCTCAGCCTTCTGCTCCCTCCCCAGCCAGGAATTCCCCTGCCCAGTCCTCCCAGGCCCATCCTCCTGTCCCCCTAACCTCTCTCTTCCTGACCTCCGGCGGGGGCGGGGTGGGGGGGAGGTGGTGAAAGGGCTCTGGGGAGGACTTAATGCACCCTTCTCAGCTCCCTTCTCCCCCCAGGTGCTAGGGCTGCACACCCACCATGGAGAGGGCCCTGGCCAGACCACCTGGCGCCTTGTGGCCATGCTGGGTGGCCTCTACACGTTCTTCCTGTTTGAGAACCTCTTTAATCTCTTGCTGCCCCCGGACCCAGAGGTCAGGTGGGAGCTGGATGTGGGTGGGTGGATGGGACCCAGGCGTGGAGGCCTGACAGGCCCTGAGCCACTGTTCCCACAGGACTCAAAGGATGGGCCCTGCAGCCACAGCCATGGTGGCCACAGCCATGGAGTGTCCCTGCAGCTGGCACCCAGTGAGCTCCGGCCCACGAAGCAGCCCCAGGAAGGCTCTCGCACCGACCTGGTGAGATGGCCCTTCCTCCAGCGACCCCATACCACATCCCACAAGGACACCAAGGACCCCTTCCTGCCCCCACCCCCGCTCCCACCCCAGGGCTTTTGTCCCTGGCCTCGGATGCTAGTCACGGGACCCCGCCCCTCCTGGCCCTCCTCACCTGCCTGCCCAGGGGCTCATCCACGTGGACTATTCCCCACCCCCCCCCACAGGTGGCGGAGGAGAGTCCGGAGCTGCTGAGCTCCGGGTCCCGGAGCCTGAGCCGAGGTGAGCCCAGGGAAGCCCCAGAGGGATGAGGGGCCACGGATTGGGTGCGGAGCGCCAGCGCAGGCCAGGGGCTGGGGGCCGGAGGCCGGGGGCGCCGGGGTCGGGGGCCAGGCCGGCGCCGACCCTCGCCCTCCGCGCCCGCAGAGCTGAGGCTGCTGCCCTACGTGATCACGCTGGGCGACGCCCTGCACAACTTCGCCGACGGGCTGGCCGTGGGCGCCGCCTTCGCGTCCTCCTGGAAGACCGGGCTGGCCACTTCGCTGGCTGTGTTCTGCCACGAGCTGCCGCACGAGCTGGGTGAGCGGCGCCGGCCGACCCCGCGGGGGGGGGGGGGGGGGGCCGTCGCGCCGGGGGCGGAGCCTGCGCGGGTGTGGGCGGGGCGCTCGGCCTGACCCCGCCCCACCCGCCGCAGGGGATTTCGCGGCCCTGCTGCACGCGGGGCTGTCGGTGCGCCGGGCGTTGCTGCTGAACTTGGCCTCCGCGCTGACGGCCTTCGCCGGCCTCTACGTGGCGCTCGCTGTCGACGTCGGCGAGGACAGCGAAGCCTGGATCCTGGCGGTGGCCACCGGCCTCTTCCTCTACGTGGCGCTCTGCGACATGGTCAGGGCGGAGGGCAGGAGTCGGCTGCCCTGGGGGTGAGCTGGTCAGGGTCTGGGAGCTGGTGACTGACCCAGTGCCTGTCTCTTCCTCAGCTCCCCGCCATGCTGCACGTGCGGGACCAGCGGCCCTGGCTCCTCTTCCTGCTGCACAACATGGGCCTGTTGGGCGGCTGGACCGTCCTGCTGCTGCTGTCGCTGTATGAGGACAACATCACCCTCTGATGGCCCTCCCATCCCCTCGCCCTACTCTCGGGCCCTGGCTGCTCGCTGCCAGCCCACGGCTCTCTCGGCCCCTTGCACCCGCCGGCCAGTGTGGAGCCTGCGGTGGGGTACCCAGAGAGACCCGGGCCTTTGGAGTCTCCCTCCCACTCACCCTAGCATCCTTCAATAAAGACATTCTTGACCTTGGAGCCCAGCTGCGCTCTCCTTGCTGTTAGGAAAGTGTCTCCCACCGAGAAGGGCAGAGAGATGGGGCAGTACCTCTCTCCCGCCCTGGAGCTCTGATGAGTAGCCAGGAGAACTGGGTTAGGCACCCTCCAGGCGGCTAGCCCCAGTCCCTCTGTAAGGTGGAATCCCTGTGTCGGGAGTGGAGTCAGGGAAACTGGCCAGGGTCTGCAGGTAGTGGGTGGGACCTGGTCTCCAGTCAGGACTCTGACTTGTTTGCTCCTGGCAGAAAGACCCAGCCAGCAGTGCTCACACAGATGAGGGCTTGTTACTCTCTGATGAAAACCTGGCCTAGAACCTGGAGCCAGGCAGACGGGAGTGTGGCAGTTCACCGTCCGTGGGGCCTGGGCCTCCTCTTCTTCTTCTGCTTTTTTTTTTTTTTTTTAAGATTTTATTTATTTATTTGACAGACGGAGATCACAAGTAGGCAGAGAAGCAGGCAGAGAGAGAGGAGGAAGCAGACTCCCCGCAGAGCAGAGAGCCCGATGCGAGTCTCAATCCCAGGACCCCAGGATCATGATCTGAGCCGAAGGCAGAGGCTTTAACCCACTGAGCCACCCAGGCGCTCCGCCTGGGCTTCTTCTGACTCTCCTCCAGAAGTGTTCATCCTCTGAGTCTCCTGGGGCTGTCACACAGTCCACCACAAACTGGGTACCTTAAAGCGTATCTTAAAATTTATTTCCTTACAGTTCTGGAGGCAGAAGTCTGAAATCAAGGTGTCAGTAAGCTGTGTTCCTTCTCAGCTCTGCAGGAAGAAGTTGTCACATGAGAGTTTACTGGCTTCTGGTGGGCCCAAGAGTTCCATGTCTTGTGGCAGATAAGTCCAGTGTCTTGCTCTGTCTTACTATCTTCCTTCTTGTGCCTCTTCTCTTCTTATGAGGACACCAGTCCTGTTGGATTACCAGCTCGCCTTACTCCAGTACGCCCCCATCTCAACTAGTTCCATCTGGAATGATCTTATTTCCAAACAAAAGTCACATTCTGAGGTACTAGGGGTTAGGTTTCTAACATATCTTTTTGGGGGACACAATTCAATCCATAACACCCTTCATGATCCAAAATGGCTGCCAGAGCTCCAGCCATTAAATGCAGTCTCCAGGGAGCAGAAAGGAGGTAGGAGGAAAGAGCAAAAAGAGGAAGGGGTCCAGGGGATATCAGATTCAGCGTGTCGTTTACCCAATACACAGACACAAAAGTGGGAGACTGGAAGTCTCATGCTATGCTCCATGGGTCCACTCGTGCTGGAGGAGGTGTGTGCTGCACCCCAGTAATCTGTGGCAAACTGGGCAGGAAGGGCCATATCTGAGAGCTCCCTGTCCTGACACAGGTAGGCAGATGCTCCAGCCTCTCCAAGAGCTATTGATTCTCCAAGAAGCTTCAGCAAGCCCACAGAAGAGAGGTGTGAGAATTACCAACTCCCTCCTAAACTCGGTCTATAATACTGAACACGTAAAGATGGCCTCCTGGCACGGAAGGAACAATGTCGCCCCAGGAGTGTGGTCTGGACTGTAGTGCCCACTAGGCACAGGGACCAAGCTTCAGGGTATGAGGAAGAACAATTACGTTTGGGGGGCAAGGAGGAGGAGGAGAGCCAGAAGAGGCCCGGCCCTTCTGGAGGAGGGGAGCTGAAAGCCTGAGTCGCAGGGGCGTGTACCCACATTCCCCAACCTCCTCCCTCCCAGCCTTGGACCATCTTTCCTGCCCACACTACCCCTCCCCAGCAACTTCAAGCCCCCACCTCCATCTCCCACTGAGAGACTGGATCCATCTGGCAGGCTCTCCTGTGTGCTTCCCCTCCCCCCACCTTCTCCTTCCCCTCATCTGACCCGACGCTGTGCTCCCAGGGACTGTGCTCCGTCAGCATCTCTAGCCCTCTCCGCACTGACCACCTCTGTCCCACAGACGAGCTCGGGTTCATTGGTTAAGGCATTTGCCATGTGCCAAGCTCCAGCCCAAGGGCTCCGTGGGCACTGATTTTTTCAGTCATCAAAGACACCCTACGATGTGCTCACCGCTGGCGGTGCCCATCTGAGAGAGACCCCAAGAGTTAGTGTCCTGACTGGGGCCCCAGCTCCGCCCCTGCCGTCTCCTGCAGCACATCTCATAGTCCTGGTTACAGTTTTCCTTACCTTCAAAGGCTTTGGCGTGGCTCAGGGGTCACACACCTGCCTGGGCCTCCAGCGAACCCTTGACCACTGCCTGAGGCCGCAGACGCGGAGCCTCCTTGCCGACGCCCCCTTGCCTTGGGTGTCA
This sequence comes from Enhydra lutris kenyoni, assembly GCF_002288905.1. Classification (NCBI taxonomy): domain Eukaryota; kingdom Metazoa; phylum Chordata; class Mammalia; order Carnivora; family Mustelidae; genus Enhydra; species Enhydra lutris. The sequence continues at coordinate 479,607 of NW_019154098.1, forward strand.
CTACGCTCTCTCCCCTGTTTTACTTATGATTCCATTTCCAAGTCCAGGGTCCGTGCGCGGGCCCCTAGGGTGCGTCCCCGCCGAGCGAGGAGATGTCTGTGCGCTGTGCTCGGCCTGGGGAGGGAGCGGGGGGGGGGGCGGGAGCGAGAAGGGCAGAGCGGCGGCCCCGGGGCGAGCCCTCGCGCCCTAGAGGGCGGACGCACGAACCGCGGGGGGCCCTCCCCGGGAAGCTGTCGGGCCCCCGACTCGGACTCGTCGGGCCTCCTCCCCACCAGCGGCCCTTGCCGGGGCGTCATGGGGCGCGTGTCCGCCTCCGGGCGTCCCGTCCCTCCCGGCGCCCGCCAGCTCCCCGCACGGCGCCTCGCCCACGCGGGCTTGGAGGGGGAGCGACCCCTCTTCCTGCGGCCGAGACGCTCTTTGGGACCCCCGCAGGCCCTGAGCCCCGCCACCCCGCGCCGGGTTCCCCGGGGCGAGCTCGGGATTTCCGGGCTCTGCTCGAAGACCCGGGAGCAGAGCCGCGAGGCCGCCCCGCCACCCCTGGCCACCAGGGGTCGCTGTCGTTTTCCCTCCGCCCGCCGCTGAGGCGGCGCAGCGCAGGCGCAGTAGCGGGCGCCCGGAACCACGGCGCTCGGCTTCCGGGGCCGCCCGGGCCTTGTCCGCCGCCGTCCCGTTCCCCCGCGAGCGAGCTCCAACTGCCAGGTGGGCGGCGGGCGGCGGGCGGCGGGCGGCGGGCGGCGCGTGGCGGCGGCCCGGCTCATGCTGTGTCCCGGCCCCGCGCAGCCCGGCTCGGCGCCATGTACGCCGTGTACAAGCAGGCGCACCCGCCCACCGGCCTGGAGTTCGCCATGTACTGCAACTTCTTCAGCAACAGCGAGCGCAACCTCGTGGTGGCCGGCACCTCGCAGCTCTACGTGTACCGCCTCAACCGCGACGCCGAGGTGGGTGCGGGCCGGGCCCGCCACGGTCCGCGATCCGCCAGCACCTGCCCGCGCGGGGGGCGCGGGGGCCCCGAGGCCGGAGACCGCGCCGCCCCGACGCGTCCCGGCGAGCCGGCGGGCAGAGCGCGGCACGTGCCGCCCGGGAGGTGGGGGCGGGGAGGCGGCGCTTTCCCGCGGGGCTCCCGGGCTGGAGACGCCGGCGGCCGGCGGAAGGACGGTCCTGGCCGGGGGGAGCCCGGCTGGCCCCCGACCGGGGGGGCAGGCCTTCGACCGGAGGTCCCGCGAGTGCGGTGCGCCGGTCCGCAGCGGAAGCACAGCGGTGCTGTGGGCGCCGAGGGTGACCGGTCCGGGAGGGCTTGTTGCAGGAACTGGGCCGGCGAGACTTCTCCAAGCGCGAGGATGGGGCCTGGAGGCCTTCGGGGCAGGGGCAGCGGCCAGGGCGCGGGCCGGAAGCGGTCGAGGGCGGAGAGGGGGCGCCGCGTGGTACTGGAGTGAAGGCGCACGGGTCGGGGAGGGGTGAACGGGAGCTGAGGCGGCAGACGGGGTCAGAGGGGCACGCAGGAGGGGGCGGACCTCCCCGGCACCTGCTTCCGCGCAGCTGAGTCTGTGTTTGCTTGAAATGCGCGGACCGCCTCCCAAGAGCACGGGAAGAAGCGAGCGGAGCAGGCAGAGCCGGAGCGCACAGCCGCTCTCTGACGGCGCGTTGTGAAAAACAGCCTTATTTTTAGCTGTTGTGGTAACGGCAGTTTTGAGGTCAGTATTTGGGATTTGTCCAAATTTCAGTCAAAACTGAAAAAGATGTTGCAGATAAAAATGGGGCAGCCCGGCCGGCTCAGGCAAAGGAGCCAGGGGCTCTTGGTCCGGGTGGTGAGTTTGAGCCCCACACCAGGTGTCCAGACGTTGAAAATGAAAGAATGAATGTGTCTCTGTTGTCTGGGAGCATCTTTGCCGAACTCAGTGAGTGGACGCTGGTTTCTCCGGCCCATCGTCCCGTAAAGTTCCTTCTCCAATTCGGTGAACTCTGAGAGACAGGTCGCAAATGCGCTTTCATGATGTTGTCTGCAGGTGGGCTCGGCCCACGGGCAACACTGGTGTCAGTCGCTCCTTTTCTCCACAGGCGTGTTTGTGCAGAGGCCTCGTGAGGAAAGTGCTGGTGAGCACGATGGGCGGAGAGACCTGCGCTCGTGGTTCCAGGGCCCGTCGTGACGTGCCGTGGAAACCAGCAGAGCAGGGTGGGGGAGTGGGGGGCAGGAGTGCTGTGAAACTTTGCCTCTTTGCGAAGTTGAGTTTGGAGCAGGCAAGGACTGAGGTGCTGCAGAGAGAGCGAGCGAGAGCCGTGTGAGTGTCAGGCCGGTGACGGTGCTCGGCCAGTCCCAGCCAGGAGGGAGGTGCCTGGGTGGCTCAGGCGCTTAATTGTCCAGACTCTTGATTTGAGCTAAGGTCATGATCTCTGGATCGTGAGATGGAGCCCCACGTTGTCGGGCCCCGTGCTGGGTGTGGAGCCTGCTAGGGATTCTCTCCCTTTGCCCCCCCACAACCCCTACCCTACCTTTTTTTTTTTTCTTTAAGATTTTATTTAGTTATGTGATAGAGAACAGGTGGGCAGTGTGAAGAGAGAGGGGGAAGCATGCCCCCCGCTGAGCAGGGAGCCCGATGTTGGGCTCGATCCCAGGACCCTGGGATCACGACCTGAGCTGAAGGCAGATGTTTCGCCGACCGAGCCACCCAGGCGCCCCAAAACTTAGGAACAGCAGATAGTCTCTCCCAGTTTCTGAGGGTCAGGAAGCCAGGAGTGGCTTAGCTGGGCAGCTCGGCACAGGCTGCCAGGAGATTGGAGCGTCTGCTTCTCACAGTGCTGTAGGAGGCCTTCATGTGGGACTCACCCCAGGGCAGCCTCCTGCAGAAGGAAGGCTGAGCGAGAAAGAACAAGTCACCAAGGAGCACAGTGTCTTCGTGACCTGAGAGAGACAGGGCACACGGCCCCCTCTGCCCCCCTGGCACGGCTTGTGTGGCCCAGCCCTGGCTAGGGCATGAATCCTGGGAGCCCGTCTACACACAGATCTGGGTGCTGCTTCCACAGCCCACTGAGGTTGAGGGAAAGCTGGGGTAGGAGCCCTGTTGAGCGGAGTCTGGGCTGGAGAGAAGCGGGACTCTTCAGACTCTGAACCTGGTTGGAATCACCCAGAAGATGGCTCCTTGGGGCTGTGGGTGTCCCAGGCTTGAGACATTAGGAAGAAGAGAAGAGGCCAAGGCTTGCGCTGCAGGAGGCGCAGCTGGGGAGGCGGGTGGAGAGCCCACGCCCAGGGGAGGCGGTGGCCTGGAGGCCTCAGGCTGTGTCCCTGGCTGCCAAGCCTCTGTGCCTGGAGACCTGGGGGCCCTGGTGGCTCTTACCCGGGCGGGGACGGGGGCCTGCAGGGTTTGGAGCCCATGGAGAAAGAGCATTGGTAACGTGAACATCTCCATAAAGACCGGCACCAAGGGAATCGAAGCAACAGCAGCAGCAGCGGAAGATGGTTCGAAAGATGGGAGCAGCGCGCAGCAGGGGGTTGTGCTGGCCTGGCTGCCGCCCCCGCCCGGGCCGCTGGAACGCAGGGGGCTTTGCCTATCTTCAGAAACCTGTAACACGTCCAAGCCGACGGCGCGGCTGCCGAGCTGAAGTCACGTGTTGGCTTCAGCTCAGTGTAGGAAAGTGTGCCGGCTCCTGAGTTGGAAAGTACGTGGGGCAGGAGATGGGGCTGATGGGGGGCAGCTGGAGAGCGTCTAGGCCGTCTGGTTTCTGCTGTGGAACCGCAGGTGCCTGCATTGGTGCGTGTCTTGGGAGTTTGGACAGAGCGCCCCATGGACTGAGGAGGTCCCTGGCCTGTGCTCCGTGAGGTCTGGGGTTCGACTCGGTGATTTGAGGGGCTGGAGGCAAGCTGGCCTGTCCCTCTCTGTCCCTCTCCCCTGCCCCACCCCCAGCTGGCTGGCTTGGTTTTCCTGGCCTCGAGAAAAAGGGGGAAGCTGCCAGTCCTCACCTGGACCACAGCCTGGGGCTACAGCACCAGTTCCATTCCCAGCCTGTTCAGAGCCGCTGAAAGCCCAGACTCAGGAGAGGGGTGATGGGCCCCGTCATGGGCGGTCTTGACTCCGTCGGAGGAGTCTCATGCAGGTGGCTCCTGTAGCTCACAGCTCAGCCCTGGTGACAGGAATGGGGGGCGCATAGAGCACAGAGCAGGTGGGCATGTGTGGGGGGTGGGCAGTGTGGCTGGGACCCCAGTCCTCTGGGTGAGGTGGGAAGCGAGGGCGGCTCGATCCGAGGTAGGGCGTGCTGTTGGCAGAGCAGAGGAGCTGTGTGTGGGAGGCGGGTGAGGGCATGGCCTGGGGCAGTGGCAGGGGTGGAGCTGGGCAGCGGGAAAAACCCCTGTGACGTTTGGGGTTCATTGACATTAATGGAAATGCCAAGTAAACAGAGACTAGATCGTGGTTATGGGTGGCAAAGTCTCCATATTGTAGAGATGTCCGGCCCCTCAGGTTCGTCTGTAGAGTCCGTGTCTTTCAAAGTCGCGGTGGATTTCTCATTACACTGAGTGATTCAGTTCTCAGATGTACATGGAAGAGCCAGAAACGAAGCGCGTCCACGATAGCTTTAAGATGAACAAGGTGGGACACGGGCCTTGTAGGACTCTCGAGAATTCTGTGTGTGTACACGCGCGTCGTAAAGCTGTGTTACTAGCGTGTACGAGACAGATTTAGAATGAGGTTCACTTTGGACTGTTTGGAACTGACATTCTTCTCATGGAACGTCCCATGGTATCTCCAGGACTCTTTCCCTTAAAAACCTTAATTTTCTTCCCTTTTTTTTTTCCCTTAAGAATTTTATTTATCTGACAGAATGCACAAGCAGAGGGAGGGCCAGAGGGAGAAGCAGGCTCTCCACTGAGCAGGGAGCCTGACCTGGCTTAATCCCAGGACCCCGGGACCATGGCCTGAGCCACCCAGGTGCCCCTATTACGTGCTTTTTTATATCTCTCAAACAGTGTATTATTTTTCTCCTTAACCTTGATAGTGGGGTGTTCTCGTGCCGAGCCTATTAGGCATTCCCGGGGTGACTCAGTCTGACTGTGCCGTGGTGTCCTTTTCCCACGTCGCTGGCTCGTTTGCAGATACTGTGAGGAGTCGGCTTCGAGTCCGTCCCGTGCGCAGGATCGGTGTGGGGGGCCTAACTGCCCACGGTGCCATCAGCCCGAGACCAGGGTGGTTTTTGGTTTTATTTTGGTTTATTTGATGTTTTTTAAGTTTATCATTTTTGAAACATTTGGTAGAATTTCCTGCTGCAGTTCTCTGGCTCTTGAGTTTTGTTGTTGTGAAAATGTGTTGGGTGTATAAATGCCTTTTCTGTAACGAGTTAATTATGTTGTTTTTCTCAAGCAGCTCTTTTTAGGGTGTTTTCCCCATAGCACAAGTGCGTTATGAAAAATGCCCTTTTTTTCTCATTATTAGACTTTCACGGGGTGCCTGGGAGGCTCAGTCGGTTGAGCGTCTGACTTGATTTTGGCTCAGGATCGTGGGATGGGGCCCGTGTCAGCTCCGTGTTCCATGCGGGATCTGCTCGACAGTCTCCGTCCCTCTGCGCCCCCGTCCCCTGTGCGCACACGAGTGAGGGGACTGTTGGCTGTCACGGACGCCATGACCGGGGCTTTCTGAGAAGGCTGTGGCCACTCTGGGGACTGGGTGTGAGCGTGTTTGTGCTCGTTGGGTTGGGCTGTGCCCAGCTGCCTCCTGAAGTGCCTGGAAACGTGGGCCGCACGGTGGTGAGGGTTTGGGCAGGGCTGGCCCTGTGTGGCCTTTTCTCCTCGTCCCCCAGTGAGGTGGGGCTGCCCCGTCTGTGGCTTCACCGCTCACCCTCCTCTTCCCCTCCCAGGCACCAAGCAAGAATGACAGGAGCACAGGTGAGCACGGGGGGGCTGCCCTGACCACAGGTCTGGGACTGTGGGGGCTGGGGTGTGGGCCTGGACCCGGACCCACCGGCCTGTCCCTCAGAGGGAAAGGCCCACCGGGAACACCGGGAGAAGCTGGAGCTGGTGGCCTCCTTCTCCTTCTTCGGCAACGTCATGTCCATGGCCAGCGTGCAGCTAGCGGGCGCCAAGCGGGACGCCCTGCTCCTGAGCTTTAAGGACGCCAAGGTAGGCGATGGGCCTGGGGGTGGGCGTCGGTGTGGGGGCCTGCCGGGCCGCGGGTTTGGCCTCAGCTCCGACCTGCGGCCGCCTTCCAGCTCTCGGTGGTGGAGTATGACCCGGGCACCCATGACTTGAAGACCCTGTCTCTGCACTACTTTGAGGAGCCTGAGCTGCGGGTAGGGCCGGGCCACGCCCCTGTCCCCCAGCGCCTCCTCGCCCCTACCTCCTGTCCCCAGGCCTGCCTGATGATGCCCTCTGCCCCTAGGATGGGTTTGTGCAGAACGTGCACGCGCCGCGGGTGCGGGTGGACCCCGACGGGCGCTGTGCCGCCATGCTTATCTACGGCTCGCGCCTGGTGGTGCTGCCCTTCCGCAGGGAGAGCCTGGCCGAGGAGCACGAGGGGCTGATGGGGGAGGGGTGAGTACTGTGGAGGGGGAGGGGCCGTGTGTGTGGCGTCCCCTGCTCCCTCTGCCTGCTGAAGCCTGTCGCACCCCAGGCAGAGGTCCAGCTTCCTGCCCAGCTACATCATTGACGTGCGGGCCCTGGACGAGAAGCTGCTCAACATCGTGGACCTGCAGTTCCTGCACGGCTACTACGAGCCCACGCTGCTCATCCTCTTCGAGCCCAACCAGACCTGGCCGGGGTGAGGCGCGGAGCTGGGGGCCCGCGGCCCGGGGCAGGGACCGGCCCGCCCCCCCCGGCCCCGGCCGACCCAGCCGTCTGTCCCCAGGCGGGTGGCTGTGCGGCAGGACACGTGCTGCATCGTGGCCATTTCCCTGAACATCACACAGAAGGTCCACCCGGTCATCTGGTCCCTCACCAGCCTGCCCTTCGACTGCACGCAGGCCCTCGCCGTGCCCAAGCCCATAGGTGAGGACCGTGGCTGTGGGGGCCCGTGAGAACGTGCGGGGCCCCGCCCACCAGCGTGTCCCTCTCCAGGCGGGGTGGTGGTCTTCGCGGTCAACTCGCTGCTGTACCTGAACCAGAGCGTCCCCCCGTACGGCGTGGCTCTCAACGGCCTCACCACCGGCACCACTGCCTTTCCCCTTCGTGAGTGTGGGCAGGGGCGGGACCAGCGGGGGGGGGGGGGCCTGGAAGACCTCGGCGTCCATCTGACCGCGCCCGGCACAGGCACCCAGGAGGGCGTGCGGATCACCCTCGACTGTGCGCAGGCGGCCTTCATCTCCTATGACAAGATGGTCATCTCCCTCAAGGGTGGTGAGATGTGCGTCTCCCCTCCGTGAGCCCTGCCCCTGCCCGGCACCCCCCCCCCGCCCCCCACCTGGCCCCCAGCTCAGCAGCCCCCTTCCTGGCAGCTACGTGCTGACCCTCATCACCGACGGCATGCGCAGCGTCCGCGCCTTCCACTTTGACAAGGCCGCCGCCAGCGTGCTCACCACCAGCGTGAGTCCAGGGAGGGCCCGGGGGGGGAGGCCCTGGGGGCGGGCCTGGCCTCCCCCCTCACCGGCCGCCCACCTTCAGATGGTCACCATGGAGCCTGGCTACCTGTTCCTCGGCTCTCGCCTGGGCAACTCGCTCCTCCTCAAGTACACAGAGAAGCTGCAGGAGGCCCCGGCCGGCACCGTCCGGGAGGCCGACAAGGTGCGTCCGCGGAACCTGTCGGGACACGGGCCCCGGGGCAGGCTCCCCTCACAGGGCTGCTCACCGTCCCTTCCTGCCTGGCAGGACGAGCCCCCCTCGAAGAAGAAGCGAGTGGACTCCACAGTCGGCTGGTCAGGTGGGGATGGAGACCTGGGGCTGGAGGGGGCCGGCGGGGCCCGGGCGACCGGGGTGGGCTCACGCGGGGCCCCGTGTCCGCCACAGGGGGCAAGTCCGCACCGCAGGACGAGGTGGATGAGATTGAAGTCTACGGCAGCGAGGCCCAGTCGGGCACACAGCTGGCCACTTACTCTTTCGAGGTGAGCTTGGGGCCCCGGGGGGGGGTCTCCCACCCAGGCTGGCCTGAGCACGGCTGTGTCTGCAGGTCTGCGACAGCATCCTCAACATCGGACCCTGTGCCAACGCGGCCATGGGCGAGCCTGCCTTCCTCTCCGAAGAGGTGCCTTGGGGTGGAGGGGGTGGGCGGCACAGGGCACTGGAGCCTGTCCTTCCCGTCAGTCCCTGTGCAGGGCTATGGGGGCTTGGGGGGGCCGGGGCCCTGTCCTTATTCCCAGCTCCTGTGCAGTTTCAGAACAGCCCTGAGCCAGATTTGGAGATCGTGGTGTGCTCCGGCTATGGGAAGAATGGGGCCCTGTCCGTTCTACAGGTACGTGGGGGCAGGGGTGCTGCCTCCTGGCAGGATCTGGGAGGACTGATAGCTGCGTTCTCACTCCAGAAGAGCATCCGGCCCCAGGTGGTGACAACCTTTGAACTTCCTGGCTGCTACGACATGTGGACAGTCATCGCTCCCGCGCGGAAGGAACAAGTAGGTCAACCCTCAGCTGGCCTGGAGGCCCGGAGTGGGGCAGGTGACCCAGGGCTGCCCTCCACATGGACTCAGCCTGAGTGTGCGGGCGGCCTGGGGGCAGTGGGGCCCAGGACCGGCCTTTGTTCGCTCGACAGCCTTGGCTAGGTGACGTGATTCCTGCTGTCCGTTGTCACAGGAGGAGACCCCCAAGGGGGAGGGGGCAGAGCAGGAGCCCAGCGCCCTTGAGGCAGATGATGACGGACGGAGACATGGGTTCCTTATCCTGAGCCGGGAAGACTCCACCATGGTGAGGGGTGGGTGTCCGGCAGCCTGGGGCGGGGTCCCGCTGTGGGGTGTGCCTTACCCCCCTGTTGCTCGCAGATCCTGCAGACAGGGCAAGAGATCATGGAGCTGGACACCAGTGGCTTTGCCACACAGGGCCCCACGGTCTTCGCTGGCAACATCGGGGACGGTCGCTACATTGTGCAGGTGTCGCCGCTTGGCATCCGCTTGTTGGAAGGAGGTAGGTGCGGCGGGCGGCGGAGCGGGTGTGGGAGCCCGTGCGGCGCTGACCATTCCTGCCCGCAGTGAGCCAGCTGCACTTCATCCCTGTGGACCTGGGCTCGCCCATCGTGCAGTGCGCCGTGGCCGACCCCTACGTGGTCATCATGAGTGCTGAGGGCCACGTCACCATGTTCCTGCTCAAGAGTGACTCGTATGGGGGCCGTCACCACCGCCTGGCGCTGCACAAGCCACCCCTGCACCACGTAAGCTCCCGGCCGTGCCCGCAGCCTGCAGGCCCCCCTCTTCTGCCGTGCTGAGCCCCTGCCCTGTCCCCGCAGCAGTCCAAGGTGATCACCCTGTGCGTGTACCGAGACGTCAGCGGCATGTTCACTACCGAGAGCCGCCTGGGTGGGGCCCGCGATGACCTGGGAGGCCGCAGTGGCTCCGAGGCCGAGGGGCAGGGCTCGGAAACCAGGTATGTGGGGGCAGCTGGGGCCTGGGCTGGGGTCAGGGACCCTGTGGTGGGCCACATGTGACTCGTGTGCCTGCCCGTCTCTAGCCCCACCGTGGACGACGAGGAGGAGATGCTGTACGGGGACTCGGGCTCCCTCTTCAGCCCCAGCAAGGAGGAGGCCCGCAGGAGCAGCCAGCCCCCTGCGGACCGGGACCCCACCCCGTTCCGCGTCGAGCCCACCCACTGGTGCCTGCTGGTGCGGGAGAACGGAACCATGGAGGTGCGTGAGGCCCTGTGCCACTGCGGGCCCCTGCCCCCCGCTTCCCGTGGCTTCTTGGGGCTTCCCGTGGCTGCTGACCCCGCTCCCCACGCAGATCTACCAGCTGCCTGACTGGAGGCTGGTGTTCCTGGTGAAGAACTTCCCCGTGGGGCAGCGGGTCCTGGTGGACAGCTCCTTCGGTCAGCCCACAACGCAGGGCGAGGCCCGAAAGGAGGAGGCCACGCGCCAGGGGGAGCTGCCGCTCGTCAAGGAGGTGCTGCTGGTGGCGCTGGGGAGTCGTCAGAGCAGGCCCTACCTGCTGGTGAGTGCGGGCTGCGTGCCCCATGGCGGCCCGGCCGGGTGCCCCCGTTCCCCTGCTGACCCTGTGCTGCCCCCAGGTGCACGTGGACCAGGAGCTGCTCATCTACGAGGCCTTCCCCCACGACTCCCAGCTTGGCCAGGGAAACCTCAAAGTCCGTTTCAAGAAGGTGCGGTGAGCGGGGCGTGGGGTGGATGTGGAACGGGGTTGGGGGACACAACCCGGCCCTCATGGCGCTCCACCCCTCCAGGTCCCTCACAACATCAACTTCCGGGAGAAGAAGCCAAAGCCGTCCAAGAAGAAAGCGGAGGGCGGCGGCGCCGAGGAGGGGGCTGGGGCCCGTGGCCGTGTGGCCCGGTTCCGGTACTTCGAGGACATCTATGGCTACTCAGGGGTAGGCGGGCGGCTCTGGGGGGCGCACGGGGAGGGCAGATTGGGCAGCCCCTCACAGCGCCTGCCCTCAGGTCTTCATCTGTGGCCCCTCGCCTCACTGGCTCCTGGTGACGGGCCGGGGGGCCCTGCGGCTGCACCCCATGGGCATCGATGGTCCCATTGACTCCTTTGCCCCCTTCCACAACGTCAACTGCCCCCGAGGCTTCCTGTACTTCAACAGACAGGTAGGGAGACCCCAGGGCTCGTGCTGCCCCATGTTGCCCTGCCTGGGTCAGGAGGAGGTGCCGGGGACCCTGAGGGGCATCCAGCAGGTGGACAAGGCCAAGGTCGAAGAGGTGAGACGTGGAAAGGTTGGGGGACACGGCGGGCAGGAGTGGCGGCTGCAGCCCACGAGGCACCTGTTTGCGGGGCCAGCGCTGGTCACCGCTGTGCCCTTCGGGAGCTGGGACTCTGGCGAGGTGCTCACCCTCTCTGGGCCCCGTTTCCTCATCTGTGAGGCCGGTCTGAGGACCCGTGATGAGAACGGGGCAGGTGGTCTGGAAGTGCACTTAGGGCACTGGCTGGGTCGGGGCAGTAGGGGTCCCCTCGTCCGTCTGTACCGACTCCAGCGTGGCTGGTGTGTGGGTAACCTTTGCTGTGCGGCCTGCGGCTTCCTCTGGGTCCCAACCATGTCTGTGGCCAGGGTCCCGGCCCGGCGTGAGCCCGGGAGGAAGGATGGGGGGCCGTGAAGCACGGGCCAGCAAGTCTCTGTCCCGTGCACGCCCCATTCTGGCAGAGCTGAGGGCTGGCGGTGTGGCGCCCTCGGGAGCCCAAGTTTGCCTGCCCTGCCCTTGGCGGGTGCCGGGCCTCAGCAGCCCCTCCCCCCACCCGCCAGGGCGAGCTGAGGATCAGCGTCCTGCCCGCTTACTTGTCCTACGACGCCCCGTGGCCGGTCAGGAAGATCCCACTGCGCTGCACAGCCCACTACGTGGCTTACCATGTGGAGTCCAAGGTCTGACCCCATTCTCTTCGGGCCGGGGCCGCTCTGGGCACGGCTCCCCGGGCGCCCGTGACTCGCTCTGCCCTCTCAGGTCTATGCTGTCGCCACCAGCACCAACATGCCGTGCACCCGCATTCCGCGCATGACCGGCGAGGAGAAGGAGTTCGAGGCCATCGAGAGAGGTGCGTGATGCCCGGGGAGGGGCGGGCTGGCTGGGCTGCCCTCCCTGACCAGCACCCTGTGTCCTTGCAGACGACCGGTACGTCCACCCCCAGCAGGAGGCCTTCTCCATCCAGCTCATCTCCCCGGTCAGCTGGGAGGCCATCCCCAATGCCAGGTGGGGCTGCCGGGCCGGGCAGGGCTGGCCGGGTTGGGCCTGGCGGCCAGCGGGCGGCTTCCTCTCACCCTGCGTCTCACAGGATCGAGCTGGAGGAGTGGGAGCACGTGACCTGCATGAAGACGGTGTCGCTGCGCAGTGAGGAGACCGTGTCGGGCCTCAAGGGCTACGTGGCTGCTGGGACCTGCCTCACGCAAGGGGAGGAGGTCACGTGTCGAGGGCGGGTAGGGCCCGCCGTGGGGGTGGGCGGAGCCCGGCAGCCGTGGGGGTGGGCGGAGCCCGGCAGCCGTGGGGGTGGGCGGAGCCCGGCAGCC